>NC_044560.1:20299382-20629022 GCF_007565055.1 Rhinopithecus roxellana
TTAGAGATGGGAAAACTGAGGCTGCACACCAGGCACAGGGGACTCAGCAGCTTGGAGGAAGAGTCCGGATTTGCACCAAGGCGGTCTGAGCCCAGAGGGTGCTCTGCTGCCTCTATACTACAGAGCACTCTTGCTTCTGCCTCCAAGGGTGGAGGCCAGGGTGCTGGGAACCATCCCACAGCACATGAGATGGCCCCACCATGAAGAGCTCTCACCCCCAGGGTGCACGGTGGAGGAACCCTGCCCTAGCGGGACCAGCCCCGACCTTGGATGGCCTGTCTGCATGCTGACAGTCCCACTTGTGGTCTCTAGGAGTCTCCAGATTTGTTAATTCCAGAAGTCTGGATACTGCCAAATATTGGGTTTATCTGTAGAAGGATGGTAGGTTTTATATCCAAGAGGGACTAAAAGAGGCAGCTTTTGTTGAGGGCAGAATGTGCCGTCTGCCTGCACCGAGGCACAGAAATGATGCTATGCAGTCAGGGGACCTCGCATGGGCTGAGTCCATCTATAGGAAACGTCCAGTAGAGACAAATCTGCAGAAACAGGGAGGAGATTAGTAGCCGCCCAGGGGTGAGAGTGGGTGTGAGGGGGTTAGGGGTCAACGGTGAAGGCATCGGGAAATGGGCTGAACTCCAGCCCCTGCCTTGCAGCGGCTGCTCGGGCGAGGAAATGCCTGAAGCTGGAACGCAGGAAGCGTCTGCTTCAGCCCAGTTCAGCTTCTGAGTTTTCTCCCTTCTTCTGTGTTCTGCACTTTCTATTACATAGTTTACTTTATATTTTTATGACGGCATTAGAATGATCAGTGCTTTTTCCCCTTTTTCTGTGTTTTCTGATTTTTGTAATATGCACTTTTATAATACAAAGCGGGGATCTAATGAAAAGTAAATCCCAAACCCTCTTTCCCCTGCAAACAGACAAAGCACAGAAAAAACAGGAGAGTAATACTTGACTCCCCACTCCCAAGCACTGGGTTTAAGAAGCTGGAGGGTGGGCTGCAGGGGCCACTGGGGACAGAGCAAAGGCCACTGACCCTCCTGCCCTCTTGTTGGGGGAAGCACCTTTTCTCTCCTCCTCCAAGCCTCTTCTACAGAAGTGGTCCAGCAGCCACCATAACCTGGAGTGTGGCTGCCCCATCTGGGCCATCCTGCTCAGTAGGCCTCCCGTTTCCCTCCTCGGGCTGGGCCTTGGCTACCAGTTGGCCCAGTCCTCCTGTGAGTGGGGCTGAGGCCATGATTCAGAGCAGGGGGAAGGAGGAAAAAGTGTACGGTGGTCTGAGTCTGAGCTGTGTCCTCTGGCTCGGCCTTCCTTATGTTTTGTATGTTAGTCTTTGCCTGGGATGGAGGGTGTGGGTGCGCAGCTGGCCTTGTCTCCCCTTGGCTGAGTGAGGTCCATTTCTGCCCCAGCTGCAAGTGTGGGATGCCTGTGCTGCTTTCTGTTGTCCCTGGATGGAGTGAGAAAGAAAACTCAGGCAGAGTCAGGGAGTGTATTAGTCCATTCTCAAGCTATTTAGAAATATCTGAGACTGGGTAATTTATAAAGAAAAGAGGTTTAATTGACTCACAGTTCTGCATGGCTGGCGAGGCCTCAGGAAACTTACAATCATGGTGGAAGGTGAAGCAAACACGTCCTTCTTCACATGCTAGCAGGAAGGAGAAGTGCCAGGCGAAAGGGGGAAAAAGCCCCTTGCAAAACCATCAGATCTCATGAGAGCTCACTCACTATCACAAGAAGAGCATGGAGATAATCGTCCCCATGATTAAATTACCTCCCACCATATCCCTCCCACAACACGTGGGAATTATGGGAAGTACAATTCAAGATGAGATTTGGGTGGGGACGCAGCCAAACCATATCAGGGAGGGAGGGTGTGGGCTGACTTAGAGAGGGTAGCGGGAGGAACTCCTCTGATGAGGTGACATTGAGCAGGAAAATTTGTACCCGTTAATGAGAAAAACTCTGAAAAATAAGAATGGTGGGGAATTTTCTCAATTTGACAAAGGTCATCTGCAAAAAACCTGTAGCTAACCTGACACCTAATGGTGGAAGACAATGCTATCCCTGTAAGATCAGCAAGAAGGCAAGGATGTCCACTCACCACTTACTTGACTAAGCGCTAGAAATTCTAACCAGGACTATCAGGTAAGACAAGTAATTAAAAGACATACTGATGGGAAAGGAAGAAATGAAGCTGTCCCTGTTTGCAAATGATATCATCTATGTGGACTATTCCAAGGAATCTACAAAAAATATCCTAGAACTAGTAAATGGGTTCATCAAGTTTGCAGGATACAAAAGAAACGTAAAAAAACCCATTGTATTTCGATATACTAGCAATGAATACATGGACACCAAATTAAAAACACTATGCTATTTACAACTGCTTAAAATGAAATATTTTGCTACAAGTGTAACAGAGTGTGTATAAGATTGTATGTTTATTTAATTTTATTTATTTATTTGAGAAAGGGTCTCTCTCTGTCACCTAGGCTGGAATGCAGTGGTGTGATCGTGGTTCACTGCAGCTTTGACCTCCTGGGCTCAAGGGATCCTCCTACCTCATCCTCCTTAGTAGCTGGGACTACAGGTGCATGCCACTATACCTGGCTAATTTTTTAAATTTTTTATAGAGGCAGGGTCTTGCTATGTTGCCCAGGCTGGTCTTGAACTTTTGGCCCCAAGTGATCCTTCCGCCTCAGCCTCCCAAAGTGCTGGGATTACAGGCATGAGCCACCAAGCCCTGCCAGGACTGCATGTTTACTAGTACATAATTCTGATCAAAGAAATAAAAGAAGATCTAAATACATGGAGAAATATATTTTGTTCATTTATCGGAGGGCTCAACATAGTAAAGATGTCATTTTCCCCTAAATTGATGCACTAGTTTTACCCAATTCCTATCAAAATCTCAGCAAGATTTTTTTTCGTAAATATGAGTAAGACTATTCTAAAATTTATTTGGAAAGACAAGAGAACTTGAATAGCTAAAACAAATTCGAAAAAAAAGAATAAAGTGGAAGGAATCAATCTATATGATTTCAAGACTTATTTTATGGCTGCCATGAACAACACTGTGTTGCAGTGGTGAAGGAAAGACATATAGATCGAGAACCCAGACACAGACTTGCACAAATATGCCCAACAGATTTGACGAAGGTGCAAAAGCAATTAAATGGAGAAAAGACAGCCTTTCAGCAAAGGGTTCCAGAGCAACTGGCCATTCATAAGGCAAACAAATTGAACCTTGAACAAAATCTCACACCTTATGCAAAAATTAGCTAAAAATGGATCATGAACCTAAATGTAAACTATAAAACTTAGGAAAAAACCTAGGACAAAAGCTTTGAGATATAGGGCCAGGCAAAGAGCTCTTAGACTTCATTCCAAGAAGCATAATCCATAAAAGGAAAAATGGACAAGTTGGGATTCATCAAAATAAAAACTTTTGCTCTGCAAGAGACCCTGTTAAGAGGCTGAAAATACAAATTACAGAGTGGGAAAGAATATTTGCAAACCACATATTTGACAAAGGACTAGTATCTAGAATATATAAAGAACACTCAAAATTCAATAGAAAAAAAGCAAGTCATTCAACTAGAACATGGCATGAATGAGTGAAAAGGCATGAACAGACATTTCCCCGAAGAAGATATATGGATGGCAAATAAGCACATGAAAAGATGTTCAAGTTAGCTATCCACCAGGAGAATGCAAATTAAAATCATACTGAGATATTCTTAAATATCTGTCAGAATGGCTAAAATAGGGAAAAATTGACTATAACAAAAGCTGGTGAGAAGGTGTCCAAACAGAATTCCTCATACACTGCTGGAGGGTATATAAAATATTATAGCCATTGTAGAAAATAGTAGTTTCTTAAAAATTAAAGAAGAAACATGCAATTACCATATGACCTGGTGACTGCACTCCTGGGCATTTATCCCAGAGAAATGGATACTTGTGTTCACACAGAAACCTGCATACAAAAGTCTATAGCAGCTTTATTTGTAATAGAAACTGAAAACAACTAGACATCCTTGAATAGTCTGTGGTTTAGCAAACTGTAGCACACCAAAACCATGGAATACTACTCAGCAATAAAACTATTGATGTGCGGGGCAACCCGCATGAATTTCCAGAGAATATCATGGAATGAAGAAAGCCAGCCCCAAAAGGAACAAAGCAAGGATGCCCACTCTCACCCCTTTTATTCAGCTTAGTGCTGGAAATTCTAGCCAGGGCTATAAAGTAAGAAAAGGAATGAAAAGACATACGGATTGGAAAGAAAGAAATGTAGCTATTCCTGTTTGCAAATGATATCATCTATGTAGAATTTTCCAAGGAATCTTAAAAAAATTCTCCTAGAACTAGTAAATGACTTCAGCAAGGTTGAAGGATACAAAAGAAACATCTATACAAAACATCCGTACAAAAGAAACATGCTGTATGGTTCCATTTATGTAATTGTATTAGTCTGTTTTCACACTGCTATAAAGAAATACCGGAGAGTGGGTAATTTGTAAAGGAAAGAGGTTTAATTGACTTGTGGTTCCACCCAGCTGGGGAAGCCTCAGTAAACTTACAGTCATGGCGGAAGGCAAAGGGGAAGTGAGCACCTTCTTCACAAGTCGGCAGGAGAGAGAAGAGAGCACATGAAGGAGGAACTGCCAAACACAAAACCATCAGATCTTGTGAGAACTCACTATCACTAGAGCTGCATGGGGTGATAGTGAGTAACCACCTCCATGATCCAATCACCTCCTACCAGGTCCCTCCTTCGACACGTGGGGATTATGGGGATTACCATTTGAGATGAGATTTGGGTTGGGACACAGACCAAACCACATCAGTAACAAAATTCTAGAAATGGAGAACAAATCAGCGACTGCCAGGTGTTAAAGAGGGGTTGGCATGGCAGGAAGTGGGTTGTGGCTATGAAGGGTTGCGGGAGGGACCCTGTGGAGGCAGAATGTTCTGTATCCTGGCTATATCCATGTCAATATCCTGTTTGTAATATTGCACTACAGTTCTGCAAGATGCTACCACTGGAGGAAACTGAGTAAAGGGTCCATGGATCTCTCTATATTATTTTTTACAACTGCACTTGAATCTATAATTATCTTAAAAGTTTATGAAAGTTACATTTCGAAGGCAGTTTATGTAACTACATAATAACTTGGTATGCAGCATTAGTGCTTATATATAGTAAGTGCTAAATAAGGATGTGTTGACTCTTCAAAAAGCTATTGGGAGGCACCTCCCATGACTAATATTCCATGCTGGCCAGAGGGAAGAGTCAGCAGGGCAGGGCCCAGCCATAGGGTCCCTGGATGACCCCACTGCAACATGTCTCCGGGCTTCTTGGAGCATCGAGTTGGTCCTGAGCTCCAGGTGGAAGATCAAGGGAGAGAATGCCCCAAAGGAGATAAATGGGGACTGGGACCCTGGTCTGTTCTCGGGGTACCCTGCTTAGTCCTGGGTACTGATAGGGACTTTGACAATTTTGAGGAAGGAGGACTCTGAAGCGTGCACTCCCTGCCAGGTGGGGCCCAGGGCAGAGTCCAACTTGCCTAGGCCAGCGGGTGGCCACTATGGTCACCTGCAGAAGCACAAGGGATCCTCACCCGATGTGATTCTGATGTCAGGGTTGCTGGATGCCCTCGCCCTCTGCCTGACACAGGACCCCACGAGGGGTGAGAGTTCCCACGCGGGCAGAAGCTGGTGTGGTTCGAGTCTCCCACCAGCGCCAGGTTTCTGCTACAGCTTGCCCGGGTGCGGGGGAGCAATCAGAGTTGTCCGCAAACATCACCAAGTGGAGTCAGACCCTCAGTACAGTGGTCCTGCTGAGGACCCATCTGGTCTCCCCGTTTTTGCCTTCTTCCCTCAGCAGGTTTTGTTATGCTGTGTCCTCTAGGGGAGGCCATCCCTGCACCATCCCTGCAGGTTCTGGGGCGAGGCCTGGCTGTGGCGCCCCTTCCTGTCCCTGTGTTCTTTGTGATGATGCTGCTTAGCTGCTGGACTCCAGCACTGGTGCCTCATCTGCCCTCCCCTCACAGCATTTCCTCTGTTGGGCTTCCGGCTGTTCTGTGGTCTCCTCCTCCTTTTAGAGCCTGGGAAGCCCCCCCAAAAGCGGCTGGTGGGAGGAAGGGGGAAAGCTTGGGCCTGGGTACCCAGATGTAGTCAAGGACTCCCTGACCTGCTCGGTGCTACGAGGGTTGCTCCCTGTGCTGGGCATGTGTCTGTGACTCCCTGTGTCTCCTGGACACAGGAGATCTGGCCCTGCCCACTGGGAGCCTGTATGCTTCTCTGAGGCAGGAGCTCCCAGGGAAGAATGGAAGGGTAGTTTGTGGTTCTGTCCTAGCAAGGCTGGCATTGCACAGCTGCCTGTCTCAGGAGGAGACCAGGAGTAACTGGCGGGACGAGTGAGGCCAGGAAGTCCTCCTAAAATCTCTCCCCAAATGGCCATACTCATCATTTTAGAAACTTTCAGAGGCTCTTCCTGCATGTAAAGAAGACTCCAGAAGCGTACTCCTCCCCAGACCATGGGGACTGCATCACCCGGCCTCTCTGCACCAGTCTCCTCAACTCTCCTCATCCTGGGCTCTGGCTGCCCTGGCCTTGCCAGTCTACACTGGCTCTGAGACCTCAGCCTGGCCCTTCTTCTGCTGGAATGAGCTTTATCTTCTGGAAACAACTGTGGTTGTGCAAGTATTGCTCACAGTATTGTTTGTACTAAATGGGGGCAGCTGGGAGCCGTCCCTTGTTTATGAATGGGGGCGGCTGCATTGTCACAGGGTGCCGTGCAGTTTCCCACAGGGACATTGTGTGAGGGGAACCCTGTTAGACACAGTGGTTGAGGTTTCTCAGGTGGCTTGGGCCGGGCACTCAGGACCCAGGAGGGTGCATGCCGGTGAGCAGGACCACCAGGAAGTGCTCACGGAGTCTCCTTGGCTGGATTTGGGCTGGGCCAGCCATGATGGGTCCTCTGAAGAGCAACCAGAAGGCAGAGCTGGGGCTCCAGGCTGCAGCAGGGCTCGTTCCCACTCTCAGGGTCAGGTCTACCCACAGCCAGACTGCAGAGGCTACGGATGAGAGCACCAGGTGTGAGGGACACCTCCCGTGTGAGGGGCATGAGGGCAGGCAGAACAGGGCCAGTTTGAGGGGCAGCCCCGGGCAGGAGAGGACAGAGCCACGCTGCACCGTGTGTGTGTGTGCATGCCTGTGTAGGTGCGTGTGTGTGTGTGCATGAGTGCTTCTGTGTATATGTGACTGTGCATATGTGTGTGTGTCCATATCTATATGTGTGCATGTGTGTTTATGTGTGTGTGTATGTATGTGAGAGCCTTTAGCACACAACTACCTTGCCCATTAGGAAACGTGGCCCTATTGGGATCTGGTTTCTGGTCCCCGTCAGCTTCCCTTTCTTGGTGAGGAACTGAGGTGGAGGAGGGATGAGGAGGAGAGCGCTTTCTTCCCCACATATTCAAGATATATTCAGGAGAAAAGGCATTTTGCCAAACAGGAAGAAAAGTATGAGCCCATTTTTAGAGAGCTCATTTTAGAAAAACAGCAATGAATGCTTAGGAAAATTACTGGAAGGATATACAAAAACATGTCAAGTGGTGCATTTGCAGTTATGGGATTTGGGGTAATTTTTATTCCCTTCTTTTGGCTTGTCTGCATTTTCTAACATTTCTACAATAAACATCTATTACTTTGTAATAACAACCAAAAAGTTATTTTAACAGTTGGCCTGGAGCTGTGACAAGCGTTCAGATGAGCCGCCTTCTGAGCGGCCGCCCGGGCGTGCTGTGTTCTCACTTCTGTGGGTGCCCAGAGATGGTGGGGGACGCTCGGCGGAGATAATAAGCAGCTTCCTTGAAGGTTTCTTGCTCCCACCTTCGTACTGCCATGGCATCGGAGTGTCTGTCTTTTTGGGGTGCGTGGGATTTGCTGGCCCTTCACGGTGGCACTTGTCACGGAACCCATTCACTCTCCCCAAGGCCCTAGAGCATAAGCTGGGGCTGGCTTCCACCCAGGGCTCGTGTGGCCTGGGGGTCCCGGCTCCGGCTCTGCAGCCTCTGGGCTCTCAGGTGTGTCCTTTGTTTCTCAAAGCCTGGGCTTAGGAGCAGTTATGATACAGGGCTCCTGGGCCATATGTGTGAGTGCCAGAGAGCAAACCTTTCAGAACTTCAGCTCCCTCATACATACACGAAGGAGATAATAATATCATCTACCACACAGGGCTGGTAAGAGATCGAGTGACGCGAGATGCATCTAAAGCACGTGGAATAGTTCCTGGCAAGAAGCAGGCACTAAATCAGTGTTTACTATTGTCATGATCGTCTGTGCCACAGGCATGTCGGCAGGCAAGATGACAGTCTCAAAGAAACCCATGTCTTAACCCCCAGGACCTGTGACTGTGTCAGGTTACATGTGCTGTGGTTTGAATGTCTCCCTTCCCAAACTCAGGTGCTGCCAATGTGATGTATGAGGAGGTGGGGCCTCAGCAGGTGATCAGGCTGTGGGGACTCCTCCCTTGTGAGTGGGGTCAGGGGCCCGGATAAAAGGCATGACCCTTGTGTCCTTCTGCCTCTTGCCGTGTGAAAACACCACGTTCCTTCCCTCCCCAGGATGCAGCCCTCACCAGACACCAAATGCAGGTACCTTGAACTTGGACTTCCAGCCTCCAGGACTGTGAGGAATACATGTCTGTTCTTTACACATTACCTGGTCTGTGGCATTCTGTTAGGCACAAACAGACCGAGGCATGTATTGGGGAGATTGAGGGCACACAAGGAATTCAGGTTGCTAATCAGCTGGCCTTAACATAGGGACGTGAGCATGGACTCTCTGGGTGTTCCCAGTGTGATCACCAGGGACCTGAAGAGTGGAAGAAGGAGGCAGAGAATCAGAGGAAGGTATGGAGCCAGCCAGGTGCTGTGCTGTGGGCTCTGTGGGCGGAGGAAGGGCCCCTAAGCTGAGGGATGCAGGCGGCCCCAGAAGCTGAAATGGGCACCGGGATGGCTTCTCCCCTGGAGCCTCTGGGAGAAGCGTGACTCTACCCACCTCCTGATTTTAGCCGAGTGAGACTGCTGCAGCCTTCTGAACCACAGGACGGTGGGATAATAACATGTGTGTCGTTTTTACCAGGTTTTTGGTCATTTCTATGGCAGTGATGGGAAACCAATCCAGAGGTGCTCTCAGCTCCTTTCATGGAAGAAGGGCTGAGGGTTGGGGGAATGGCAGCTCCTGCTGTGTCTGGAATCCGTTGGAGCTGCGGGTCTCTCTTACCCACCGGAGATGTAGGCTCCTCTCCTGCCAGCTCCAGGGTGGGGTTCTGGGGGTGGGATCTGACACTTCCAGGAGGTGGCCCTGGAGCTCCTGCTGTCAGGGCAGGGCCCAACTGGTTTCCCTAACGGATCTGATTTCTGGGGCCCGACCCTGTTGCCCCTGCCTTCTCCCATCTGCCACCTTTGCCCAGGGGTTCCCGAATGTGTAAAGGGTGGAAGCCGGGCTCCCACTTTCTCCAAGTGCAGAGCAGGCTGAGCCCTTGACGGGAGGCTGAGTCTCCATCTCCAGGATGCCAGGAAATCTTAAGCCCCAGCGGTGGAGAGCACTTCGGCAGGGACGGCTCGCTCAGGTGCACAGCACCGATGAGTGCAGCCTCTCTTGCCGTGAATGGGAAGAGGTTTGCAGCTTTTGTCATTAAAAGCTCCTGTTTTGGTGTGAAATCCCAGCTTCGGAAGTGCTGCTGGGAGGCGGCAGGGACAGAAAGCTCCCTCAGGAGCCAAGTCAGTGAAGGAGCCAGTGTGGGGATCATAGCCTCTCCCCTGCCTGCCACCCCACCTGCTCCAGCTCCATGTGGTGGGTCAGCAGAGCCAGGGGGCATCCTCGTGGTGGCCTGCCAGGACCCTGATGGCTTCCTGACCTTTGTGGAGAAGCCCCCTGAGGCCGTCTTCCCAGTCATCCCCACTTCTCTGGGTGTCCCAAGCTGACCCCTCCTATACTGACCATTGAGTTTTCAGCAGGCCCAGCACTATTCTGAGCACCTTTCCTGCTTCAAACAAGGCAAGAATCCCAGCTTTCAGTGAGGCAGGCACTGCTATTGTTCTCATAGATAAGCAAACTGAGGCACAGAGAGGCAACGTAATTTCTAATAGTCACCCAGGCAAGAAGGCAGCAGAGCTGAGATTTGGGCTCCAGCAGTCGGACTCTGGCACCCGCATGCCCACCGCCTCTGTACACACTGGCCAGGGCCACGTGCTGGGGCCGGGAGGGTGAGTTTTGCCCTATGGTGACATCAGGCTGAATAAGAGGCATCTTCCTGCAGCTTTCGTGTTTCTCCAGGATTTAGGGACATGGAATTGTTTTTATGTTAAAAAATGTACACATATAAGGAGCGAAATGCAAAATTAGCCTGTCGCTTTTAAAGGTCAAACAGGAGCATTAAAGACAAGATGGGCCGGGCACGGTGGCTCATGCCTGTAATCCCAGCACTTTGGGAGGCTGAGGTGGGTGGGTCACCTGAGGTCAGGCATTCCAGACCAGCCTGGCCAACATGGCGAAACCTTGTCTCTATTAAAAATACAAAAATTAACCAAGTAGTAATCCCAGCTACTCGGGAGGCTGAGGCAGGAGAATCGCTTGAACCTGGGAGGCAGAGGTTGCAGTGAACCAAGATTGTGTCGCTGCACTCCAGACTGGGCGACAGAGCGATACTCCATCTCAAAAAAAAAAAGCTGAATTTTCGGGGGCCGACTGGGGGAGGGCACCTTGAGTGTCTAAGGTCCTGCCCTTTACCTCTGATGGGAGTTTCTCTGGAGGCCTCACCAAACCCTGAACTAGCACAGAAGCCCCTGGGAAAGTGAAGTTCTCGGTGGCAGCAGGTGGCCTTCCCTTCTTGTCCCTTCTCCCTTCCCGCCTGCTCCTCTGCATCTGTTAGGCCTGGCCCATTGTCTTTTGGGGGCGGTTTCCACGTGGGGATTCAGTGTCCAGGAGAAGAGAGATTTCTCTGTGGGCACAGGAAGATTCTTTTCGAGTCTGAAACTCAGTGAACAGAATCCCTGCTGGGAGGACGGTTATGTTCCATAAATCAACTCTCCAGTAGCTCCAGATCTTTCTTTGAGGAGCGGCCTGTGTCACGGGTAGACGGTCACTGCACGGCCACGCAGCCCCAGTTCCAGCCGCCTGTTCAAGAAACCAAGAAATCAGGCTGTCGGGGCCCTGGCTCACCCTCCAGCAGCAAGGGTGCTTGGGGCTGTGGTTGAGTTCTGGGACGGGACTCAGTCCCCTTACTGGGGTTGTGCCTAAGGACCTGTGACCCACCAGTGTTTCACCCAGATCCCAGGACCCCAGGCAACCTGGGCTTGCCAGTTCTGTTGGCTCACCCATCCCCTAAAATTTGGGGCAGCAGTGGGATTTCCTCTTGGAATGTCCGCTTGGTCCTGCATAGACATGCAAGGGTGGAGAATCTTCCAGGAGTCTGCATTCACAGGTTTGAGCGATGCTTTCTCCTCGCTGGCCTCAATTTCCTCCTCTGTGAAATGGGATTGAGGCAGAGGCTCACTCTGTCTACAAGAGTTCTAAGTGCGCCTGGTTCTCTGGCTTCACCAAACCACTTTCCAGCCATAGCTGGGTTTGCCAGGGCAGGGGCTTCAGCGGGGGACCTGGGGGTGTGGTCAGAGCAGGCTCAGGACCCAGGAGAATGTGGGCAACCTCTGAGCCGGGGAGGCTGGATTCGTCTCCTGGCCGGACCACTACGCACTTGGGAGAAATGACACAATTCCTTTCCCTTTGGTTTGCTTGGCTATAAAATGGGGTAGTGATGGTTTCTAGCTCTAGGCTATGGTGCGGTCCCACAGCATATTTAATCGAAATGGAAACTTTTCAGGAAATTTTAGTTTTTCTTTTCCATGAGTCCGATGTTCAGTTTTAATCAAACTCTCCCTGGCGTCTCTTCATCCTGTCTGCCTATCCTTCAGGGCCCCGAGCCTAGGGTGTCCTGGCAGCAGATGGGAAATGTCAACTGCAGGCACAAAGGACACAGCAGTTTGTATTCAGTCAGTGACTGCTTTCAAGTTAGAAGGTGGATGTCATTTTGCAGGGGCCCGATTCAGACCCAGAGGCTCCCAGACATGAATGGCTCGGGATTTAGCTGATGTTTGACACTGGGTGAGGGATTTCAGGGATCCATCAGCCATGGTCTCTGAGTTAACTGTCCAGGGGGTGAGCTTTGCTGTGCAGGATTTTCCTCCCTTACTTAACCTCTTGGGCTCAACAGGTCCCTTTAATTCAGCCCACAGCTTTGGGTATTTCTGCCTGTGTTTGTGGGCCCCCAGGTGTGTTGTCCCTGGTTTCTAGGGTCCCGGGGACCTTTGCTCTGTCTCCAGTACTTTGGCACTCCTGAGTCATGTGGTCTCCTGCCATGCTGTGAGCAGGGGATGTGCCTTCTTGTCTCTGTACCCAGTCCCACCTACACTGTCTCAGGGAGGGTGCTCAGAGGACCTAGGGGGAACCAAGGGCCCCCACCCCATTCATGGCCTCCTACCAGGGCCAGTGGTGAGTCTGGGCTCAGGGTGCTCCCACAGGTCAGGCCTGCAAGGTGACAGCAGGTACTTCTGTGCACGTGGCCAGCCATTGACAAAGGAGGGAGCTCTTGTCCCTAGAATGGAGACAAGTGAATAAGCATTTGTAATTGGAATGTTCCTTCTACCCAAGTGGCTCTTTAAGTAGCTGGCTTGTGGGGAGAAAGAGGTGGAATCTGCATGGAATTTGCAAATATTCATGCTCCTTCAGCTCTGAGAGCTTTCTCTCTTAATAACGGAAATTTGTTCTCACTCTAGGAGTGGCACAAACGGAATCCGCGTGGCCGACATGAGCCTTTATTTAGAATAATTCCAGATAAACAGCCCTGTGACCCGGTAAGTGCCTGTGCTTGAAACATCTCAACCTCACTCTGTTTTGGAAAAATTGTTTCCCAGCTTGGGTTGAGGTGGAGGTCTGTGGGGATGTCTGCCTCCCACTGTCCCTGCCCTGAGCCCCGCTGCCCTGGGATGGTCCCCTGGGGGCAGGGGATGAGATGACATTCCTGCCTGAAGGTCTCAGGTTGTGGATCCAGGGCTGAGCTCATTTTCAAGATTCTTCCCCTCAGCCCTTTAATGCTTTCTGGGCTTCTCCTCCCCAGGATGAGAGCTGGGGACAGCGACTCTTTTAGTTGAGGTCAGAGGTCAGAGTTGGCATCTTTGGACTGGGTTTGCATTGCCAGGAGCTGGCAGGGTTTTCAGAAAATGTCTGGGTTGGCTGCTGGTTATTCTGTTAGAGTCTGTTGGTTCTAGAAACCCTGGTCTGGTCGGCTGGTGGTTTGCTAGGACTACTATCACCACGTGCCCCAGTCTGGGAGACTTGAACAGCAGACATTGATTTTCTCATCATTCTGGAGAAATCTGAGATGCAGGTGTGGGCAGGGCTGTGGGGAAGACTGTTCCCCGTGCACGTCTCTGTCCAAATTCTCCCTTTTGTAAGGACACAGTCTTACTGGATTAAGGCCTGTGCTAATGAACTCAACTTGTTCATCTACAAAGACTCTATTTCCAAATAAGATCACATTTGGGTGCTGGGGGTGAGGACTTCAAGATCTGTTGGGAGACACCATTCACCCATAACATCTTTCTAGAAGGAGTGCTTGTCCCCAGCAGGAAAATGATGGCAAGCATTTCCGGGCTGAACTGTTTCGCAGTGGTGCTTGTATGGGGCGTTCCGCCAGCTGGGCTTTCTGATGGACTGCTGTTGCTTTCCTACAGACAGAGGAGGGGGCCTTCTCAGAGTGAAGAGGGTTGGGAGGCAGAATGCAGAGTGCAGAAGCAGGTGCCAGAGCACTGCCGTGAGCTCAGGTTGCAAAGCCAGAGGGCCTGGGTTCAAACCCCAGCTCTGCCGCCTACTTGCTGTGTAACTCTAGAAAAGTGACTTAGCCTTTCTGAGCCTCTCCTGCCCTCAATCTGTGAAAGAAGGGCTTTTTGACGTTACAGGGGAAGATGCAGGCAAAGTTCCCAGCATGTGCCTGACCCTCCCCAGGTTCCAGACACTGGGTTCCTGGGGCTCTTGTGTTCAGCGTTATCCTCAGTGTTCCTGAGGCCCATGCTGTCCCAGCTAATTGCACCTCATGGTGCCCTGGGCTCCGCTGGGAGAAAGGCTCCCTCAGCATCAGGTTTGGGATCTCAGTCTGGGCTGCCCTTTATCTGTGGGGACCTCAGCTGTCAGAGGCCCAGCATTGGGAGACAAAGTCAAAGCCCAGAGTGGGGGCAGAGCCGCAAGGGTCGTGTCAGAAACCAGGGGCAGGGACTACCACAATCGCTGTTGGGCCCTGGTGGGGTGGGGGGTCTCTCTTGTTTGCTTCAAGACATAAAGGAGAAGAGTACCAGTCTCCAGGGGTAGGTGGGGGCATGGGATTCCGCCACAGCCCCCTCCCTCCACAGGAAGGAAGGAAGTGCTGCCCTAGCCACAGGACAGGGCTCCATGGGGATGAGGGGAGACTCTGGGGAGCGGGAGATGAGCAAGTCTGCAATGCAGATAGACAGACAGACAGAGAGACAGACAGACAGAAGGTGGAGTTCCAGGCAGGCCAGGCCCAGGTCTTAACACATGAGCCTCTCTGGGGCCAGCTGGTGAACAAGAGCTGGGGTCCTCTAGGCACAGAGTGGGGACTGGAGGGAGCTCCTGGAATGCAGAGGCCACGATACCTGGGATGCACTGCTGGAGGAAAATTTTAACCTGGACCTGGGTGTAGCCACATCCCAGAAAGTGAAGGGCTGTCCCCAGAGGGCAGGCTGGAGCAGCGGTCAGCGGTCAGTCGCAGGCTGCGGGTGGATGCAGAGAGGCCGCCGGAGCAGCGGTCAGCGGTCAGTCACAGGCTGCGGAGAGGCCGCCGGTGCTGGCCCCGTCTGACATTTACTGCCCATCCCGAACTGGGGCCTCTCCTGTGCGTCTCTCTCTCTGTCTCTGTCTCTATCTATGTCTCTTTCTCTCTTTCTCACTGTTTCTATCTCTAGCTCTGTCTCCCTCTGTTTCTGTATCTGTATCTCTCTGTCTCTGTTTCTCTCTGTCTGTGTCTCTGTCACTCTGTCTCTGTCTCTGTCTCTACCTTACTGTCTCTATGTCTGTTCTTCTCTGTCCCTTTTTCCGTCTGTCTCTCTTTCTGTGTCTCTGTCTCTGTGTCTCTCCATCTCTGCGTGTCTCTGTCTCTTCCTCTGTCTCTGCATCTCTCTCTCTGTCTCTGTCTGTCTCTCCCTTTGTGTTTGTCTCTGTGTCTCTCCATCTCTGCGTGTCTCTGTCTCTTCCTCTGTCTCTGCATCTCTCTCTCTGTCTCTGTCTGTCTCTCCCTTTGTGTTTGTCTCTGTGTCTCTCCATCTCTGCGTGTCTCTGTCTCTTCCTCTGTCTCTGCATCTCTCTCTCTGTCTCTGTCTGTCTCTCCCTTTGTGTTTGTCTCTGTGTCTCTCCATCTCTGCGTGTCTCTGTCTCTTCCTCTGTCTCTGCATCTCTCTCGGTCTCTGTCTGTCTCTCCCTTTGTGTTTGTCTCTGTGTCTCTCTGTCTTTGTTTCTCTGTGTCTTTCTGTTTTTCTCTGTATCTATCTCTCCAGAGACATACACACAGAGGGAAAGATAGTCTCTCCATCTCTGTGTTTCTCTGTGTCTCTGTCTGTTTCTATGTCTGTCTGTCTGTCTGTCTCTCTGTCTGCCTCTTTGTCTCTCTGTCTTTCTGTCTCTCTGTGTCTGTCTCTGTCTCTCTGTGTCTCCTTGTCTCTGTCTCTGTCTCTTTGTGTCTCTCCATCTCTCTCCGTCAGTCAGTCAGTCTGTCTGTCTGTCTGTCTCTCTGTCTCCCATCTCTTTGTCTCTCCACGTCCTGAGAGCTGCACTGCCCTCTCTCTGGGATTGTTGCTCTCCTCCTCTCTTCCCCTCTTCTTCACTGTGCATCTGCTCCAGGGCCAGGAAGGCAGGGATCTGGTCTGTGCTATTCACGGCTCCCTCTGATGCATGCGCCTGGCATACCACAGGTGCTCAATAAATGCCCATGGAGTACTGTTAGATGCCTAGCAGCTCCACCTTGAGCCGAGTGCCTGAGGCATGAGGCTGTGCCCTGAGGGACTGGCACCTTGATGGGCTCTGTGGGGTCCACTCCTTCCTCCTGTGGAGTCTGGAGCTTTCGGGCCTTTGGCATCCCCACCCACGTGGTGTTTGTGCTGGGCTTGGTGGGCATCGGTTGCTGTGGCAGGGGCCCAGGGCACCATGGGAGGGAGGGACTGGCCCCTGGTGCCCTGTCCCGATCCTGGTGCCTTGGCAGCTCCATGTTCCTGCTGGTGGCCCCTGCCTTCCCTCCTGGCAGTGCCCATCCTAGGCCCAGAGACATCTCCCAGTGATTGGTTTCGCTGGAGGACAGCCCCGGCCTGCAGGACCAGGTGCCCCCGAGGCCCATCTCCCAGGCAAAGGCCAGAGACGCTGGGCTGAGGTGGGTCTGAGTTTGCACCATGGGAGGGAGGGACTGGCCCCTGGTGCCCTGTCCCAATCCTGGTGCCTTGGCAGCTCCATGTTCCTGCTGGCACATGTTCCCACAGCCAAGAAGGTGGCTGTCCCCTCTCACTGGCCTGTGTGCAATCCAGGGGGGACAGAGAAGAAGAACCAAAGGCTCTGGGGCTTACTCCCTCCTGGTAGTGCCCATCCCAGGCCCAGAGACCGTCTCCCAGTGATTGGTTTTGCTGGAGGACAGCCCCGGCCTGCAGGACCAGGTGCACCTGAGGCCCTTCTTCCAGGGAAAAGCCGGGGACCCTGGGCTGAGGTGGGTCTGAGTTTGCACCATGTGGCAGCTGCTCCGGAGGGCGCAGGGCTGGGCAGTTGTTTGAATTCCCGGTGGCGTTCATGTTCTCATCTGTAAGACACGGCTGATACGAACCCCAATGCTGCCCGGCTCACATGGGCCTCATGAAGGATGAAGGGAGGTGGCTGCAGCCCTCTGTGAACTGCAGCTATTATCTCTGTCCACACTGCATTTGTGAGTCGTGCTGGGGCTGGGCGGGGGCACTACTGGAGCCAGAGAGGACGATGTCCGCTGCTCGAGAACGTGGATCTTGCCCAGGGCCCCCTCTGCAGGCATCAGACAGAATTGACGGCCCTGGGGATCAGCCCAGCACTCCATGGACACACCCCCAGAGGCTCCCACTTGGTCTTCTGCCCATGAGAGTCATGCATCCACCTCGAGGGGCGAACAGTCCTCGGGTCCAGGTTCTGAGCTCCTTAGTGCTGTGCTGTTGGGGACTTTCTGGCCACATAGGGGACTTTGCCGCATTTGGAAGACTTGCCACTTGGGGACTAGCATGTGAGCCCCGGGCCATCTGCCAGGGAGGCCTCCCTTGTCTTGAGTGTGTACAGGGAGCTCTCCCAAGCACAGGCAATTCTGGCCCTGGCCCTTGGCTCTCCAGGACACTGTAGCCTCTCGCTCGGTGTTCTGGGGTCCTGTGAACACTGTCTGGCCTCTCTGGGTCCCCAGGGGTTCACTGGCAGCGCGGGCCGGCCTACACGGGCACCCTGAGGCTGCCCATCAGAGACACCCCCATGGGACCAGCGGTGGGTTTGGTCATGCGGCTTCCTCAGTCCCCCATTCCTAGGGCAGTGCTGCTTTAGTGACTGGTTGAAGTCTCCAGTGTGGCTCCGCACACAGGGCAGCATCCCTGCAGTCCTGGGCCCCAGGCTGCCCTGAGGACTGTTGAAGAGGAGCCACCTTGGCCCCCAAGCACTGGGACCCTCACAAGCACCCGCCCAGGCCACCCGTGCCTGATGATACCAAGGGACATTAGACCTCTGGCAGCACAGATGTCACTCGAGTTCTGCAGGGAAACGCAGCCAGGAGAACCCCCGCTAGCTCCCTGGGACCTAGGAAGCTGTCATCATTCATTCAGACCCACCTCAGAGACCCAGCATCCTCCAGGGTGAGCAAAAGGGTCCCTCAGTCTGGAGGAAGGAGCCAGCAGAAGGAGAGCCCGGCCGGCCAGCGGGGACCACCGAGCAGCCACTTCCCTCAGCTGAGAAGCAGAAATCAAGGGGTCGGGCCGAGACAGGGCCAAGCCCAGGTGGAGAAGGCAGTGCACCCCTGTCCTCGCCCGCTGAGCACGCGTCACCCGGAGGGGAGAGGGGGGCCCTGAATGGACACCAAGCAGGAAGGGAATAACTGTTGAGCACCGTGCCAGGCGCAGTGCCGAGCACTTCCCATCACACAGCCCTGCTTAGCTCCCAACAGCCCTGCCAGGGAAGAACTGCTACCCAGTCCATTTAACAGGTGGGGAAAGGGAGGCCAGAGGTGAGGAACCTGCCGGAAGTGGCACGACTCGTAGACAGCAGGGCTAGGTTCACCCCCAGCTCTTCTGACTCCAACACCCATTTGCTTCCCTCCTCCCTCTCTCCCTCCTCCCTCTCCCTCTCTTCCTCCTTCCCTTTCTCCCTCCTCCCTCCCTCCCTCCTCTTTCCCTCTTCCTTCTCCTGTCTCTCTCCCTCCCTTCTTCCTTCCTTCCCTCTCTCCTCCCTCCCTCCCTTCCTACCTCCCTCTTCCTTCTCCTTCCTCCCTTTCTCCTCCCTCCCTCTTCCTTCTTTCTCTCTCTCCCTCCCTTCTCCCTTTCTCCCTCCCTTCTTTTCTCGCTCCTCCATCTCCTTCTCCCTCCTCTCTTTCTCCCTCTCTCCCTTCCTCCCTCACGCTCCCCCTCCCTCCCTCTCCTCTTCCTTCCCTCCCTTTCATCCTCTTTCCCTCTTCCTGTCTTTCCTCCCTCCCTTTCTCCCTTCCTCCCTTCCCCCTCCTCCCTTCCTGCTGTCAGTCTATTGCACAGCCTTCTCTGCACTTGCTTTGAGAAGAGGCTCTGCCTTGGGACTTCCAGGCCTGCTTAGAGGCTTCAAGCTTTCTGAGCCCCAGAGTCTTTGATTCTTCTTTATCTGTCCCCCCCTGGATTGCACACAGGCCAGTGAGAGGGGACAGCCACCTCCTTGGCTGTGTCAGGTTACCTGACTTCTCTGTTAGGGATGTGAGAAGGGACAGAGGGAGCCCTTGGTCCCCACCCAATTCCCTAGGTCACTGAGTGCTGCTTCCTAAAGGCAGGCCTGTGGCAGGGGCAGCCCTGGCTCCTGACATCTGGGTAAGGGAGCCGCCTTCTCAGATGTCTCTGGTCTCCCCAGAGTTCCCTGCTGATGTTACTCCATGTGGTCTTGGACCCCGTGGAAGATCATGGCCCACGGCTTCCTCTAACAGGGATCTGGGCCCCACACTGGAACTACTCAGCCCCAGTGGCAGGTGGGCAGCGTGGTCCTGCTGAGTCCTGCACAGATCCACCCCGAGCTCCTCTGCTGGCTCAGGTCTGGATCTGGGCTGCAGCTCAGGCAGGCAAAGAAGCAAAGCCGGCTGCGGCACCTGGTGCGCTCCTGACCGACAGCTTGGCAGGTGCGGCCCTCACCCTGCCTCTGCGCTCTGACTTTCTGGGGAAGGCGGGTCACATTGCACACCGCTGCCCTCGCCGTTTCAACTGTAAGTCCCCTGATTTGGAATAACAGTGACTTGCATATTTGAGGAGCTCAAGAAGGGGAAGTTTAATAAGATGCCAACTGAGTAAATGCCAGTTGCTTCAAAAAAAGCAATTTATTTATTTTATTTTATTTATTTATTTTTTTGAGGCGGAGTCTTGCTCTGTCGCCCAGGCTGGAGTGCAGTGGCCGGATCTCAGCTCACTGCAAGCTCCGCCTCCCGGGTTCCCACCATTCTCCTGCCTCAGCCTCCAGAGTAGCTGGGACTACAGGCGCCTGCCACCTCGCCCGGCTAGTTTTTTTTTTGTATTTTTAGTAGAGATGGGGTTTCACTGTGTTCACCAGGATGGTCTCGATCTCCTGACCTTGTGATCCGCCCGTCTCAGCCTCCCAAAGTGCTGGGATTACAGGCTTGAGCCACCGCGCCTGGCCAAAAAAAGCAATTTAAATTGTTCAGTGGATACACTTTTGGGAAGCCTGGGAAGCCTGGGACGCCCGCCTGCTGCCGCCGTCGTGCTGGGCTCTGCTCGGTGCCTGTCTGGTGGCTGCTGTCAGCGGCTGCAGGGCTGTTTGCTTCCAGAAATCATGCAACAGACAAAGCTGGAGGTCCTGGCACTTGGTGCGATGTTGGCTCCCCGGGAGCCGCGCTCAGAAAGCCCCAGCACTGACGTCATGATTGAGACCAGGGCTCAGGGTCTAGGGTCCAGGTGCTGCCATCAGTGGCTCAGGGGCTATGGATGGGATGGCAGAGCCCTTCCAAGTCTAGGGCCCAGCCAGGGACCCAGGGCCAGCTCAGCATCCCTTGTCTGCAGTGCCGATTGGCTGGGCTCTGGGCAGGACAGGCCTCAGCCACTTGCTTGTGGATGGTGGCAGGACTGTCGTGGCCAGAGGATCCCTGGTGCTAACTGGCCTCCCCTGTCAGCTGCTCCCTCAGCAGAAAAGGGAGCAACTACAGGGCAGCCTTTCTTGGAGCCCGGCTCTTCCCTTCTGAATGCCTGCAAAAGGTGTTGGGTGCTGGCCACGCTGCCCTGCCCACCTGGCTCTGGCACCCTCAGAATCCTTTGCAGGGGCTCTCCCAAGCATGGGGAGCTCCTGGACCAGCACTCTCCTCCTTAAGGTCTGGGAGTTAAGTCCATGCCTTGGTGCCATGACCCATGACTGCCACCAGGGGTCAGCAGGCCCACGGCGGGCTGCAGGGTGGACGCTGTGGCCAGAGCAGCAGCAGGGACAGGAGGTCTGAGGGGTGAAGCCGGCAGCAACCTGGACACAGGTGTTGGCTGGTGTCTTGGAGGTCAACTCTGGCCAGGCCCTCTGGCTGGCTGAGCTGTGGTCTTTAGCCACTGGGGGCATAGAGGGTGTCAGCTGCTTTGGAAAAGCTACAGGGGTCCCGGGATCTGATTCTGGTGCCTCCTTGGGGACCCCAGGCAAAGCACAGTGCTCATGACCATCATGACCAGGGTGGCGTTTGGAGTCATTCCAAGCAGTCTTTAAATCCTGTGTGGCCTTGGGGCACTTCCTTTACCTCTCTGAGCCTCAGGTAACTTTCCATCTGTAAAATGGGAGAGATCATCAAAGGGCTGTTGGAAGGATCCAACAAAATAACGCACGCAAAGAACTTAGCACAGGCTGGCGTGATGCAGTCATGCAATAAACCACGACTGTCATTCCTGTCACCAATAGAGTTTTCAGGGGGATCGTCCTTTCTGTCATCGTCTTCTCCAGGATGCTCCTGCTGGTTTTTAATGTTTCTAATCTCCTGTTGATTATTCCTGGGGTTTCAGCCAAATAAGCACTGCCAATTAAAGCTCCTGCTGTAGCTCCGAGTGGGGTTGCCATGGCAATGGGAGCAGGGATTTCACTTCTTCCTTGGAATACACACACACGTGTGTGAGTCTTTTTGTGGGTTTCTGCCCGTGTGTCTAGCTGTTACCAGAACTCCCTGCCGTGGAGCCGGAGGTGGCAGGTGGGAAGAGAGAGGGAGGAAAGTGGGACGTGGGGTGCGGTGTGGGGGCCCCTCCTCCTGCACGGAGCCCCCTTCAGCCTGGGAAGGCTTTGCCTGGGATGCTACAGCCAGTGTTGCGAGGGAACGAATGTGGGTTTCCCCATGCAAACTTGCTCTGCCCTTGCAATGGCCTCAGGGGCCCTGTCCAGCCTGGTTGGCAGGATGAGGCTGTGCTGGGTGACAGACGGCCCTGCCTGAGTCTTCAGAGCGTTACAGATGTGTGTGTGTGTCTGTGTGTATTTCTGTGTCTCTGTGTGTGTGTGTGTGTATCTGTGTCTCTTTCTCAGTTTGTGTGTCTGTTCCTGTATGTGTCTCTGTCTATGTCTCTTTGTGTGTACATGTGTGTGTCTCTGTACCTGCGACTCTGCGTGTGTGAGTGTGCGTGTGTGTTGGGGGGCTTGAGTTGGTCATTGAAGCTGAATCTCAGACAGGCTACAGGATTTTAAACTCAACTCAGGCCTGGGGTTAATTGAGGTCCAGGGAGGGGCTGAGCTGGAACCAGAGCAGGGGCTCACTCTGACCTCTGGCTTCTCTGAATTCCAGATGCAGTCAGCATCAGGCCTACCCTGTGTCAGCACTGGGAGCTCCTGGAAGGAGGGCTGGCTCTTGCATGTGGGGATTGGCTGGAACTTTTTTCAGTTTAAAAGGGTCAAAGTAGCTTGAGTAAAATTAAATAAGTACATGGAAGAAAGAAAGAGAGAAAGGAAGGAAGGGAGGGAGGGAGGAAAAAAGGAAGGAGGGAGGAATAAAGAAAGAAAAAGAAAGAAAAAAAGAACACAGCCCCAGGCGCACATAGAGATGCTGAGCTGGGGCCCAGTTACCCAGGGTCGAGGCCCAGCCAGCTTCACGCAGAGCTGGATCTGGCTCTGTGAGCGTGGCAGGCTGGACTTTCTCCAGAAAGTGTTTGGAGCCCTGTTGCTGGGATGGAGCCGGATGTCTCGTGTGAAGGGCAGAGCTTCTTGCTGGTAGTGTGGACACAGCAGATCTCATGGAAGGGTAGGACCAGCCTTGCTGGAGTCCAGCACCCAGGCCTGGGCCACCCCGGGCCTGGGGACGGTGGTCTTTGGCTGGGTCCAGGTCTCCTTTCCCCAGGGCTAGGGTGGGTAGTGAAAATGGATACACAGTGCCCAGGACCACATGGGCAGGGAGGGGGGAGGCTGCCCCCAGGACCGTGCATCCACACCTGTGGGACGGGCTTGCCTTCGCTGCTAGGTGAGGAATGCCTCACTGAGGACAGAGATTCATGTTCTGCACCCGTGATGTGCTCTGCAGTGTGCAGGGGCTGATGGAGGAGCTGTGGGCTGGGCTCTCTGTGAGCCTGTGATCTCACCACTGCTGCACCTCTGCACTGAGGGGAGGCAGCAAGAGAGGGGAGCTCATCTGGAGGAGTCAGTGCCAGCTTTGAGAAGCCTTAGCCCCTTTTAGACACCTGGAGGCTGGGAAGCCCCAGTCTCCCCCACCCCCCTCCATGGGGATTGGTGTGAGCAGGTCCTGTCCTGCCCAGGAAGCAGCTTCCTTGGATTTGGAAGGCAGGAGCCTTGGAGGGAGGTGCCAGCTTGCCTTGAGTTGGCTGAGGAGGGGGCAGCCCCTCCAGGGGTCATGCGATGGTCTAGGCAGGGCATAACTTCCAACTGCTATTGCTGGACTTGCTTGGAAATGCCCCAGGTGCTGAGGGCTCTGAGGGGCCTCAGGCAGCCCATGTGGCCAGCGGTCCCTCCCTCTCAGTTGAGATTCCACGTTCAGGAACTGTGTCTTCTTCGCTGCTAACATCACAGAGCCAGCCCGGCTGGGTGGTTGGTGAAGGCCAGGAGCCCAGCTGATGGGGTCATGGTGGACATCCTGCTGGGAGTGGCGGTGTCAGGGCTGCAGTCAGGGGTGCTGGGGAAGGGACTCCGACATCTCTCAAGAGGTGAGAGAGGTCCTCAGTGGCTGGTGTTTGTGGACAGTTTACACCTTGCTGAAGATGAGCCACCTAGACGTGACATCTGCGGGACTGAGGTGGTGCTGTGGGGAGAAGGGGACCAGGTCACTGCTCCTGCACTCGGGGAAGTCACAATATCCAGCACACACGCCATTTCCTGAAGACACGTGCCTGTCTTGCCAGGCAAGAGACTATGACTGTAATAATTAAAGAAAGAGGAGAGAAACACGAAGGGTGGCTGTACAGTCAACAGGGACAGGTTTATTTTAAATAAACCTGAGAGGGGCAGCTGGCTGAGTTAGGTCAGAGCCATACTCTTTTATGGACTAAGAGGTTTTAAGGATTTAGGGTGGGAGAGTTTATTAGAAGCTTGGACTGCTTCTGTGTTTTTTTTGTTGTGCTTATTTGAGAGGGAGAGTTGTGTGTGTGTTTCCATTCTTTAATTCTTACAATGACCTCACCTCTTATGAGGCTCCCCCTGTGCCAGGCAGTACACGGAGCTCCTCACATTATCCTCATGGAGGCCCCGTGGGCAGGTGTGAGGTGCCTGGCAGACAGGTGAGGTGCCAGGCATACATGACTTGTCCAAAGTCCCACATCGCGGGTGGTGGGAGCCATAACCACTGTTTTCAAGGAGCTCCTCCTCCTCCTCAGGGCCCAAACAGCACTGGGCACATCAGGAAGTGGGTGATAGGGTGGGGCGAGGGCCTGGGCTGGCCCCATGGGCTCATCTCTTTTGCCTAGACTAGGCACTGGCAGCAGGGGTGAGGTCTCTTGAGGGACTCCAAAGTCTGAGGTGCAGCCTCCAGCTCAGCTTGTTCCTCTGTCAGGGCCAGGTGGGAAGGTAAGGAGTGGGCTCAGGGCAGACAGGTGTGTGCGTGGGCGTGCTGCCCACTTCATCCAGGAAACCAAAGGGACGGAGACAGGGGTGACTCTTGAGGTTCTCCAAGGTGTCCATGAGTGGGAAGCAGCCCCCTGCCCAGGCAAGAGGTGGGCATATCAGTGGGGCCTGCACTGCTTAGACGGAGCCAGAGATATTCTGAGGGGCATTGACCCCACTGCCCCTGCTGCCCACTTCCCCTGGTCCCCAGTCTATCCTCCCGTCACCTCATCAGGCCTTGCACAGCTCAGAGCAGCAGTTGAAGTTCATCCTGGGCACGTGTGGGAGCCCAGGCCTTGTGTGAGGCCTGGGCTCATCTGGGGAAGGGGCTAGTTGCTCATCACCAAAGGAGTGCAGAACCAGAAAGCCCTTCTCCTGGCCTGGCAGGAAGCTGGTGAGGAGGTAGATGATTTTGCCAGAACTTCCCAACTTCCTCCTCACCTCAGGAATGGAGGACTGTGCCTGGGTGTGCATGGTGTGTGCTGGCACGTGTGTGTGTGTGCATTTGCGTGTGTGCATACGTGTGCTGACATGCACATGTGTGCATGGAAGTACATTTGTAGATGCATGTGTGTGCACACGTGTATACGTATGTGTGTGCGCGCACATGTGTGCATACACATGAATACACATGTATGTATATGTACATTAATGTGTGTGTGCACATGTGTATGTAGTACATTTGTGAGACAAGGGCTGGGCGCTGTGCCTCTGGACCCTCACCTGGCTCCAAGTGGAGCTGGGCAGCGTCCTTGGGAAGAGCTTCTGCCTTCTGAAGCCCCAGGAAGGGAGTCAGGACTGAATTTGTGCTGGGTGGCAGTGGCGGTTCCCAAATCTGCCTCTTTATAAGGATCAGCTGCGGAACTGGTTACACTTATGCCAACCTTGGCTGCATCTCCGACCTCTCTTCGGTGGGGCTTATGATGCTGTAGTCGACGAGCTTCCCCCAGGCGGTGCTGATGTTGGGTGCTCAGCCCGAGGCACCCACTGCAGAGCCCCCAGGAAGCCAAAGCCCCTGCTTGTTGACCACAGTTGTTTCTCTGCCTTCCTCTGATCTTTGATTTCCTTGATAAACCACGTATTTCTCAAATACCTGATAAGTTTCAAGCTGTTTATTGCATTGTTGTTTAGATAAAACAGGTAGAACATTTTGGGTTTCTTTTATTTGTGGGAGGAGGCCTTGGTTTTTAACCCTCCGTGGTCTGTTTCGAAGACCAGTGCTCTTGGAATATTTTCTTTTACATTTTGGAAATTTACGTTAAGCTTCTTCATGGTGATTCTTTTGAAAGTGATGAGTTTTGTTTTCTGAATGAACCAGGGATTCACCAAATCAAGAGTTTGACAAGCAGGATGAGATGTGGGTCCTGGGAATTCAGCCCAAAGGGCCAACAGCATCTGTTGTTGGGATGAATCAACTTCTCTCCTTTGCATCCAGAATGGTTCTAGCTATTTGGGACAATTGAGAAAATAGTCACTTGCATCATTTTTGTGTCAGTGGTCCAGACGAGGAACCTGGTTGAGAAGCCTGTGGAAATTGTCTTCCAAGATGTTGACCCTGGAAAATTAGGGATTTACCCAAATGTCTGTATCACGGACTTCCCCTCCCCCCATCCAGGAATCTTAGCATCTCTGGAATCTTTTTGGGTTTCCATTGGCATTCCCTTTCCCATGGGTGGAATATCAAATATTCTTTGGGTTGTTTTAAAACCATCTCCTCTGAGCCCCAAGGAAGTCTTGTGGTCACTGGTATGCCTTTGAAGGGTAACTGCTTTCTGTCTAGTTACATTTCCATTCTTTGGCCACATACCTTTTGTCTCCGGACCAAAGGATTTAGGGAGACTTAACTACTTTAGCTTGGCTTCTGTGACAATTTTGGTTTTCTGTCTCAGGTCTTTCCTCACCAGGATACCACACCCAGTCCTATGCTTGGACAAAATTATTCTCTTGCCCTCCTATTTAACTGGTAGGGCAAGAAACGCTAGTCATTCCTCTGTGCGGGACTCATGACACTTCTCCCTCTCCTTCAGAGACACTGGAAGCTCAGCCTCCTGCCCCTCAAAGCTGCTCCTACCTATGGGTCCTCCTAGTCCTCAGGAGGCTCCCGGTCCCAGGCCATCTCTCTCCCTCCTGTCTGTCCTTTTCCCCCTGCTTTGCTGCATGGAGGCCACTCTCAGATCTGGCTTCTGTCTGCCCTGGGGTCTGGCTCAGGCCGTAGGCTCTGGAAGGGAAGCTCTCCCTCTCCCATTAGCTGGCAAATGGTCCTGGCCTTTCCCATCCCAGACCCCATCCCACTCTAGGCAGCAACCTCCCTGGACTCCCCACCCTCATCTCCACTGCTGTTGCCCATCACACTGGGTTTCACTGCCATTTTCCCAACAGGACTGAATCCTCCCATCTTCATGAAACATCCCCAGCTGCTGGCAGAGCCGGGCACAGAGGATGCATATGCTGTCTGCATGTTGAATGGACAAATGGATGAACTTACAGGAAAGCCGAGGACTGAACCTCAGAATGTCTCATCTTTGTGTCTCATTTTCTGTCCCCTCCGCTCTGCCTCAGGTCTTTTACTTCTGTGATGTGGGCTAGTGAGTTGATGTGAAAACACCCAGAATGAAGTCTTCTGAATTGTTCATTTGCATTATTATTGCTGAGAAGCCAGGAGCATGCAGTAAAGTCCTTTCCAGAATCTGCACTTTGGCTCTCAGGAAGGAGCCACAATACCCCTGTGAGGACAGTGCAGTGGACACTGGTGGCTGTGGGTCTGTGTGGATGGCCACGGGAGTTGCCCAGAATGCACAGGTCTGGTTGGGGGTGATGGGGAGGGAGTCAGTATGATTATTTCCAAACTGGATAGACATTTCCTTTATCCTCCTGGTACTCAGCTAGATGACATTTCCTGGACCCCCTTGCAATTAGGGGCAGCCAGGCGACTGCTTTCTGGCCATGGATAGTGGAAGGAACAGGCAAAGTGCACCCCTCCTGGTTCTGGCCCATGAAACCCTCACGGTGTGACTCTGGATGGAGGGAGAGTGACTCCAAGGACCTAGAGGATGGAAGGACTCTGGTCTGCTTGGGAGAGAGCCTGCCAGGAGCACCACCTATCCAGGAACACAAATTTTGGATGGCTGCCTGGTGGTGAGATGTCACTTGGATTTTGTGAAGTCACAAAGGTGTTGGGATTGTTTGTTACGGTGGTTGGTCTGAGCTGACAAATACACTTTCTAAGTCTCTTTTGTGTCTGCGCTGTTCCTGTCCTGTAAGCTGCTGCCCAGCATTGACCTGACCAACTCTTCCTCATTTTTCAGGAAATAGTTCAGGTGCCACTTATTCTGGGTCACTTTCTCTGATCCTTATGGATCATCAGATGTCAGTTATCTTGGTTGCCCATTCCCTGGATTTACCTCTGTCATTGTGCGCTGTCCCCTGTGTCCTGAAGATCTGTTTACTTGTTTCTCTTCCAGCAACCTGTGAGCACTTTGAAGGGTGGGAGGAGTGGAATATGCTGTGACCTTGGTGCCTGGCTTGGGACATGACAGAGGTGGTGTTCAATGTGCTCTTGCAAAGCTGGAGGGGAGGAAGGAAGGCTGTGGAGAAGGGGAGGCAGGGAGGAAGGGAGGGAGAGAGAGATAGAGGAAGAAAGAGATAGAGAGAGAAGAGAGAAAATTCCTCAGAGTCTTGGAGCATTTCTCTGAAATTACAGTAACAAAACAAAGATCGGAACACCCGAAATGCCCCAAATGTATACTTTTGGGACACAACTGAATTTATATTAAAAATAAGACTTCTCTTCCAACACCATCCAGCCACGAAGAGATTAGATCCTTTCCTCATGGGCCATGTAGGTTGAAATTTTCCATTATGGGCTTGCTCTTAGTTCTGCCTTCACTCTTACTCTTGCTAGTGCTCTTTCACTTCTCATCCAAACATCCATCTATACATCCATCCATTATCCATCTGTCTGTCCATCATCCATTTATCATCCATCCACCATCCATCCATCATCCATCTATCAGTCACATCAAGCATCCATCCGTCCATCCATCCATTCATCCATCCATCCATCCATCCATCCATCCATCCATCCATCCAGTTAACAAAAAGGTACTAGGTGTGAAGTGCTGTTCAAAACAGATAAAAATCATTGCCATTAAATGCAACAAAAGTCTGCCTTCATGGAGCATATGTTTATTTATCCATTCTTCCCCCCTGACTCTATCTAATTCATTCATCCATCCACCCATCATCTATCCATCATCCATCCATCCAACTATCATCCATTCATCATCCATCCATCTCTCCATCCATTCATCATTCATCATCCATTCATCCATTATCCATCCATCACCCATCTAACCATTGTCCATTATCCATCCATCTATCCATCACCCATCCACCATCCATTCATCTATCATCCATCCATCAGCCACCCATCATCCATCCATCCATCCATCCATCCATCATCCATCCAGCTAACAAAAAGGTACTATGTGTGAAGTGCTGTTCAAAACAGATAAAAATCATTGCCATTAAAAACAACAAAAGTCTATCCCTTCCTCCTCCTGGAGCATGCATTTATTTATCCATTCTTTCCCCCAGACTCTATCTATTTAATTCTTTTATCTATCCACCCATCATCCATCCATCATCCATCCATCCAACTATCATCCATTCATCATCCATCAATCTGTCCATCCATTCATCATCCATCATCCATCCATCCATTCATCATCCATCATCCATTCATCCATTATCCACCCATCATCCATCCATCCATCCATCATTCATCCATCCATCCATCCATCCATCCATCATTCATCCATCCATCCATCATTCATTCATCCATCATTCATCCATCATCCATCATTCATCCATCCATCATTCATCCATCATCCATCTGTCAACCATCCATCCATCCATCATCCATTATCCATTCATCATCCATCCACCATTCATCCATCTATCATCCATCCATCCATCATTCATCCCTCATCCATCTATCCATAATCCATCCACCATCCATCCATTATTCATCCATCTATCATCCAGCCATCCATTATCCATCTAACCATCATCCACCCATCATTCCATCCACCATCCATCCGTCTATCATCCATCCATCATCCACCCATCACGCATCCATCCATCCATCCATCTATCCATCATCCATCCAGGTAACCAAAAGGTACTATGTGTGAAGTGCTGTTCAAAACAGATAAAAATCATTGCCATTAAAAACAACAAAAGTTGGCTGAGCGTGGTGTCTCATGCCGGTAATCCCAGCACTTTCAGAGGCCAAGGCGGGAGGATCACAGGGTCAGGAGTTCAAGACCGGTCTGACCAACATAGCAAAACCCTGTCTCTACTAAAAATACAAAGAAGTAGCCATGTGTGGTAGTGTGCGCCTGTAATCCCAGTTGCAGAGGTTGCAATGAGCTGAGATCACGCCATTGCACCTCAGCAGCCCAGCCTGGGCCACAGTGTGAGACTCCATCTCAAAAAAAAAAAAAAAAATTCTATGCTCTCATGGAGCATACACTGATTTATCCATTCTTTCCCCCTACTCTATCTAATTCATTCATCCATCCATCCACCTATCCATCCGTTCATCTATCTATTTATCTCTCTATGTATCCGTCTGTCATCTATTTATCTGCCTATCCATTCATCCATCCACCTGCCTATCTATTTATGCACCTAGCTATGCCTTTGTCTATCTATCCATTCATCTACCCACCTATTCAACTATCTGACTATCTATCTATCTATCTATCTATCTATCTATCTATCTATCTATCTATCTATCTATCATCTGTCCATCCATCATCCATCCATCCATCTCATCCATCCACCCATCTCTTTCTTTTTTCTTTCTCTTTCTTTGTTTCTTTCCTTTATTTTTCCTTTCTTTCTCTTTCTCTTTCTTTCTCTCTTTCTTTCTTTCTCTTTCTTTCCTTTCTTTTTTTCTTCCCTTCCTTCCTTCCCTCCCTCCCTCTTTTCTTTTCTTTTCTTTTCTTTTCTTTTCTTTTCTTTTCTTTTCTTTTCTTTTCTTTTCTTTCTCTCTCTCTCTCTCTCTCTCTCTCTCTCTCTCTCTCTCCTTCTTTCTTTCTTTTCTTTATCACATAGCTGTGCTTGAAATCAAAGCACATGACCATGTGACTGTCTTAGCCAAAGAAATATGAGCAGAAGTGATGTGTGCCGTCACTGGGCAAAAGTTTAAGAGCCACTTCTTGTTATGCCACATTTCTTTTCCTCCTCCATATTCTGCAGCAATATTCTAGATATTTCCTGCTTCATCAGCTTGGGTCCAAGAGTGAGGAACACCATGATGCCCAGAGCACTCCCCGCAGCCTAACACCCACTGCTCCTGACATGTGGTATGAGGAAGAGTCAGAGCTTTGCTGTACCCTGGTAGATTTTCCGTTGTTGTTTCTATAGCATAACTTGGCTTAAGCTAGCTGATAGACACAAAGTGACAGGTTGTTTTCCAGATGGCTACCCCCATTTACATCCCCTGTCCTCAGCATTTGGGATTGTCTGTCTTCCTTTAACCTTACCTGCCTGGAATTGTATCTTTTAATTTATGAATTAAGAAAAAATCAGTTTGAAGGTGAAAGGGAATCTCATTTTAATTTTAATTTCCATTTCTTTGATTATATTCAACCTTCTTACTGAAGGTTGAATATATGTGTAATGGACATTTGCTCTTCGTATTAATCATTTTGCTGTGTGCTTACTATGTACTGGAAACACTGAACAGTGAGTAAGATGCAGCCTCTTTTCAGTTTAGCCCTACCTAGAAGAAATCAGCGTTCAGCTCAAGTTTCAGGCATGTACAGTGCTGGGGAAGAAAATTCCCATATGGGATGGAAAGGTGCTAGGGTGGAGGTTCACTGCTGGGTGGAAAGCAGATTTACAAAAGGTGGAGAGGTTTGGGCCGGTGAAGGCAGGGAAGGGCAGTGCAGAGTAGGATGTCCAGAGCCTGGTCAGCAGCTTCCGCCAGGCTGGCAGGCACAGGGCCACGTCTGATTTATCAATGTGTGCGTCCTGTCCTGCATCTCAGTTCATTGACACCTCTATTGCTGGTCACCTACAGTTGCAGGTGGGTGGCGGGGCCAGGTGGGGTCCCTCTGTGCCCCACTCCGGCTTTGCCTGTGCTATGAGTTGGAGGCTCTGCCTCCTGATGTTTCTACTCAAAGCCCCTGCAGCGGGCACAGGCCTGTCCCCTGCAGCAGCTCCTTACCCTGAGCCAATGCAACTGTGTCTTGCCACCTCTGGCCCCGTCTTTAAAGGTCAGCTGCTTAAGTAATGATTTCAACCATTCTGAGGCACGTTTCCAGCAGTACATGTGCTTTAGAATAAAATCCATTGGAGAGCCATGGGAAGTGGGATTTGGCTGCAGGGAGATGGTTCCCCCTGCCTCCTGAGCCTGGGTAAGGGCTGGGGGCTCCCTGGGAATGCTGCAGAGTGACAGTGGTTCCCAAGGGGCCTCTCAGGATTCCAAACGTTCCCCCACCTTTATGCCACTATAAATGATTCAGGTAAATTGCTCTGGCCTGTGGGAGGAAGCAGCCCCAGCAGAGGCCTTCAGTGGTAGGTTCGCAGAGATAGGAGAGGCTGTGTAGGGCCTGTTAAGGTTCCAGGTCCCTTAAGGTGCAGGAGATAGGGGGCCATGGACTCATTAGAGAAGGCAGGGTGGGTGCTTGGGGATGGAGTGGTCAGCTATGGCAGGGCCTTGCCCGTCAGGGCTGTGGCTACCCCACCAGAGACACCCGCAGCTCTTGCCCACTGGGTGTCCATGGAAATCTCCCCCAAGGCAGTTCACTGAGTGAGGAGAGGGGAGGCATGGATGATGGGAGGACACCTGCCTGCCTTCATTGGCCTCCTCGCTTCCAGGTAGCACCTGGCCTGTCATGTACTCTGATGTCCTTGGGGGTCCCTTGTGTGAGCTGACGTTTCTGGGGTGTTTCCTGAAGGCCAGAACAGACCTGAGGGCTAGGGGTCCTCGTTCAGCCCAGGGAGTTTTGGGGTGAGCATCTTACCTCCCATGGTCTGCCTGGCATTGTCCAGTTTGCAGAGGGCTGAACCCTGGACATTTCACATCCAAAGGTGGAGTGGCGTCTCAGGGGTGCTGTGTGCACAGAGCCCGGCTCAGAGCCTCTCACAGCCAGTTACAGGATTTGATGCTGACACTACGAAGGTGTTTTGCTGACACAGGAATGCAGGCTCAGGAGCTGGTGTGAAGGTCCTTCCACAATGCCTGCTACTTGGGCATCCAGAATGAAAGCACCGAGTCCTTGTTTGTTCCAGGAACTTCCTTGATTTAATTTTTCCGATTGGTGGGTGCTTCTAATTGGGGAACCTTCCAAAAAGCGCAGCCTTTGAGAAGTGGCTGGGCGGTTCTCAGCCCTTTGGCCAAAGGGCTGCCAATATTCCCACCTGCCTTCCTCTACTCTGCCATTCCAACTATAAAATCCCCCTGAAGAAACCTTTGTCAGGCCTGATGCAGGCAGAGTATGCGGAGAGATGTTGGGAGTGGGGGCTGAGAATGGGAAGCTTCATTGCAGAGACAAGAGAAGAGACAGTTGAGTGAGAGACAGTGAGTCAAGAGAGCTCAGCGGTTGCCAAACCCGGAGCAGATGGGAGTAGGACAGTAGAGGCCCCAGGGCTTGCAGAAATTGCGAAGGCACAGGGCACCCCACAGGTGCAAGTGAGGGTGCTGGAATTCATTTTTACCAAACCTTACACCTGGCTTACCTGTGAATCTCAGGGGCTACAGAGCAGCAGGCACACAGCTGGTGGTGGAGGCAGGTCTGTGCAGAGGTCCACTGTGGTCTGCAGCCCGGAGCACAGACATCCCAACCAGGGTTGCAGGGTGAGCACTCGAGTTTGGGGCCCAGATGGTGGGCTGGCCTGATGGAACAGACAAGAACTGAGGAGACTCTTGCTGCTGCTGGAGGATGGGACTGATGGGAGACAGAAGCTGTGCATGGGCCACCACCCCTTCAGGGTCACAGTTGCCACTGGCATGCCTGAGAGTTTGTTTTTAAAAGAATGTCTTTCAGAATTCGTGATGAAGAACCCGAAAGCAAATGCAACAAAATAAAAAATAGACAAATGGGACTTCCGCACAGTAAAAAAAAACTATTCAAATATCAACAGAGTAAACAGACAGCCTGCAGAAGGGGAGAAAATATTTGCAAACTGTGCATCTGACAAAGATCTGATTTCCAGAATCTATAAGGAACTTAAGCCAGGAAGCAAAAAAACCAAATAATCCCATTGAAAAGTGGGCAAAGGACATGAACAGACACTTCTCAAAAGAAGACATAAAGTTGGCCAACAAACACATGAGAAAATGCTCAACATCACTAATCATTAGAGACGTGCAAATCAAAACCACAGCGAGACAGCATCTCACACCAGTCAGAATGGCAATTATTAAAAAGTAAAAAAAATAACATGTTGGTGAGGCTTCAGAGAAAAGAGAATGCTTATCCATTGTTAGTGGGAATGCAAATGAGATCAGCCCCTGTGGAAAGCAGTTTGGAGATTTCTCAGAGGACAAAAAACAGAATTATCATTCGACCCAGCAATCCCATCACTGGGTATATACCCAAAAGAGAACAAATGGTCCCACCAAAAAGACACCTGCACTCAAATGTTTGTTGAAGCACTATTCACAATAGCAAAGACATGGAATCAATCTAGGTGCCCATCAGCGCTGTATTGGATAAAGAAAATGGGGCACATATACACCATGGAATACTACACAGCCATAAAAAATGAAATTGTGTCCTTTGCAGCAACATGAATGCAGCTGGAATCCATTATCTTAAGCTAATTAATGCAGAAAGAGAAAACCAAACATCACATGTTCCCACCCACAAGGGGGAGCTAAACAGTGGGTATACACAGACACAAAAATGGGAAGTACAGACACTGGGGGTTACTAGACAGGGGAGGGAAGGGGGCAAGGGCGGAAACACTACCTATCAGGTTCTGTGTTCGCCACCTGGGGGGTGGGATCATTAGAAGGCCAAACCTCAGCATCAGGCAATACTCACGTAACAAACCTGCGTGTGTATCCCCTGAATCCAAACGAAAACCCAGTCTTTCTCTTTCCAAAACCCCAGAGCAAACCCATCAAAAAACTTTCCAAGGGAAACACAATCCCTAGACAAACAGCTCTATTTTCAGCAGAGCAGATGCCAGCCTGGGAGACACAGAACTGGTTGCCTTCCACACCTACAGCCAGCCCCAGGCTGCTCAGAAAAGGCCACTGGACAAGGAGAGGCGGGGACCTGGACCCTTGGTCCCATTGGCCTCTCTGTCAGAGGCTTTGCCTCTGGCCCCGGCTTCTGAGAGGCTGTTTTCCTGAAGAAGGCCACGGTGGTTCTTCTCAGAAACGTCGTTCTCCCTTTAATGATTCAGCATGTGTGCTGAGTGGGGTGCAGGCGGCATGAGTGAGACTGGACGTGGCTAACCTTTAATGCCAGCTGGAAAGCTTAATAAAGGGACATTCAGCCTGAGCTGAAGTCTGCAGCTTAATGGTGCACCTGGAGGTGGCTGCTGGAGACCCCATTTGTTCCGCAGCAGGCAGGCCTACCGTCCGCACCCTCTTCTGGTCAGGGTGGGCCACTGGGATGCCGTAGATTGGAGGCATCCAGGGGCCCTGGCTCTTTGAGGGGCACTGTGGGGTGGGTTGTGCCCTTGCCGTCAGCCTTAGGGAAAGAGCACTGGATTTGGAGTCTGGAGAGCTCCTGGCAGCTTCCCGCCTCCCCCACTTTCCAGGAGTTTGCTCTGGGGTGAGATTCCTTGGGGTCCTGAGCCTGTTTCCTTACTCATCGGGTAGAGTTAAGAGCTACACACTTCTTATATGCATGTCCTTTCTGCACAGTGACACCCACAGTCCTGGGGACAGCAGCCGTCTCCAGCCTCCTCACCATCTGGTGCCCGTACCTGCAAGTCCAGGTACAGGATGTCTCTGCGAGGTGTCACTCACTCACTCACTTGTTCATCCATTCAACATGTTTTTGCTGGGTAGGTGCGTGGTACAGGCCCGACCTGGCATTGGGGCTTCTGAGTGAGTCTCTGGCCGGCAGGCTGCAGGTGGCACACTTGTTGCTGAGCTTTCCGGACTCTGGGACTTGGATGCAGCATCCCAGTTTCAGCCCTCAAGGGCACCTTGCCTTGACCCCCTTTCTTCTCCTTGGCCCCTCTCCCCCGGCCTCCATCTCTCCCTTTTCCTCCCTTTCTTTGGTAACTTTTGAGTCCCTCCTATGTGCCAGGTGCTATTCTAGGCACCGGGAGGGGGAGGGGTGGCCTAGCAGCAAACAAAACAGACAAGTCCCCACTGTCCCTGTTACCAGGAGGGGCCCAGGATTGGGTGGCCCAGGGCCCCACGTAGCAGTTCCTAGAGTCTGGGCCCAGGGAACGTCACACTTTAAGCAGTGTGGGCCTGTCTTGATCTGCCATCTTTTCTTGGCTCTCTTTGTCTGTCCTCCATGCTTCACCAACCCCCAGGCTGGCCAGGAGCTCTTCAAGCCCAGATGTCCGTGACTTGTGCGCACTAGAAAATGGGGCATCGCCGTGGAGGGTGAGCCTTTCAGACTTGGGGATGCTGCTGGGTTGAGATGGGGACTTGATGGGAGCGTAGACCCCATACCTCTCTCTGGAGATGTGATTCTGCAGGTCCGTGGAGGAGCCCAGCAGTTCCCTCTGATGCAGATGGTCCCTGGATCACAGCCTGGGAAACATGGGGTGCTGGAGTCTGTTGAGATCGAATCCTAGCCTGCCACTGTGACTGTGTGGGCTTAGGCAAGCACCAGTCATTGTGGACTGTCTGTGATTTCACCCTATTTTCAAGTTAACAGGTGAGCCTGCCACCCTTCCCTGGATGCTGACAGAAGACATGACATTGCCAGGGCAGAGACAGCTGTTGTTGTTACTTGCCACCCAGCAGGCAGCCCAAGCTTCGTGGTCCTCATGGGTCCCCTCTGCCTCTAAACCCCATGGCTGTGATACTGAGAGGCCCAGGTGGATGCTGCACATGTAGGGGGTCTGTGTCCCAGCCAAGGACGCCATCTGAGGAACCTTGTCTTGCTGAGTGGACTACAAGCACACCTGCCTGGCCTTTGCCCTTAACGGGGACATTATCTTTATTACACTGGAGTCCAAAAAAGCCTGTCTCTGCCCTGGAGGGAGAGAGCCTCTATCTTCCAAGTTGTTCACTATTCAAACATTCTTGGAAAGATAGTCTGGAGCAAACACTATAGATGGCTATGTCCAAGATGAGCAGAACCACCAGTGACCCAGGGGACTGTGTCTCAGGAGCAAGTGACTCAGCCCTGCTGAGCTTGTTCCCTTGTCTGTAGGAGGGGACACAATAGTGGTGTCCACCCCCAGAAGGTCACTCCATTACCTGCTCCATTATCCCCTCTAGTCCCTGCCCCACCCCCTGGCCCATCCAGGGGTGGGGATGGGGAAGCTGGGGGAGGAGCAGGGCTTTGCAGACTTGGGTGATTCCATCAATTTCTTGTGCTTTTGTAAACTCTGCTGCTTGTTTGGGGCTGGCTGCTGCTTCTAGCCCTGGTGGGCCAGGGCCCCTGCTTCTGGTGCTGCACCCTGGACTCCTGAGGTGCCCCTGGTTCACAAGGCCTTCCCCAGGGAGGTGTGACAGATGACTATGGAGTGACCCTCCCAGCTGCTCGCAGAGCTGACAGCCGAGAGACTCTCAGAAGTGCCTTTCCTGTTTCATTGTCTATCACTTACGTACAGCAATCTAAATTCCTAGCTGTTAATGAAAGATTATAGATGTGTTAAAAATATCCCCAAAACCTCTCTTCTTTGCACTTGGATTGTTAATTAAATTCCCAAGCTCCATTTTCAGGTTTTAATGAATAGCACAGGGTACTTCATTGGCATGTTGGCCTTGCGCGTAGCACCCTCCCTCGGCCCCTCTCGGGAAACTCTTAGAACAGGTGTCTGAGTGGAGGATCCCAGGGGCCCAACAGGGCTGATGGGCTCCCGTGAACCTCCTCTGGAGGGTGACAGGGGCTGCTTTGCAGGTGCTGCTGCCAGGTGGGGACTTGGAGAGACACTTGTCCTCATCAGAGTTGGTGTGTTGTTGGTGATCAGGTCCTTGTCCTTAGGGGCTGGGGCTGCAGGCCGGCCATGCCAGGAGCGTTTTGTCAGCCTTCTGGTGCTGCACTTGCAGTTTGGGAAGCTGCTACCACCTGAGCTGGGCTTCCTGGCTGAGGACATTGTGCAAACAATAGCTTCCCTTAGGCAGGGAGCCATTCAGTGCGGATCCTGGCGCGCTGTGCTATCTCTATGAAATTAGAAGCAATAGTATCAGCTTCAGCTCATTTCATTCCATGGACCTTTGCAGAGCACCTATGATGTGCTGGGCACCTTGCCGAGTGCCTGGGATCTGAAGAGCCTTGTGGCAAGACGTGCGTGGGTTTAGCTTCTAAGGTCTACATAGGTAAAAAAACAAAAACAAACAAACAAAAAATTACAGACTAAAAATCACTCTGAACTTGCTGCCAGATCTCGATGCAGGCCCTTGGAAGTGCAGGGCCTGGGGATTTCCTGTTTCATTCCTCTTTGTCTTCCAGCTGTGGCTTCCCTGCGGAAGGACAGTGGAGGCCAACGTCTGGTTTGGACAGGAGTCACGGCTGTGAGGGAAGCTAATACTGAGATGGCTGTTATTTTCCCCACCCTACAGCCCCAAGCCTATGTAGTTAAGTTCTTAGAAGTTACATTTCCATATTAGGCCAGAGGCTTATCCAGGCAGCAAAGTTAAAGAGAGAGTGGGGAGAATTAGCATAGGTTTAGGTGCCCTGCAGGAGGAGGCAGCCTGGGAGGGGGAGTTAGAATGAAGATTCAGGGTCTTGCAGAGAGAGTGGAGCTAGACACAGCTTCTGGGGTACACAGAGAGGCATCTGGCCCCACCCTGGGCTTGGGAAGACTTCCAGGAGGAGATGGCATGCTGTTTCCTAAGGGTTGTATTTCCTATTTAGGAGGATAATGACTAGATTTGGAGCAAGAATGAAAGGAAGTAAACATCTAGGTACATTTGGGTGTCTGGTCTGCTGTAGATGAACACAGACTGTGAACACTGTGTCCTCAGTGCCTAGCAAAACACGATTGCCTAATAAATATTCGTGGAATGAATGAAAGACCATTAATTATTTTCTACTTTGAAAAGAAGACTTTAACTCTCCTTTTCCGAATTCAGTGGTTCATAAGCATTGTCAGCATCTGGGGTGTCAGAGCTACCAGGAAAAAGCCCAGCAGAGGCAGCTGCAGGAGCAAGGAGCAGGGGAACACGGAGAATGTCTGCTGGGGGCTCCTGAGTCTGGCCATGGCTGCGTGCCAGCCTCCTTGCCTGCAACAAGACTGCAGGTGAGCAGAAAAGTGAGACTGACTGCTATGGGCAGCTGCCCACCATGGGTCCAGCCCAAAGCCTCTCACACCCTAAGCACCATATTTTGCCCCATCACCCCAGGGGACATCTGGCAATACTTGGAGACATTTTGGTTGTTACAAGGGGTAGGTTTCGAGGTTAGAGGTGAGAGATATTGTTAAGCATTCTACCATGCAGAGGTGGCCCACCCCCGCCACCTGACCTGAAAGAGATTTGTTCCACCCAATAATATATCAATAGTGACGAGGCTGAGGATGCTGCACCAATGCTGCTATGGGTGTGAGAGGCTTTGGGCTGGACCCGTGGTGGGCAGCTGCCCATGGCAGTCAGTCTCACTTTTCTGCACACCCGCAGCCTTGTTGCAGGCAAGGAGGCTGGCACGCAGTCATGGTTAGGCTCAGGAGCCCCCAGCAGACAGTCTCCGTGTTCCCCTGCCCCTTGCTCCTGCAGCTGCCTCTGCTGGACTTTTTCCTGGTAGCCCTGATAACCCAGATGCTGACAGACTGCAGGGAGGCCCCGTCATGCCTGACTGGCTAGAGACCCTGTCCTGGGCTCTGAGAATTCAGCGCTTGGCTTTGGAAAGCAGTTTGCTCCTTTTTCTCTCACATTCCCGGGATGCAGCCCAGCCTGAGGCCCTAGGAACAGGGGAGGGCAGGGTCATCCGCAGAGCAAAGCGTTTGTGTCCTGCCCTGCTTATGCCCTTCTAGTGGTTGCCCAGCACAGACGATCAAGTCCAGGGTGGCCACAGTCAGGGCAGGGTCTGTGGACTCCCTAGGTCTCCCTGACTCTCAGGCCTCGCTCGCCCTCAGCTCTGAGGACCACATGGCCTTGTGGAGCCAGAACCAGGGAAGGGAGGGAGGGTGGAATGTCCTCCATCCTGCTGCTGGATGCTCCAGCCACTGCCTGGATACACCACATATACCTGTCTCCACTGCTGGACTTCTCTGCCCCCCTCCCCCAGATAATGCCACCCCAAGTTCAAGTCCTTGTGCTTCAAGCTCCCTCCAGAGCCCTCCCACCCCCAGCCCATGCTCAATCTCCCTTGCCATCCTGTGGCACTAATGGGGCACATTGCAAGGTTCGGTCTTCAGATGACCTCTCCCTGGAAGCACCGCCTCCTTAACTAGCTGCAAGCCGCGGGATGGCAGAGCCACGTGCTCCTCCCAGAGACTCACGCGTGCAGTGAGTATAATGTGTTGAGGACACTCTGCACGCCAGGTCTCCTGCCAAGTGCTCTGCCTGTGTGGTCACGACAGTCTCATGAATGATGATGCTGTCATCTTGACTGTTTTCCATATGAGAAGCAGAGGCTTGGTGAGGAGAAGAAACTGCTACCGATCGTGCGGTAGAAAGGGGCACCTCATCCAGCATGCATCCTGGGAACAGCTGTGGGCATGCGGTGGGCACTCAGAGAAGACTTGGCCATGTGAGATGATGCTGATGTGACCAGAGCTAAGGGGGCACCCCGTGACCCCAGGCAGCTGGCAATCGTGCGAGGTCCAGGAAAATGTTGCTCGAATTTCTCAGCGTCTCTGTTTTTTCTCCTCTTCATGTTGGGATACTTTCTAGGTTGCAAAGTTGGCAGCAGGGTGGAGGGGACAGAGAGTGCACATGTTTCTCTGTCTCCCAGAGGTGGATGCCTCCTTGCCTGCTGGGGGCTGAGCCACTGTGCCACCATCTGTGCTGCTCATGGCTGAACAACTCAAAACATACTGACCGTGGCTCATATTCTGGGCTTTGAGTCGTCTTTGTTTTACAGCGTGTGTCTGACGCACTGCTCAGGGATTAATTAGCTGCTGCTCAATGAGCACTTAGGCTGAGAGATGGGCTCAATTCCATGCTAATATGGCCAGGGAACTGTGGCGCCCAGCCCCAGGGGCAAAGGAGGACAAAGGAGGACAGCTACTGACCCAGAGGTTGGGAAGGGAAGAAATGTCCCTGTCTGGCCAGGCTGGACAAGAACAGCACTCTCTGCCAGGCTGGGAGCCACAGACCTAAGGGGCTGCTGTGTCCCAGCTGCCTCTGCAGAAGATGTTCCTTTTGTGTAATGCCAGAAATGATTTTCCCCTCTGTTTGAGAGGTTCTTCCCAGCACAGCCAACATGAGGAGCCACAGAATAAAAGCATGTTCCATCTTGCTGGGGTCACAGGTGAACCAGCATCAGCTTCTGGCTCACTCTCCTGCAGCTCACAGCTTCACTTATCAGCCTGGAATGTTTGGGCTAATGTGGGCTGACCAGGCACAGGCATGCGAGGGCCTTTGGGTCTTATGTGTGCAAAAGCACTAGAAGAATCGTACAATTTAGGGCTGATAAGGCCCAAGGAAAGTGATCCAACTCTCCCATTGCACAGATGAGAAAAGCAAAGTCCCAAGAAGGGAGAAGGACTGCCCAGGGTCAACAGTGGGTGGGAAACTTGAGATTAGAGATCAGGATTCACGGGATCCAGCAACCCCGCTTCTGGGTGTAAATCTAAGGGAAATGAGGCCAGTATGTCCAAGAGATAGGTGCACCCTCATGTTTGTTGCTGTTCACAATAGACAAGATATGGAAACGACCTAAGTGTCATCAACAGATGAGTAGAAAAGGAAAACGGGGTAGAGACACAATGGAGTACTATTCAGCCATAAAAAAGAGGGAGGCCAAGGCAGGTGGATCACTTGAGCCCAGGAGTTCAAGACCAGCCTAGGCAACACAGTGAAGCCCCCTCTCTATTAAAAATACACAAATTAGCCAGGTGTAGTGGTGCATTCCTGTAGTCCCAGCTACTTGGGAGGCTGAGGTGGGAAGGATTACCTGAGCCTGGGAAGTTGTATTAGTCTGTTCTCATGCTGCTAATAAAGACATACCTGAGACTGGGTTATTTATAAAGGAAAGAGGTTTAATGGACTCACAGTTCCACATGGCTAGGGCAGAAGGCAAGGGACAAGCAAAGGCATGTCTTACATGGCAGCAGGCAAGCGAGTGTGTGCGGGGGAACTGCCCTTTATAAAACATCAGATCTCATGAAACTTATTCACTACTATGAGAACAGTATGGGAGAACAGAACCTATGATTCAATTATCTCCACCTGTCTCTGCCCTTGACACGGGATGATTACAATTCAAGGTGAGATTTGGGTGGGGACACAGCCAAACCAGGAACAATGCTTTGCATCCTTCAATCCAATCAAGTTGACACTCACTATTAACCATCGCAGCAGTTGAGGTAGCAGCAAGCCAAGATTATGCCACTGCACTCCAACCTGGGCTAAGAAAGTGAGAGACCCTGTCTCAAAACAAACAAACAACAAAAAAGAGGGAAATCCTGTCATTTTCAACAGCATGGATGAACCTGAGGACATTATGTGAAGTGAAGCAGGAGACAAATACAGAGAGACAAATACCTTATGATCTTGCTTATATATGTGGAATCTAAAACAATTGAACTCATAGAAGCAGAGTAGAACGGTAGTTACCAGGGGCTGGGAGGAGGAGAGATGTTTGGGGAGGATTTGGTCAAAGAACATAGAATTTCAGTTATAAGAGAGGAATGAGTTCAAGAGATCGATTACATAACATGGTGATTATAGTTAACAACAACCTATTGCAGTCTTGAAGATGTGCTAACAGAGTAGATGTTAAGTGTTTTCACCAGAAAATAATGATACCCCTGTGAGGTGATACATGTGTTAATTAGCTCGATTTAGCCATTTCACAGTGTCTGCATATTTTAAAACAACATGTTGTACAGGATAAATATACACAATCTTTTTGGTCAAAACAACAACGACTCAGGAGTCACAGTTTCCAGTGTGTGCTTATGGCTGGCTGCCCAGCTCTGAGCTGGCTGGCTAGAGTCCATGCCAGGGCTGGTACCACAGTGAGGTAGGTGGGGCACCGAAGGGGTAGCATTTAAAGAGGAATTACTCTCAGGGACCTGGAAGGGCCTGCCTCACCCGACTCTAGTCCCAACCCTGGTCCGTGCAAGTGAAGGAAGCATGCAAGCTGGGGGTTGCTCAGTCAGCCCCCAGGCACTCCAAACTCCCCCTTGGTGAGACAGGACTTGACCTGGGGTGCTGGCACTGCCTAGAGTCTATGTATATCATGAAATATGTCAGAATGAATCTCAACACAACTCACTGTAAATCTCCTTTAAAAATACGCGAGAATGGCCGGGAGCGGCTGCTCACGCTGTAATCTCAGCACTTTGGGAGGCTGAGGCGGGCGGATCACCTGAGGTCAGGAGTTCAAAACCAGCCTGGCCAACATGGCAAAACTCCGTCTCTACTGAAAAATTACAAAAATTAGCCTCGGACCACTGCACTCCAGTCTGGGCAACAGAGTGAGACTCTATCTTAAAAAAAAAGAAAAAGAAATATATATATGATACAGGCTGGGCACAGTGGCTCACACCAATAAATCACAGCACTTTGGGAGGCTGAGGTGGGAGGATCCTTGAGCTCAGGAGTGTGTGACCAGCCTGGGCAACATAGTGAGACCTCATATCTATTTTTTAAAATATATACATGAAACACATCTTTACCGCTATTCCCTTCATCCAGGGATTCAGACAGTGTCCCCCAGGCCCACTTTCTCCCTTTTACTGCTTCAGCTGTGCTCCTTTCTGTTGACCTGATTTTCTTATTGACTGTGCCTTCATGGTGGCAATATGTGGCCGCAGTTCCAGCCACACCTTCCTCCAGACCTCTCTCCCAGCAGCCCCTGCAAAAGTCCCATGGCATTTATTTGTTCAGCTTGGATCACATGCCCATCGCTGGACCAATCACTATGGCCAGAGAAATGCAGTGGTCTGATTGGTCAGTTTTGAATCACATGTCCCTTCCTGGGATCAGGGTGGGAGAGGACACCGCCCAAACTGAATGTCTAGGGGTGAGGAGGGGCATTCCCAGGATAAATCAGAGAATACTTATCAAAAGGGAGGGGCAAGAACAAAGCAGACAGAAGATGCAGTGAGCACCCAGGGCAGTACCACCAACCAAGAAAGACCAAAGCCCTCCAGACAAACACACCCCACTGTGCTTCTGAATCTGTGGGTCCTTGTCCACACCCCACGCACCTGAGTTTTCTGACCCCATCCCTGGGTACAGTTCAGATTTAAATACCAGTTCAATCCAATCTGGTAGAATTGACTATAGCTAATTTAGCCCTGGAAGTGAAATTTCAAAGTGGCATTTAATTTAGACTAATTATCATGATTTCCAGTGGTCTTGCAGGTATTAATTGTTTAAAAACACTTAATGAGACTTAATCAGTTCATCTAAACAAACCACAGGCCAGGAGCAATTTGTTGACACCACAGTCAGACAACTCTGGGTGCCTGCCGGGGCAAGGCACACATACAGATTGGGAGGGGATGGGTGGGGAAAGGCTGCTTGGCTTGGTCTCACCTCCAGAGAACCCCTGTGAGTGATTTTTCATGACCCTCTACCTCCACCCACCTCTGGGGTTCCTAGATTTGAAAGGAACATTGCTACATTTTCACTTTGTCCTCTGGCCACTGAGCTGAGCCCTTGGCCCCTACCTCCTCCTTCCCAAGCTCGGGAGAGTTTCCGGGGCTTCTGAAGAGAATCTTGTGATTCTCATCATGTCTGCTCATATTCTACCCTTTGATGGATGGTGAGCTCAGATCCTGGGGCAGAGTGAGAGTGTGACTTCTGTCTGGTCAGGCTGGTTTTCAGGCCTCCTGACCCCAGGCTCTGTCCACCATCTTTCAAGGTTGTACCAGTGAAATCCCCCTTTCTTCCAATGCTCTGTCCTGGGCTGTGCTGTCACTGAAGTGTTGTGGTGTTGGGTGTTAGGATCCAACAGCCTCTGACTCTGAGTAGCTAGGTGACTTTGGACAAGAGTTTTCACCCCTCTAAATGGTGCATCACATACAATGTGGGTATAGAACTGGCAGCCACGGGGGCCCTTTGGGAGGACTGGGCTAGGGCAGGGGACGTGTTGTCTGCATAGTGGTGGCCCAGTGCCCATGTCCATGTTAGATATTATTATTGTTATTAGATCTGCAACATTTATTATTTCAGTCCTAATGGTGGGCAGGCATCTTGCCAAGTTCTGTGCATGCAAAGACAAACACACTGTGTCTGCCTGTGGGGAGACAAGCGAATAGACAGTTACGATCCAGGGTGATGTTAGCTTTTATAGCTATCTTGCTTCAAACGCGATTAAGGCGGTCCATTTTATGTTGACATACCTTCGGCTGTGTCAAGCGTTTGGACCGTGATGAGCCCAGGTGCTGTGAGAACACTGAGATAGGCCGAATCTCTTGGTGGAGAGAAGTCAGGGTAGGCTTCCTGGAGGAGGTACTGATGAATGTCTCTCCTGCCGTGAGAAGCCACTCTCCCCTGCTCCCATTGGGATCAGGGGCTGGAGCTCTTTAGGCTGCAGCCTGAGCCTGTTTCAGCTCCGGGTTGTGTGAAATCATCATGGGCTCGGGAGCGTGGGACACCCTCTAGCTGTGGCCCTATCTCCTGGAGCAGCCATGCCTCCTACTGACCTTATGGTCCCCCTTGCAGTGGGAACTCAGTCACGTAGGGTCCCCAGGGAGCAGGAGTTTGGCCCGTGAACTGATGGAAGTGTGGGGCCTGCACTGTCAGGGGAAGGAGAGCTCCTACCTTAGGGAATGGGGAGAGAGGATGTGCTGGGGGAGTCTAGGAGCAAACAAGTCAGGGGGCTGGGCTCTGACCCTAGGCCAAGTGCAGAGAAGGTTGTGAGACCACTTGAGGTCATTGCCAGAAGCAACACCACTGCTGCCTCTTTCTGGGTTTCTGAAGGGGACAGATCTGGGATTGCATCTTGGCCAACCCTGGGCACCGTTCCTAGCCTGTGTGGACCTTTGTTTGCCTCTTTAAAGTGGGGAGAATTGTACCTATTTCTTAGGATCCTTGTGAGATAATCCAAGAAAGAGGTCTTTCTGGGGCCAGCACCTGGGGAATTTTAGGGGGGCTTCCTCCTGCCCACCACCTAGCTGACACTTCCCCTCAAGCTCTTTGAGTGACTCCTATTCAGCCCTCAGCCTTCTGAAACCCCTGACCAAGAAGTCGGCCTCCCACCCACCAACCAAGGGGGTTTTTAATGCCCTGAATGAAACAGCTGAGTTTCCAGGCAGATTTCTGTCTCTCTTAGTTCAGAGCATCCCAGGAGCATTGAGCTGTCTTTGGGGTCTAGGTCTTGCTCCTCTTCCAGCCTTGAGCATAGCCCAGGCTTTGGTGACCATGAAGCCACAGGTGGGGTCCGATTGTGCCTGTCTCCTTCTAGAGCTGGGGCTCCGAGGCTGATTGCTTATGTGTTGTTCTTTTGTGAACCGGTGTTGGCTTTGGTTTGTGCCCTGGTGGTGGCAGTAGCCACTGTCACAGGAGCGGCAGCGGCACCCAGTGGAAGATTCCACGGATGCGGAGGCGGTGTCTTGTGTCAGCGGCGGGGGCTCCAATGGCCCCTTTGTCTTCCCAATGGCCTGGCTTCTCCACACGCTCACTCCCACCCGTGCACCCGGCTCCTCAGGGACCGCTGCGGCACAGAGACGACCTCTGACTCTGCCCTTAGCTTTCCTTCCACTTGAGCGGCCGGTCAGACTCCCGGGAGCAATCGGTCAGTCTCTGGGCCAGGCGGACGGCAGATGCAGAGTTGGTATTAACAATCGCAGAATTATTTCTTGGCCAAAGAGGCTGGGGACAGAGTGTGTCGCCAGGGCAATTCTGGTTGGCTAATTGGGCAATTTAAAACACAGGGTTTGAAAGGCCGGCCGCTCTGCCCGCTCTGGGAACCCAGCAGTTTAGGAGATGGATGTGTGTTCACGCAGTGGTGGCGGGTCCTTCTGGGAGTCACATGTCAGGACTAGGGGCAGACAGGGTGGCGGTCCCAGCCCTGCGTCCCCTCTGTCACCATGGTGACCATGGAGAGAACTTTCTCTTGTCTGTGCCTCTCCTCATCACAGAAACGGGCTGTGGGACTAGGAGACTTCTTGGGTCCTGTTCAAAGCTGAATTTCCTAATCAGCTCCCGCTGCTACCTCTATACTTCTTCTGAATGTGTATTTGAAACCATAGTTTATTACAGACACTGCTGGGCTGTGGTGTGGGGACTGTTTTTTTTTTTTTTGAGTTGGAGTCTTACTTTGTTGCCCAGGCTGGAGTGCAGTGGTGCGATCTTGGCTCACTGCAACCTCCACCTTCTGGGTTCAAGCAATTCTCCTGCTTCAGCCTCCTGAGTAACTGATACCACAGGATGCGCCACCACACCCGGCTAATTTTTGTATTTTTATTAGAGACAGCATTTCACCATATTGGCCAGGTTGGTCTTGAACTCCTGACCTCGTGATCCACCTGCCTCGGCCTCCCAAAGTGCTGGGACTACAGGCGTGGGGACTGTTTTTAAGATGTTCACACTGGACCTGGGCTGGGACTTCGACCAGGAGGTGCTCACCCTTCTGGAAGGAGAGCTGCCGGTAGTGTCTCCTACATTGAAAGGTGAGGTCCCAGGTTCTCCTGGGGCTGGGACTGTTCTCTTTGCCAGCTGTGATCCTGTCTCCAGATGTGGCATCCGGGGCCAGCATTGGGAATCATTGTGGCTGCAGGAAGTTAGAGGTTCGGAGTCAGGGCCATTGCGCCTGGGTCTTCCTAAGGCTGGCGTTGGGTAGGTAGAGAGAGGCTCCCTTGACCAGACCCTAAGAGGTTGGCACTGATGAATATGACTTCCAGAGCTAAAATACGGCTGGAGGCCCCATTTCCATATCCCCGTCGAAGATGACCCGCTCCTGGCCTCCTTGGAATTCAGGGAATGCTGCCCGAGCCGCCTCCTGGCGTTGCTTTTCTGCCATTCTCCTTTTAGCTGACCTTTCTGCTTTGAAATTGCTGACCACAGAGCACGTCACACCCGAGGTTAGGATGTTGCTTCACTTCATTCTTTGCTGGGGAAATAAACCAAACCCAAACGTCCTCAGTAGCAGGGCCTGCACTCTGACGACTCGGCCACAACCCAGCAGCCGTGCTCATAGGATACTCATCCTGATCTTTCCAGAGGAAAATTGAAGGGAAAAAGGTTTACTTTCCTCTTTCTGGAAGGGAGGAAGGTTTTTCTCTCCTTTCCGAGGAGGGCTGCTGTTTCTCCAAGGAAGTCTCCCCCTTGACTCAGGAAAGAAGGCTCAAAGCTGGGGTCCCCTGTGGGAGCCCTGGCCCTGTAGTGCTGGGGAGGGGCAGACGGGGGCTTTGAGCAGAGCCAGGAATGCACTTCTCTTGAGAGACCGTTTGCTCCTCTCTGGCAGTTTCCATCCTGCTGCTATTTTATGAGCAGGATGTTTACCCCCATGGGGTTTTAGAGCAGAGCTTAGCCTTGCTTGGGGGCTTCAGATTTGTGTACAGAGCAGCAGCCAATAAGACTCTGGTCAGTCGGGGGTGTTCTGGCCCAATGGGCACCCTCAGAGCTGTGGAGCCATTTGTCCCCAAGGGACATGATTGGGCTGGCCCTGGCTTGGATCAGGCCCGTGGCAGAGAGGGAAGGCAGGGCCCCATAGGGTCTCTGAAAGGTTGTGTGGGTTGTCCACTGCTCAAGGGCACCTGGCCTAACAGCTGAGCAGGTGCTGAAATCCAGCCTGCAACTGCTGTCCCAGACTCATGCCTGGCTCAGGCCTATGCCTGCCTTGAGGAAGGGGCACTGTCTTCCTTGCACAAAAGCCTCTGTATAGTTCAGTGGTGGTCCTGGAACCTGTCTGGGCTGATTTCAAAGGAAATGCATATTAACCATGTCTTTTGTTTTCTGTATTCTGATGCTTCATATCTCAGGGACTTTGCTGACCCTGGAAAAACTGCCCTTCCCAGGGTGAGCCAATTTCTAGAGACAGCAAACAGTTCTGGAGAGAGCCTTTCAAGTGCAGACCAACGAATCCAGAGCCCCCAAGCATCTCCTTTATTAGGCTCTGACACTCTGAGCTACCGACTATCTGCCTTAATCATCCCAGGGCTGGGCATGGGACAGGTAGGCATGCCAGAGTCTGCTGTAATGATTCAAGCTAGCCAATCTGTTCCTTCTTGCAGAAACCACAATCCATGTGGTTTGCCCACCTTTCCTCTCCACTTGCCTCCTGACCAGCCCTGGTGCTTCCCCGTGTGGCCCTGTGTGGGGTGCGCTGCCTTCTGTATCTAGGGAACTGGTAACATAATAGCTCCTTTACACATACGTCTTACCCTACCTGGGGAAAACACATCCTGGGGACCTTTAAAACATGTGGCCATAGAGGCTGTCTGGGGAAGAGCACCCGAGAGATCACCTTCTGCAAATCCCCCCTCCAGTCCAGGGCCAGCCCAAGGCAGGCTCTGCCAGGGTGTTCTGAGGATGAGTCAATTCTGGGCCAAAGTGTATCCCACAGGAGGCAGGGGAATGTGTGTTTCCGGAGAAGAGTGGGGTGGGGTTAAGTGAGAGGGGATGAACAAGGGCTCCTGGGATCGCCAGGACTCAGCCAGACCTGGACTTTAATCCTGGCTGCACCCAGCACGTGGGAGATGTTGGGCCAGCTGAGGAAGCTCGCTGACCCTTGGTTTTCTAACTGGAAAACTGGGGACAAACTCTTCTCCATAGACCCATGGGGAGTAATCCATGAATGCACAAGGCATGCTCCTATTGGGATGAATAACGACCCCCAAAACTGTCCATATCCTAATCCCTAGAACCTAAGAGAGCTACGTTATCAGGCAAAAGGGAATTTGCAGATGTGATCCTATGATGGGGGAGTATCCTGGACTATCCAGGTGGGACTGATGTCATCACAGTGATCCATACAACAGAGATGAAGGAAGGACAGATAGAGGAGACACCTCCTTTGTCTAAGTGATCATGGAAGCAGAGATAGGAATGATGTGGCCACAAGCCAAGGAATGCAGGCAGCCTCCAGAAGCTGGAAGAGACAGGAACAGATTCTCCCCACTCCTAGAGCCCCCCAAATCTCTAACTCTGCTGATGTCTTGATTTTAGCTCCATACAACTGATTTCAGACTTCTGATCTCTAGAACTGTAAGAGAATAAGTATGGGTTGTCTCAAGCCACTAGGTTTATGGTAATTTGTTGCAGCAGCAACAGAAAACTAATTCAGGCTATTGGTTGTTGTTCGGAGTGCAGAATAGCTGGTACAAGCTCTAATTCTGAGGACCAATAGCCCTGGATGAGAGTCTTGGTCTGTGTGACCTCGGGAATATCACCTAACCTATCTGTGCCTTGGTTTTTCCATCTGTAAGGTGGGGAGGAGAATACATCCCAGCTCATGTCATTGTTAGTGTTATGTCTGACACGTGTGGAGAACTTCTTGAATGCTTTCGTTTAGATTTTTTTTCTTTGTGCTTTTAAGTTCAGGGGTATGTTGCTAGATGTGCTGGTTTGTTACAAAGGTAAATGTGTGCCATGGTGGTTTACTGCACAGATCATCCCATCACCTAGATATTAAACCCAGTTTCTATTAGGTATTCTTCATGATGCTCTCCCTCCCCACACCCCAACAAACTCCAGTGTGTGTTGTTCTCCTCCATGTGTCCATCAGCTCCCACTTATAAGTGAGAATATGTGGTGTTTGGTTTTCTGTTCCTGCATTAGTTTGCTGAGGATAACGGCTTCCAACTCCATTCATGTCCCTTCAAAGGACATGATGTTGTTCCTTTTTATGGCTGCATAGTTTTCCATGGTGTATATGTGCCACATTTTCTTTATCCAGTCTATCCTTGATGGGCATTTGGGTTGATTCCATGACTTTGCTATTGTCAGTAGTGCTGTAGTGAACATATGTGTGCACGTATCTTTATAATAGAATGATTTATATTCCTTTGGGTAGATACCCAGTAATGGGATTGCTGTGTCAAATGGCATTTCTGGTTCTAGATCTTTGAGGAATCACCACACTGTCATTCACAATCGTTGAACTAATTTACACTCACACTAACAGTGTAAAAGTGTTCCTTTTCCCCCACAACCTTGCCAGCATCTGTCGCTTTCTAATTTTTTAATAATGGCCGTTCTGATTGGTATCTCTTTGAGTGAGATGGTATCTCACTGTGGTTTTGATTTGGATTTCTCTAATGGTTAAGTGAAGTTGAGCTTTTTTTTCCCCCATATAATTATTGGTCGCCTGTATGTCTTATTTGGAAAAGTGTCTGTATATAGAGATTACTATTGTCTACATTTAGATCGAGACCTAGAACCAGAGCCCTGGTCTTTTCCCGACTCAGGACACAGGGTCTCCATGAAGATGTTGTGGATAAATTCTTATTGGAGGGTGGAGGGAGGTGGCAGGTCTAGTTCATGGTCCTCAGGTGACAGATGGGGAACCCAAGACCAGAGCTAGAGCTTCCAGGATAGCCCAGCCTGTTAAAGTCAGTCGGCTCCACGGTGTGCCAAGTCCCAGGGTGGTGGTGTCTGGACATATTTGGCTACCTCTAGATGCTACTGTGCATGTGACTGAAGGGGGACAACCATCTTCAGGCAGCTGTGGGGTTAGTGACATGGGGCTCTTGGAGGCCTGAGATGCTCACCTGTTAAAGCCCAGCTCCGACTTCTCACCTCTGCTGTGTCACCTCCTGCCCCTGGCCGGCCAGCACCCTCCCACCTGAGACAGATGAGCAAGTCCGTTCCTCAGATTAACATGGCTTTCCCGTGACATTGAGCCTTGATTTTGCTACCATGAGTTGGATTGGTGTGAACCGTGGCCTACCCAGAGTCAGGGAAATGAGTTAAAAACGCTTTTTCAGAAACATTCCCTACCCGAGAAGAGTCTACAGTTCATCTCAGAGATTCTTTGTTGCATTGATCTGGGCCCACACTCTTGAGGCCTCAAGTATCACTTTCAGTTGTTTAACTCTAAAAGGGAGCTGTAAAACATCGCCAGAGAGGAGTCTTGCATGTTAAGAGTGGGGAGATAAATCAAGGGAGGGAGCGTCACGAGAGGCTAAGTGCAAAAAGCGCATTTTCAGAAATCGAAATGAGACAGACACTCGCAGCTTCAAACTGGCATCCCCGGGAGTCTGGGTGGGGTGTCAGAGCATCCGGGAGGAACTCCAGCCCTCAGCAATAATAGAGCACTAAGCCCCCAGCGTGCGATTTCCAGGTCCCCGCAGAATCCAGCCCTCAACGATGACGGAACGCTAAGCCCCAGGCGTGCGATTTCTGGGTCCCGCAGAAGCACATTTCCTTCCTACTCCCGCACTTGACTCCTTCAAGGTCAGGCTGTTACCTCCACTGTTCAGCTGCAGCCAGGACTCAAGGAGCAAAGCGACTTGCCCAGTCACATCCCGTGCGACTCTGGGGACATGCATGGAGCCACCCCAGCCCTCCTGAGCCTTAGTCCTTCTCTGGGTCCATTCTGATTTTCAAAGACTGGAATACACAAATAGGAGGGGTTCCTAGGCGGCCCGTGTCCTCTGGGGGTGCAGTAGGAGGAGCGTGTGAAGCATGGCAGAGCCTGGGACAGAACCAGGCCCCCAGGTGCTGGCCTGGTGGTCACATGGAGGGCCGGCTGCCTCATCTTAGGTCTTCTCTGTGGAGGGTGACAAGGATGTCCCCGGGGAAGGTACAGGCAGCACAAAGATAAGGATTTGGGAAGCAGCATTTATTCGTATCTGAATCTGGTCTATTCTTGGATCCCTGGCCCTGTCTGCACCTGCTACATCACAGGTGCTGTTGTAGGGGCAGGGGAGGCAGCTGTGGTAAGACCATGTCCTGCCCTTGCTGAGCTCACCCTGTGGACTTCCCAGCAGCCTGGTTCAGAGACAAGGAGCAGAGTGAGGGCCTGGCCAGTTCTCAGTTGCCAGAAGGGCAAAGGCACACTGTGGGGAGGAGAGCAGGTAGACCAGAAGGACAGACCACTGCCTTCAGAATCAAACTCAGCCTGTCACCGGAGGCTTCCGGCCATCAGCCACGGCAGGAAGTAAGAAGCAGGCTGGGGATACGAGGGACTGTTCTGGTTTTAACCTGCCCTTTATGACTCCTTGAGGGCACAGACAGTGTCCTACACAGGCCGCATGGCAGTTTGCAAGGTTCTCACCGCTGAGTGCCGCCACTCAGAGTGAACCTAGGAGCCTGTCTTGTGCCTGACTTGTCTGGGATGCTGCTGCCTGCTTGCCCATTTGAACACCTTCTGGTCCATCATCTTGATCTACGGTATGACCTTGGCCTTGGTTTCCCCATCTGTGAAGGAGAAGGCTGCCCTACATGCCCCCCAAGGGCTCTCCTTGCTGGACAAAGATTCCCCACTCGTGCCAGACACCTGCTTTACGACCAGCTGTGCGGGAGCTGTGACATGGTGCCTTCACTGGCAGAGGACAGTGCGGTATTTATCTGATGATGGGCTCCTGGGTTCCTTTTCTCCCCACTGTGTCCGGCAATAATGATGGAGCGCCCAGGAGTGCCAGAGCCATTTTACTTTTATTTTATTTCTTCCTGAAGTTCAATACTTTCCAAAGCACCTCCGTGTGGTAATGCTATTTTCCTGGCAGGAATGCATTATTGAAGCTGTCAGTCACCCCAGGCTCCTCCATATCGGCTCTGCGGCAGGCCTGACGAGTGATGCGGCCATCTGTAATTTAAAGGCTGATAGACCCAAATTGTCTGTGTGGACCTTGCCGGTGGCACAAGTTAAGGACAAGTTCTCTGCAAATTGGTTGCCTAGTAGTTTCGTGGCCCTAAGTGACTGAGTTTTCTCTCCTGGCCAGTTTCCCTCAAAGGGCTGGCTGAGACCCTCCAAGATTGTTCTTGTCAGTCTGAACTGCCATGGTGTGAGGGCCCTGGGAGAGGGACCTACAGCCTACCCTGTTTTGATTGAAAATGAGAGGATGGGACCCTGATGAGGGAGGTCAGGGCTGGGGCTTGTGACCCAGAGCGGGTCACAGAAAGATCACAGGTTTGAGAGCCAGGTAGGCTTAGGTTCGAAGCCGGGTCTGCCACTTCCCAGCAGTGAGCTTCAGACTCCATCTGTGATAGGGTTGGTGGTTCCCACGCTTACAGACAGTTGTGGAAACTACAAGGGGAAGGGCGGGGCACAGGGCTTGGACACCGTGCGTCCCTTGTCTGACGACTCATCGTGCCCAGGGTCTCTGGACTCTAGGCCTGGGATGGAGGCAGTGTCAGCCCTCAAAGTGGAGGAGTTCTCCCTTCTCGCTAAGTCCTGGGGCCGACGTTCGTGTTATTGGAGGTTCTACACTGAGCACCTTCTCTCTCCTCCACTGAAGTCTCCATCTCTTCTGAAGATATGTCTATTTCCTGTGCTTTATACACTCCAACCAAGCCAGAGGATTTCTGCTTAAAACACTTATGAGCTGTATGCTAAGGAGGGCAGCCATAGAGGTTTAAAAAGTACTTATAATGGCTTGTTTTGATAAATAGACTAAATTTTTCCTATTAATTTGTTGGTCTTATGAACTTTCAGGCTTTTTCAGGTCTGCTTCCTTTTCTTTCTTTCCTTTCTCTTTCCTTCCTTCCTTCCTTCCTTTCCTTCTTCCTCTTTCTCTTTCTTCCTTCCTTCCTTCCTTCCTTCCTTCCTTCCTTCCTTCCTTCCTTCCTTCCTTCCTCCCTTCTCCTTCCCTCCTTCCCTTCCTTCCCTTCTCTTCCCTTCCTTCCTATCTTCCCCTTCCTTCTCTTTCTTTCCTTCTCTCCTTCCTTTCTTCCTTCCTTCTTTTCTTTTCTTTTTCTTTTTCTTTTCTTTCCATCTCTCCAGCTGGGTGACTGCCCTTCCCCAGAAACAATCAAGTGTATTTGCATTAGTCAATACTGTGGTTTAAAATAGTAGGAATACAGCTCAAAATGCCTTACATAAAAACAAAAAAATCCATTGGCTTCCTAAATTGAACCTGGAGAAGGGTCCATGTGGAGTTTGGCACAGGGAGCAGGGGCCTGAGTGCTGTCAGCCAGCTCCTGCAGCCCCATCCACAACTCCCAGTCCCAGCTCCCTGTCCATTGGCTTTGTCCTTTATGCAGGCTGCCTTTCCAGGGCTGCAAATGGCCACTGGCCTCCTTCTTTGCAGTCTCTCAACCAGAGATGAGAAGGGCCTCCTCCCTTGGCTTGAGGAAGAAAAATCCCAGGGCAGACCTCTCATTGGCTCAAGGGCTCATTTTCCCACCCTTAGAACCAATCATTGTGGCCCAAGGGTTCAGATGCCATGACTGACAGCACCACTGCATTGTGTAATTGGATCCTGTGCAGAGCAGTTGCCCCAAAGGAAAGAGGAAGGAAGTGGGAGGAGTGGCGGGAACCCAGAATGCAAACCTCTCTATTTGCATCTTCTGAAATGTTTCTCCTTCTGGCTAAAAAGGGGACACAGAGCGGGGCTTGGTCCTAGATTTCTCTGAAAACATCCCCCAGGAAATGGCCGCACAAGGGGCCACCTCAGGATTTTCAGTCTTCCCAGCTTCCCTGGAGAGAATGGCTGCAGCCTAAACTAGCTTTCCCACACTCCCAGGAGCACCGGGTTTTCTCTTTCAGTGCCCTCCTGTCTGAGGTAGGATGATTAGTTGGTAGAGCAACATCCTAATGTTTTGTCTGGAAACCAAGGCACTTGGGGAGTGCGTCCGGCTCCTCCAGAACACGTGCTCCCACCCATCCCACACCCACTGCTGCCTAGGGGATGACAGGGAAGATGGGAGGTGGGAAGCAACAGAGGGACAGAAGCCCAAGGCTGACCGCACAACCTGGGCACTGCTACATCCAGGCACAACTTCAGCTGTGGAGCTGAGAGCGGCTGCAGGGGTCTTGCTTTTGTGTTCGGTCCTTCCCTCTCTGTGAGTGTGGGATGGGTGAGGTGCTGGGAGTCATGGGCCCTTTCCAGGTTGAGCTGCAGTGAATCTCAGGTGGGGGACATATCCAGTGCCCCTTCCCTCTGTGAGTTCCAGGTTTCTTACCTGGAAAGGGCAAGAAGCAGGAAGAGAAGGGGATGGGGGTGAGGACCCAGCCGCCACTACATCCATAGCTTTGGCTGTTCTATGTCTTCCAGGAGAACTTGGCTGGTGTGAGAGGGCTGGGCCCTTTGCTTTTCTCTCCTCCTTGGAGATGGTGGGGCAGGCAGGAAGCATGGAGAGGTAGGGCGGTGCAGCTGTCCAGGATGGACAGAATCTACATTTGAGTGGGGGCTGACTTTGAACCGAGCCCACCCGCCCTAACCTGAGCCTGTTGTCTATTTCAGTACACAATTGATGAATGAGGTTTTTAGGTTTTAATAAGTCAGTAGGTCCAGATGTTTCCCATTATATGTAACAAATGTTAATTATCTTCTAATTACTTATGAGCCAAGGCTGCGCTGGCAACCAGCACCCCAGAAGCACAGCCAGATGAGTCCAGAGCTTCGGAGAGAAGATTAACTGACGGCTTCTTCTGGCAGCCGCTTCCAGAGATTTCTCATCGCACCTAGTGTTCTCTCTGATAGTTATTATTTTTGAAGGGGAGAAACCCAGTGGTCTCTGCACTGGGACGGGTACAGTTAAGTTTTTGGTGCCTCAGTGGCACCTGACACCGCCCGGGCTGATGTGTTTCATCTGGCAGCTTTCGCACTAAACCCCGCCACACCCGGGGCTCAGGAGGACTGGCGAGATGCAGGGGCCTCTCTGAAATGGGAAGGCAGGCTGCTCTCCTCCTAGGCCTTGCCCCTGCATGGTCCTTCTTGAACCACTGGGCATCCGTTCTCTCAGACTCGGGGCCAAGGCCAACAGGAAGGGAGCTTCCCCAAGCCGAGCCTTTGGAAAACGTTTGCCTGCCAGGGGCTCATGACAGCAATGACACAGCTCATGACACAGATGCCTGTGTCCTCTGGGCCACAGTTCCACCTAACACCAGTTAGTAGGCGAACCCTGGCTTATCGGGAGACCAGCACTGGCGTGGAGGTGGAGGTGCCTCCTTCGGAGGTCTGTACTGAACCTCTGGAGGTGGCCGATACCTAAGCGCAGGCCTCTCTTCTTGTCACTGCCGCCTCCTTGCTCGTCTGGCCCAGCTGGCAAAGAGATTCTGCGCGGTTATCCTTGATGGAAGGGCCCATCCGTCATCTCCTTGGGAGATAGGCACCCCTGCCCACTGCAGCAAACCCCTACTTCTGGTCCCTCCTTTGAAACCCCTTTGTTATTCATGAGGATTAAAAATAGACAGTGTAAAAAGTAAAACAGATGGCTGTAGTCATTGATCGGGGCAGTGTGTGCCACTTTTACAGAAAATTATGACCTGTTTTTTTTTCCTGGTATTGAGGTTGCATTGATCTCTGTGAACTCTGTGGGGTGTGACACATTCATTCTTCCGGTTGCAGACGCTGGATTGATGTGTGTCCTTGTGGCGAGTGATGCATTTTGCAGAATCCTTCTGGCATCTGGTGGTTCCTGTGTGTGTCGCCAGATTCATTCATTCCTGCATTCGTGTGTTCATCTGTCTACCCACACACCTGTCTATGCACTCATAGTAACGTTGATCCATCCATCCACCCACGTACCTGTCCTTCTTCCTCAGGACCATTTGCTGAGTACCAGGCAGCTGGTTCCCTGTGGTGCTTAGAATGTACGCTCCTGGAGGGTGGGGCGGTGTGGGTGGAGCCTGTATTAGCCTGCTCTGGCTGCTGTGACAAAGGACCACAATGAGTGGGTCACACAACCAAAATTGATTGCCTCAGTTCTGGAGGCCAGGAGTCTGAGATCAAGGTGCAGATAGGGCCGTATTCCCTCCAAAGGTGCTAGGGAAGCATCTGTGCCAGGCCCCTCTCCTGCTGCTGGTAGTTCTTGGTTTGTGGCAACATCACTCCAGTCATTACATGGCCAGAGTGTCCCCCTGTGTGTGTCTCTGATTCACATTTCCCCTTTGGATAAGGACACTAGTCATTTTGGATTAGGGGCTCAACCTTCTTAACTAATTACATCTACAGTGCCACCATTTCCAAGTAAGATCACATTCTGAGGTCCTAGGAGTTAGCCTGCAGCATGTGGAGTTTGGGGGATACGTTTAGACCTGAAATACCAGCTGTGTTTCGTCTCCCCCAGAGAGCACGTTGGACCATCCCAGGCCTGTGCTGAAGAGCAACTTGCAACTGGGAGAGTCAGGTCCAGTCACAGCTCCAGCTTCACACCTGGCCTAGAACCTGATCACTTCAGCCAGCAAATGCCACCTGTCACCTGCCTCCAAGACCCATTAGGAGGAGGTTCCAATCAACCCAATGGATCACCCTGGCTTGGTATAGACAGTGAAGGTCAAAACTCCCAAGCATGCTTTTCCCACCTGAAGCATATAGGAGGAGAGCTAACCTTGCTGTGGTGCCCACCATACCCTGAGCTGGCAGTGTATTTAGTGGGATGAAGTGTGTGAGAGGGTCATTGCATACATCCACCAGCCAAGTGTAGGTTCAGCAGCATTTAACAGAACCCTTCCCAGTGACAGTGCCAAAACAGGATGGGTCCTTCATGTCTCTTTCCGTGTAACAGTAGTTTGGAGGTGGGTGGCTGTAGGAAGCTGTTAGGGATAAATACTCCAGTCTGTCCTCATCCTCGTGGTCCAAGATGGGTGCTGGAATTCCAGCCATCTCATCCGTGTCCCAAGCAGGTGTCCCCTCTTAGGGAGACTCCCTGGAAATACTATCCAACACTTTGCTCATATCTCATTGGTTACAACGGAATCGCATGATCACATCTAGTGTAGAGGAGGCTGGGATATATAGTAAAGGAGGCTGGGATATATAGTTTTGTATTAGGTTGGTGCAAAAGTAATTGAAGTAATAATTGAGCACGTTGTTGTCCAGCTAGCAATTGGGTTCTGTTTCTAAGGAAGATAGCAAGAATGGATGTTGGTCAGGCAATTGGGAGTCTCCACATTTGCCAGCGGTCTTGTCTGACCACCTCTCTGGGTGGGAGCCCGAGTGGATTCAGGGTGCACAGTGTTGGGGATGGGCAGGAAGAGGCACAGAACCACAGCACCACGTTCCACATTGCTGTCCTTGGAGTTGGCTGTCTTAAAGGATTTGTTTTAGTCATGTGAGGTACTTGAGTTCCCCAAGTGGTCAGCTCAGCTTTCGAGAGGTTTCCAGGGGTCAGGAGAGCGGTTTCTGACCCCCACACTCCAACAATCCATGGTTCCTCACCTCAAGGCTGCTTAGCACTTAGGGTGAATGAATAGGGTGCATGGAGCACTCTGTCTTCTGTGGGATCACTGGTCACCCTGGGATAAAGTCTCCCTCAGGCCCTGTCATAGCTCTGGTCCTTCTTAGGAAAGGAAAAGTCCTATTATTGTTTTTAGCTACACAGTGGTCTTCCTTTTCTTTAATGTATTTGGTTGAGCAAAACCATCAAAACCCAGATCTTTGTTCACTGCCTGTGTCTCTGGCCCTCCAACCTGGCCTGGTCTGGCTGGCAGCCTGCAGTAGGGAGTGGGGTGAGGGCCTTCTGCTGTCTTTATTCCAACAGGTCTCGGCCTCTACTTCCTGCTGGGTCCCAAGGCACAGGGTCCTTCCTAGGTTGTAGGGGAAGGGAATGAGGAAGGGGACAGGGAGGGGCATTTGGCAACAAAGAATTCGGGGGGCTTCTTGGAGATTGACCCCTCTCCAGTCCCTGGAATGCTGCTGTCTCGATGGAGGCCAGCCCTCTCCTTGCACTACTGGGTCTTCCTGGCTGGCTCCAGGGCGCCTGGCCATGCACTTCCCACACATGCTGAAGGCTCTGATCCATCTACTCCTCCCAGGAGGACCCTCTTTAAAGGGACCCCAGGCCATTATCCTTGCCAGGAGACCCACAGATTGGCCCCTGTGGTTGGTGGGGAGGCCATCTCCCTTCAGCCCTCTCCTCCTTCTTCCACTGGGAGTCAGAGCTAGCCTCAGCCTCGGTGCAGCCTGGCCTTTGGGAGCGACTCCCAGCAGGCTGTGTCCTGTGCACTCCCGGGGAATGACAACAGTCCTTCTGCCCACCCCCGCAGGGAGCTCCTTCAAGCTCCTCTCCCTTCCACGAGGTGAGAGTAAGGGCCTCCACCCATTTCCTGGAGGGCAGGAATACAGGGGACTCACAGCTTCTTTCTAAAGAAACCAACTTGGCAATCTCTAGCTGCCCTCTTGGCCTCTTAAGCCCTCGATGTGGGTGAGGCTGAGGGCTAGCACATGGGGGCCATGCATGTGCAGGTGCACCTGCTGCAGACTGTAGAGTCGCTGCTGGCATCATTGGACTTTGGCCCCCAGCAGAGACTGAGTCAGGAGCCCCATTGTGATTTTCTAAGAATCACCTGAGAAACTCGTTAAAATGCAGATTCCCGGGGGCAACCCCCAGAGACTGGGTTCAGCTGGTTTGTTATGGGGCCAGGGGATCTGCATTGACCCCACACCCCAGGTGATGCTGATGCTGGCAGTCCTGCAGGGACTTTTGGTTGTCCTTAGGGGTGGAATGCAATACACAGTCACCATGGCAACCCCCATCCCGGTTTTCGTGGAGCCCACAGGTCCAAGACCTTCCTCGGCCCGTCTCAGCTGCCTTTCCAGACACTCTGCTTAAATGGCTGTTTTATTTTTTCATAGCCCGCTGATCTATTTAAATGCCTATAATACAGCAGTGTTATCTGAGGGAGACACGCACACTTTCTTGACTAGATTTCCAAGAAATTTTGTGAAAGGCTGATTTTCTTTGAAAGGCCTGGCTCCTTTATGTGGTGGAATAGAATGGTTTTGGAATTGATATTCTCAAGGACGGCGAGAGCCTCCTCCACTGTTCTAAGATGTTTATAGTCCCTGTCTCCCTTCTTGCTGATAACCGAAGCCTGCCACCTCTTCATCTTAAAAAGCACAACATAAATTAGACGAAAAGAATTTTTGTAAAAAATATTTAACCCCTCCTTAGTTCTTTGACAATCCCAGTGGTGTTTGCATGGCTGTACCACCTTAAACCTGGGTGGTGAGAGGAATGCAATCCTTGGTGTCTGGTCCTCTCTTCCCCACCCACCTCCCTCTGCAGCCTTCCTTCCGCCATCTGGATCCAGCCACCTGTGCTCTAGCAGGTCCCTGGAGGGCCTTAGACTTAGCTCTGCCTGGCCTGCATACGGCATCCCATAACCATGTGCATGTTCTTTGTCGTTTTTTTCTTTTTCTTTTTTTTCTCTTTTTTTCTTTTCTTTTCTTTTCTTTTCTTTTCTTTTTTTTTGACACGGAGTCTCGCTCTGTCGCCCAGGCTGGAGTGCAGCGGCACGATCTTGGCTCACTGCAAGCTCCGCCTCCTGGGTTCAAGCGATTCTCCTGTCTCAGCCTCCCGAGTAGCTGGGACTACAGGTGCCCACCACAATGCTCGGCTAATTTTTTGTATTTTTAGTAGACACGGGGTTTCACTGTATTAGCCAGGATGGTCTTGATCTCCTGACCTCGTGATTCGCCTGCCTTGGCCTCCCAGAGTGCTGGGATTACAGGTGTGAGCCATGGCAACTGGCCTCCATGTGCATTTCCTAAAACTGATTTCAAACTTCAATTTTCTTTTTTTTAGAATGAAGCCTTGGCTTTGTCGTCCAGGGTGGAGTGTGATGGCGCGAACTCGGCTCACGGCAACCTCTGTCTCCTGGGTTCAGGCGATTCTCCAGCCTCAGCCTCCCTAGTAGCTGGGATTACAGGCGCACACCACCACACCTGGCTAACTTTCTATATTTTTAGTAGAGATGGGGTTTCACTATGTTGGCCAGGCTGGTCTTGAACTCCTGACCTCAGGTGATCCTCCTGCCTTGGCCTCCCAAAGTGTTGGGATTACAGGTGTGAGCCACCACGCTTGGCCAACTGACTTCAATTTTATCCTCCTTATCAATCTTGGTGCCTCCTCCGGGCCCCATATGTACAGCTTTGGAACGAAGTTTGTGCCCCTTCATGCCACTGGAGGGAGGCAGGACCGATGGGTGCCTGAAGGCTCAGGACAAAGGACTGAGGGGAGTGCCCAGGGTCAGGCCAGCTTTTTAGAGGGCAGTGCCACTGCCCAGTCCAGACTGCCTTTTGGGGTGACAGTTCAAATCCAGGTCCACCACTGGAATATGACTCAGTCTTAAACAGGAAGGAAACTCACACACCTGCGTGGCTGAACCTTGAGGATGCTGTGCTAAGTGAAACAAAGCAGTCACAGAAGGACAAATACTGGAGGATTCCATTTGTAGGAGGTCCCGGGGGTTGTCAAATTCATAGAGACAGAAAGTAGGACGATGGTTGCCAGGGGATGGGGAGAGGGAGGAATGGGAATTATTTTTTGTAAGTACAGTTTCTGTTTTGTAAGATGACAAGAGCTCTGAAGATGGATAGTGGTGATGACAGTGACATAAGATGTGAATGTACTTAATGCCACTGAACTGTGCATTTAAAAATGGTTAAAATGGGCTGGGCGCCGTGGCTCATGCCTGTAATCCCAGCACTTTGGGAGGCCAAGACGGGTGGATAACCTCTGGTAGGGAGTTTGAGACCAGCCTGACCAGCATGGAGAAACCCTGTGTCTACTAAAAATACAAAATTAGCCAGCTGTGGTGGCATATGCCTGTAATTCCAGCTACTTGGGAGGCTGAGGCAGGAGAATTGCTTGAACCCAGGAGGCAGAGGTTGCAGTGAGCTGAGGTCGTACCACTCTTCTCTAGCCTGGACAACAAGAGCAAAACTCCGTCTCAAAAAACAAAAACAAAAACAAACAAAAAAAAGCATGTTAGGTATATTGTACACAATTAAACAAATGAATTAAAAAAAGAAAGAAAAAATCCAGGTCTACCTCCTAGGAACTGTAAGCTTAGGGAAGTCTTGAAGCCTCCTTTTCCTCATCCAGAAAGCAAGGACATTATACAAATCAAGGCTGCCTGGAGGGTTTTCTGAGAGAAAGGAGAGAATCACAATGTGAAAACTGCAGCCCACCCCGAAAATACAGAACATGATTGAGAACTTGTTTGCTTGTTTGCTAAGTTTTCAGAGTTCATTCTCAGATATATAGTTTGCAAATATTTTCTCTCACTTGGTAGCTTGTCTTTTAATCCTCTTGAAGGCTCTTTCGCAGAGCACACGTATTAAATTTTGAGGAAAGCCAGTTAATTTCTTATTTATAGATTGTGCTTTTGGTATCAAGTGTTAGAACGCTTTGCCTAGCTGTAGATGCTGAAGTTTTTCTCCTATTGTTTCTAAAAGTTTTAGAGTTCTCTGTTTTATTTTATGTCTTTGATCAATTTTGGGTTGATTTTTTAATAAAAAAGGCAAGTTTCTTTCTTTTCTTCTTTTTTTTAGCCTGTGGACATCCAATTGCTCTGTTAGAGCATTTGTTGAAAATGCTCTCCTTGCTCCATGTGATGACTCTTGTGCCCTTGTCAAAAGCCAGCTGGGCCCATTTGTGTGGGACTGTTTCTGGGTTCTCTATTCTGTTCCATTGGTCTATAGGTCTGTTTCCCCCAATCCGACACCCTTAACGACTGTTGCTATACAAGTCTTGAAATTGCGTAGACGAATTCCTCCTACTTTATTTCCTTCCTTCCCTTTCTTTCTTTCTTTTTTTTTTTTTTTTTTTTTTTTTTTTTGAGAAGGAGTCTCGCTCTGTCACCCAGGCTGGAGTGCAGTGGCCGGATCTCAGCTCACTGCAAACTCCGCCTCCCGAGTTTACGCCATTCTCCTGCCTCAGCCTCCCGAGTAGCTGGGACTACAGGGGCCCGCCACCTCGCCCGGCTAGTTTTTTGTATTTTTTTAGTAGAGACGGGGTTTCACCGTGTTAGCCAGGATGGTCTTGATCTCCTGACCTCGTGATCTGCCTGCCTCGGCCTCCCAAAGTGCTGGGATTACAGGCTTGAGCCACCGCGCCCGGCCCCCTTCCTTTCTTTTCTTTCTTTTCTTTTCTTTACTTTTCTTTTCTTTTCTTTTCTTTTCTTTTCTTTTCTTTTCTTTTCTTTTCTTTTCTTTTCTTTTCTTTTCTTTTCTTTTCTTTCTTTCTTTCTTTCTTTCTTTCTTTCTTTCTTTCTTTCTTTCTCTCTCTCTCTCTCTCTCTCTCTCTCTCTTTCTTTCTCTCTCTCTTTCTTTCTCTTTCTTTCCTTCTCTCTCTTTATTTTTTATTTTTTTGAGACAGAGTTTCACTCTTGATGCCCAGGCTGGAGTGCAATAGTGTGATCTTGGCTCACTGCAACTTCCACCTTCCAGGTTCAAGCAATTCTCCTGCCTCAGCCTCCCGAGTAGCTGGGATTACAGGCGTATGCCACCACGCCTGGCTAATTTTTGTATTTTTAGTAGAGACGGGGATTCACCATGTTGGCTAGGCTGGACTCGAACTCCTGACCTCAGGTGATCCACCTGCCTCGTCCTCTGAAAGTGCTGGGATTACATGTGTGAGCCACCACACCGGGCCTTATTCTCTTTTTTCACAATTGTTTTGGCTACTCTGGTTCCTTTGTCTTTTCAAATCAATTTTATTTTATTTATTTATTTTTGAGACAGGGTCTTACTCTGTCACCCAGGCTGCAGCACATTGGCGTGATCTTGGCTCACTGCAACCTCCGTCTCCTGCATTCAAGCGATTCTCCTGCCTCAGCCTCCTGAGTAGCTGGGATTACAGGCGCACACTGCCACACTCGGCTAAATTTGGAATAATCTTATCTATATCTATAAAAAGTCTCACTGGGATTTTGATGGGAATTGCGTTAAGCCTGTAAATCCACTTAGGGAGAAATGACATCTTTACTATTTTGAGTTTTCCAGTCCATAAGCATGATATGCCTCTCAATGTATTTAGATCTTTGTTGATTTCTTTCATCAGTGTGGTGTTATGTTTAGCATACAAGCCCTATACATTTTTGAGATTTATAACGATTTGTTTTAGTGATTGTAAATGGTGTTTTTAAAAACCAGCCTTACTGAGGTATAATTGACAAGTAACAATTGTGTATATTTAAGGTATACAGCCTGATGATTTGATATACATATACATTGTAAAGTGGTAACTATAGTTAGCAACAATGTATTGTATACTCAAAACTTGCTAACGGAGTAGATCTTAAGTGTTTTTGTTTGTTTGTTTGTTTGAGACAGAGTCTCACTCTGTCGCCCAGGCTAGAGTGCAGTGGCACGATCTCGGCTCACTGTCAGCTCCACCTCCTGGGTTCATGCCATTCTCCTGCCTCAGACTCCCGAGTAGCTGGGACTACAGGTGCCCGCTGCCACGCCTGGCTAATGTTTAGTATTTTTAGTAGAGACGGGGTTTCACTGTGTTAGCCAGGATGGTCTTGATGCCCTGACCTTGTGATCTGCCTGCCTTGGCCTCCCAAAGTGCTGGGATTACAGGTGTGAGCCACTGCACCCGGCCGATCTTAAGTGTTTTTACCACCAAAAAGGTAACTTTATGAAGTGATGGATATGTGCATTAGCTTGATTGTGGCAACTGTATTTTTTTTTTTTTTTTTTTTGAGACAGGCTCTCACTCCGATGCCCAGGCTAAAGTGCAGTGGCACAATCTTGGCTCACTGCAATCTCTGCCTCCTGGGTTCAAGCGATTTTCCTGCCTCAGCCCCCTGAGTAGCTGGGGTTACAGGTGCCCACAACTATGCCTGGGTAATTTTTTATGTTTTTAGTAGAGACAGGGTTTCGCCATAATTGGACAGGGTGGTCTTGAACTCCTGATGTCAAGTGATCCGCCCGCCTCTGGGTCCTGAAGTGCTGGGATTACAGGTGTGAGCCACCACACCTGGCCCAGTGATTGTGTTTTTAATTTCATTATCCACATGGTCACTACTGCAATATAGAAGTAAGATTGAATTTTGAATCAATTGAAAAATGCTTGAATCTACAAGCATTTTTGTTGGTTCTTTGTGATTTTCTGCATAGACAATCATGTCATTTGCAAATAGGGATGAGTTCTTTCCTTCCTTTTGATCAGGATGCTTTTTAAAAACTTTACTTGCCTGATTGCACTGGCTAGACTGCTAGCACTACCAGAGCAGAAGTGGTGAGAATGGGTTTTCTTGCCCTGTTACCAACTGGGAAAGCATTCAGTCTTACTCCATTTTGTTAAATGTTGGATGTGGGCTTTTTGTAGACGCTTTTTATCAAATTGAGGGAATCCCTCCCCCATTGTTATTTTTCTGAGAGTTTTATCATGAATGAGTATAGTTGACCCTTAAAGAACACAGGATTGAACTGTGTGGGTCTACGTATATGTGGCTTTTTTCATTCAAAGCTGATGGAAAATATAGGATTCCCGGGATTTGAAACCAAGGTATACAGCGGGCCAACTTTTTAAATGTATACATCCCACGGAGCCCACTACAGGACCTGAGTATGTGTGAATCTGCGTATATGCAGGTGGGTGGGAGGTCCTGGAACCAATACCCCATGTGTACCAAGGGACGACTGTATAGATTTTGAGATGTACGTTTTCTGATTTGATGAATATGATTGTGTGATATTTTTCCTTTAGCCTGTTAATATGGTGGATTACTTTTCCCAGGGAGAGAGGGAGAGGAGGCTTGGACCAGACCGTTGCCATGGCAACAAGAGGCCACTGGGGAATGTGTTTTGGAGTTGGAGGAACCGGCTTGGCAAGCTCTGTGGGTGACCTCCAGGACTTTTCACATATTAAAAAGTGAAATAAAATAAAACCCAAAGTGAGATCAGGCAAACCACTTGTGTTTCCGAAGAACACCGTGTTCCTGTCTCCTGATGGGTGGGACTGAATCTCTATCGTTTTTACTTCCCACTCACTTTCGTTTCCTTACCCCTTGGAGGGCCTCTCTGTTTAATTGTTGTGCTTCTATCTGCTGTGCGGTACCTGGTGGGGGTGCCAGGCTGAAGGCAGCTCCGCCTGCCTGGGTGGCTGCTCCTCTATTGTGTAGTGGTGTGGGGGGTGCAGCAGCTGATTCTACAGCCTTTTCTGTGCTCAAGGCAGTGGGTGCCAGGTGTGGTGCCTGGAGCAGTGGGTGGGAACCTGCAGCTTTGGTCTCAGACACTTCGAGCTGGACGGGGAGCTCCTGGGCCTCAGATCCCTTCTGCCGACAGCAGCCTCCAGTGCTTTGCGTAGGAATGGAAGGGAGAGGGACCCTGCTATGCAAGGCTCACAGCAGGGCAAGCTGGCTGTTCCAGGGCTACAGGAAAGCAAACCCTGCTTTATCCACCATTGCCAGCACAGTGGAGGGTGAAAGAACCGAATTCCTGAGTTTTTCTGTTGATCAGCAGTGGAAACTGGGCATGTCTCTAATCTCTTCAAGTCTCTGGTTTTTCACCTACAGCATGGGAACCATGAGAATCCTTACGGCCTTGGTATGGGGTCAGTTGAAACAGTACATGCAAAATATCTCACAGTAGGTACAACCAGAGGTAATTCCTTTTCTTGCAGAAGTAAATTTTGTTTTAACATTATTACAACATTCAGAAAATAAAAGTTTATCTCTTTAAGAACAAAGCATTAAGAAAATTTCCAGCTGTTGATAGAAAATTTCTTAAATACATCAGATGGCTCCAGCCTTGGGGAGCAAAGAGTGCTAAATATAGTGGCCTTGTCTGCTGGCTTGACCCTCAAAGCCCATGGTGCTGTGGGTGGAGATGTCCCAAGAGTGGGCTTGGTGGCTGCGGTGGTGAGGGCAGAGTCTGCAGGGCTTCCCCCGATCTACTGATCTTCCTTCCTGGCCCAGACTTGGCCTTCCTCAGGATATGTGGAGTTCTCTGCTCAGAAACTGCTGAGCCAGAGGCCTGGGAGATGAAAGTGCTTGGCTGCTCAGGCTTTTTGAGGGTTCTCTTTTTGAGCCTCCAGGCTTGCCCCGTTCCGCTTGGTGGAAGTTGTCAGAATTCTGCCCTGTGGTATGTTGGGGGACTGCCTTCGTTTGCCTGTGCTGCTGTAATAAAATACCTTAGGTGGCTGGGCACGGTGGCTCACACCTGTGATCCCAGCACTTTAGGAGGCCAAGGCCGGCGGATCACCTGAGGTCGGAGTTTGAGACCAGCCTGATCAACATGGAGAAACCCTCTCTCTACCAGAAATACAAAATTGGCTGGGTGTGGTGGTGCATGGCTGTAATCTCAGCTACTCGGGAGGCTGAGGCAGGAGAATCCGTCGAACCCGGGAGGTGGAGGTTGCGGTGAGCCAAGATGATGTCATTGCACTCCAACCTGGGCCAAAAGAGCAAAACTCCATCTCAAAAAAAAAAAAAAAGTATATCTTAGATAATTTATAAACAACAGAAATTTATTTCTCACAGTTCTGGAGGCTGGGAAGCCCGACATCAAGGTAGCATCAGAGTGGGGATCTGGTGAGGGCCCTTCCTGCTTTCAAGGTGGCACCTTGTTGCTCATCCTCTGGAGGGAACCAAGGCTGTGTCTTCACAGAGTGAAGGCAGAAGGGCAGAGAGGCCTGGTGAGTTCCCTCCAGCACTTTCATAAGGTTGCTCATCCCATTCTAAATAACCATTCTGAAAAACGTAATAACTTCACGTAGGCTCCACTTCTGACTACTGTTGTACTGGAGTCGAAGTTCCAACATAAGAATTGGGGAGGGGCACTTACACTCAAACCATGGCAGGGACAGAGAGGGGCTTTGTATTGGTGCTCAGGTTTGTTTGTGAAAATGTAGACACACACACCACACTTATTTAAATAAACTTTTTATTTCAGAATCATCTTAGATTTACAGAAAATTTGCAATGATAGTACAGAGAGTTCCCATAAGCGTCTCACTCAGCTTTTCCTATTTTAACATCTTACAGTAGTATGGTACATTTGTTAGAATTAATGAGCCAATACTGATGCATGATTATTGACTAGACTCTACACTTTATTTAGATTTCATTGGCATTTTCCTAATGCCTTTTTTCCTTCCAGGATCCCACCCGGGAAACCATATCATGTTAACTTGTCATCTCTCCTTAGGCTCTTTTTGGCTGTAAAGATTCTTAGACTTTGTTTTTGATGACTTTGTTTCGGGGAGTACTGGTCAGATAGTTAAAAATGTTTGTCAGCGGGGACTTTGATGGTTTTCTCATAGTTAGACTGGGGTATGGGTTCTTGGGCGGAGGACCACAGAGGTGAAGTGCCATTTTGATCCCATCAGCTCAAGGGCACATACTATCCACATGACTCACCAGTATTGATGTTGACCTTCATCAACTGACTGAGTCTGTCACATTTCTCCATGAGAAAGTTAGTTATTTTTTTCCTGTTTCCACACTGTACTCTTTGGAATGAAGTCACCAAGCACAGTCCACGTGGAAGGAGTGGGGAATTGTGCTTTACCTCCTTGAGAGGGTATTTACATAAATTATTTAGAATTCTTCTGTATTGGAGACTAGTCTATTCTCATAGACTAGTCTGTGGTATGTTGGGGGACTGTCTTTGTTTGCCTGTGCTGCTATAATAAAATATCTTTTCTTTTTTAAAAAATTGAGACAGGGTCTCGCTCTGTTGCCCAGGCTGAAGTGCAGTGCATTTATTTACTTATTCATTGATTTAATCAATCATCGTTGATTTAGATCAGTACAGAATCATGGATTTAAAAAAATACTTCAGGTTATACTTACTGTTTTGCTTAAGTTGTTCCAGCTTTGCCCATGGGAGCTGGGGTGCTCTCCAGTTCACTGCAGTCAACTGGAAGAGCTCCCACGGCCAGTGCTGGAACAATTTCGAGATCCCCCCATTATTTTGTTTTTTGAGCACTTCCTTACTTTCCGCCATTGCGGGATGTTCTGGGCTCATCTCATACATGTCATGTCTCAGCACTAGAAGCAGCAATTTCTCTATAGAGCCCTGGTTTCTTTTTAATTGGAGAATGGCATTTGCAAACCAAGGTCCTGTGCTGTGTGTGCTCATTGCTACAGGGCTCTCTCATGGGTAGAGCTAGGAAATATATGTATGTAGAGCGACCCATGTGTATGCATTATCTATCTATATCTATCTATCTATCTATCTATCTATCTATCTATCTATCTATCTATCTATCTGTCATCTGTCTCTCCATCTGTATCTAAATTAAACAAAACATGAGTTCATATTGATGTCTCCAACTCTAACCCTATTCCACAAGGTTCACTCTAGTTTCCTTCTTTGCTTATCTGTAACCTGCTTCCCACTATTCTCCATCCATTTACTAATTTATGTGATCTCTGTATATAAGTATAGAATTGTTAACCTGAATCTCCATAGGAAGCAACTTTACCAGCTAGAGTCCAGTGCTATGTGAAGATGCATTTCTCTTTAGTCTAACAGTCTCTACTCAACAGTTACTGAGGTCATACCTTTTCCTCTTACCTCCTTCAGTAAGGCGATGTCATGCATTTGTAGTACAGATTCTTTTATCATCATCTCCATCCCATCCTGGGATCCCCTGACCTCCTAACTGATTTTTAAAAAATTCATCTATAAGGTTCTCTCTTTGTGTTGTAGAATTCTATGGGTTTTGACAAGTGCATAATGTCATGTGTCTACCAGTATCATGCAGAATTAGTTCACTGCCCTAAAAAATCTCATGTGTCACCAATTCAGTCTCTCCCATCCTCAAATCCCTGTCAACCACTGATTTGTTTACCATTTCTATTATTTTGCCTTTTCCATTGGAATCATACAGTAAGTAGCCTTTTAAGGTTGACTGCTTTCATTTAGCAATGCACACTTAAGACATTTCTTTTTCACCCATGTCTTTATAGCTCCCTTTTTTGACAGGGTTTTGTTCTGTCTTCCAGCCTGGAGTGCAGTGGTATGAACATAGCTCACTACAGCCTCAACCTCCTGGGCTCAAGTGATCCTTCTGCCTCAGCCTCCCAAGCTGCTGAGACCACAGGCACGTGTCGCCACAACGGGCTAATTCTTAAATTTTTTTGTAGAGGTGGGGTGTCGTTACATTGCCCAGGCTGGTCTTGAACTCCTGGGCTCAAAGCTCGTTTCATTTTTCTTTTTTCTTTTTTGAGACGGAGTCTTACTCTGTTGCCGAGGCTGGAGTGCGGTGGCATGATCTCGGCTCACCACAACCTCTGCTTCCCAGATTTGAGTGAATCTCCTGCCATAGCCTCCCAAATAGCTGGGCCTACAGGTGTGCGCCACCATGTCCAGCTAATTTTTGTATTTTTAGTACAGACAGAGTTTCACTATGTTGGCTAGGCTGGTCTTGAACTCCCGACCTCATGATCCACCTGCCTCAGCCTCTCAAAGTGCTGGGATTACAGGTGTGAGCCACCACGCCCGGCTCATTTTTCTTTTTTTAAAAATTGAGACAGGGTCTCGCTTTGTTGCCCAGGCTGAAGTGCAGTGATATGATCTTAGCTCACTCCAGCTCCAACCTCCTGGGCTTAAGTGACCCTCCTGCCTCAGACTCCCAAATAGCTGAGAGCACAGGCACATGCAATCCCACCTGGCTAATTTTTGTGTTTTTAGTAGAGAAAGGGTTTCACCATGTTGCCCAGGCTGGTCTGAAACTCCTGGGCTCAAACAATCCGTCTGCCTCGGCCTCCCAAACTGTTGGGACTACAGGCGTGAGCCACGACACTGGCCTCATTTCTTTTTAAGTTATTGAATCGTATTCCGTCAGATGGATGTGCCACAGTTTGCTTATTCATTTACCTTTTGAAGGATATTTTGGTTGCTTTTAGTTTTCAGAAATTATGAATAAAGCTGCTGGGAATATTCCTGTGCAGGTTTCTGTGTGGACGTGAGTTTTCAACTCATTTGGTTAAATGCAGCGGAGTGCAATTGCGGTCTGTATGGTAAGACTATGTTTAGCTTTGTAAGAAACTGCGAAGCTGCCTTCTGAAGGGGTGGCGCCATTCTGCATTCCCACCAGCAGTGAAGGAGGATCGCTCTTGCTCTGTGTCCTCGTCAGCATTCTTTTAAGATTTTAGCCATTCTAATAGGTGTATAGTGGTATCTCATGGAAGTTATTTTCAAGTCTATTTTTATAGGTGGAGAATATGTGTGTATCCGATGTGCACAGGAATCCCTCACTGCTGAGGGGCACCTTCGCGAAATAGGTGGGAAGTTCTGCAATCTTGTTGGTGATCTTTGTCTCTTCCTGTTTGGAGTGGGTCCCCAGGCCAGGCCTTGCCTTTTCCAATTCACTGTGAGCGTGTACACAACTGTCCCCATGAAAAATTCTCCAGAAAGCCCTAGAAGCACAATTAGTCAATGTATAATTTATTGCTTATGCAGCACTTACCCAATCTGGTAACGTCACTTTGGTCCAGGAAATATAGATCTTTTCCCTCCCGGTAAATCTGCTGGCCTTCACTGCCACGGGCATTTGTTTTCAGGAGTAGGTGACAAATAACCACCACTAAATTACATGAGGACTTTCTTCCTTTAGTTTAAAAATATGGACTATGATTTCTAACCAGCAGGCAAAGGCAGCAGAATGCGCAGCAGCTCTGACATAAAGAAAGCTGAGCGGAAACGCAGCGAACTCTGAGTGAGGCGTCTGAAAGAAGCCTTTGGTTTCTTTCTTCCTTTTTCCTATGTGTGTCTGTTTTTCCAAAGTGCCCATTGATTTGATTTTTGAGATATGAGACTTTCAACTTTTCTTAAAGCATTTCCCAGAAGAGCAGAAAAGCTGAATGCTATTAACATGATCCCAGTCCCCTGGATGCGTATGTGCGCATATGCACAGGTGTGTGTCTGTGTATGTGTGTGCGTGTATGTGCATTTTTTGATAACTTTAGAAAACATTTTGGAAAGTCTTGGGCCCAGTCCTGGATGTTTACAGGAAAGTAATCACGGCTCCCTTCAAAGCCCATTGTAGAAGAGAAAGCTAAAGGAAATATCAGGACATAGAAACCCATTTATGTTCAGGAGGCAGGTGCCCTGGACAGGGAAGGCAGCCAAGCTCCATGCAAGGTAAGGCAGGGGAGCTTCCTCAGCTCCTGGGAAATGCCGCCAGGGCCAGCCAGTAGCTCAGCCCCACCCCCTCGGAAGCTGAAGCCGAGTTTATGGCAAATCGCCCATCTGGGAGCTCAAACTCGCACAGAAACAAGGCTGAATCACAAACTGTTTCAGTTTCTAAGGTGCTTCCAGACCCGCTCTCTCACCTGGTTTCAAGGTCAACATCACCAGGGAGCACCGTGAACTCCTCTGCAGGAGCGAGGCTCAGTGAGGTTATGGGGCTGGCCAGGGGGCTGCCGCTAGGGAGTGGCAGCTGGGTTCTCAGGCTCTGAGCCTTCTCCTGCAGCCACCACTGGTCTTTTCTGGCCACAGGCATACTAGCTCTCCCTCACCTCTCCCCACCCATGTAGCCTCCATTGAACAAACATTTATTGAGCACTAACTGCATGCCAAGTTCTGTGCTGTGCAGGGGCTCAAAGAGGGGAAGTAACTGTGCGTGGTCCAGCTCTCAGGGGGACTCAGCTCTGTGCCCCTGGTTAAAGTCAATGCCAACTCTTCTTGGTGGAGGATCCCTGAACTGCAGGAACAGGCACAGTGTCCAGCTCCTCTCCCAAAGCTACGACCTCAAGGCTCACTCTGCCTAGGGAACTGGAGGAAACCAAGGCTCGATCAGACCTCCAGACCTCCATGCTGGCCCGTTCAGGGACACCCGGGAGTCCAGGGCCTGGTCCCCGGTCCCGGCGTGGGAGCAGACATCTGCTATGCTGCTGGCTGCTGGGAGACCTGCCTGGCCCTGGGCGCTCGGGCTCTATTAAATTGTTAATACAACCATTAGAGTGTCATCATATTATCTCTCTGCCCATGAGGGATCTGATGCTATTCGCACTTCTGTCAGTTCATTTTTATTTATCTGGCTTTCACCTTGATGTATAACAAGTTTATACAAAGCCCTGGTGCATGTGAAATATGCCAAAGGAGAGGAACGGGAGATGGGAGACGGCCACTATGGGGACTGGGTTTCATGAGGGCATCCCCACCCCCGGCTCCCAGGCTGTCAGGGAGTGATGCAGGGCTTATTCCAACACCAGGGGCAAGAGCCAGGGTCCCGCTGCAGCTGAGCCACCGGCAACTGAAATGTGTCTGCGGGTTCTCCTATTCACCCATCCATCCTTCTGCCCATCACATGAGTCTGCTCAGGGCCCAGGGTCCGCTGTTGCCAGAGATGTGGTGGGGAGTGACGGGGGGAGATGCAATGGCGATTGAAGTAGGGGAGATGCAGTGGGGAGTGAGGTGGGCACTGTCCACCCCTTCAAGGCCTTTACTGCTAGAGCAGCAGCTCTCAGTCAAGGGCAGTTTTGCAATTTTGTCCCCAATGGATGCATGGCAATGCCTGGAGTCACCTTTGTTGTCATCACTGTGGTTGGGGAAGGGTTCTGCCAGGGACACTGCTAAGCACCCTAAAATTCCCAGGAGAGCCCCCCATAAGAAAGGCTGATCTGGCCCCAAATGTCAACAGCACTGAGCTGGATCAACCCCGGACTGGAGGAAGGAGTCACTCCAAGCAGGAGGAAGAGGAGGGAGGCACTGGGAAAAAACAGGGGCTGTCCCCATGGTCTCCTGTCCCAGTCACTCTAAGCTGGGTGCTGAGACGCACGCTGTTTGCTGAGACGCGTTATAGATTTTTTTTTTTTTTTTTTTTTTTTTTAAATTTCAACAGCTTTTGGGAATAGGTGGTGTTTGGTTACATGGATAAGTTCTGTAGTGGTGATTTCTGAGATTTTGGTGCACCCATCACCTGATCAGTGTACACTGTACCCGATCTGTAGTTTTTTATCCCTCACCCCTCTCCCACCCCAAGTCCCCAAAGTCTATTGTATCATTCTCATGCCTTTGCGTCCTCGTAGCTTAGCTCCACTTACAAGTGAGAACATGCGACATTTGTTTTTCTGTTCCTGAGTTCCTTCACTTAGAATAAGTGGTCTTATTTAAACCGACACCCTACAAGGGAGTTGGAGAAATTGGCAGGGAGGCGGCGTGGCTTCGTGAGTGCCTGTGTGGGGGAGAGAGGAGTGAGACAGGCGGGAGTGTCTCAGGTCGTGTATGAGCGTGGCGGAGCTTCGAGGTGGGTGCAGCGTCGAGAGGAGCCCAGGGCACTGAACTGCTCTGCAGTTAGAGGGAGGAAGAAAACAGGTGGCGACCGGCCTGCCAGCTCTGCTAACATTTCAGAGTCTACGCCAGTTTGGAAGTGGCTAGCTGGGTTTAGGCACTGCTACGATGTGCTCAGATTTTTTTTTTTTTAAATCACCTTGGCTGCCTTGTGGAGGAAGGGTTTACACAAGCTTCCTGGGGGTGGCATCACAAGGTGCCACACACCGGGGGCTTAAAAAACAGAAACTAATTCTGGTGGCTCCTTCTGAGGCTGTGAGGACCTGCCCAGACCCCTATCTCAGTCTCTGGGAGGCTCAGGTGTTCCCTGGCTTGCAGGTACGTCTTCCCTCTCCGTGTGGCCAAAGTTCCCCTTTGGTGAGGACACCAGTGTTTGCACTAGGGCCCACCCTAGGGACCTCATTTAGCTTCATTGTCTCTGTAAAGACCCTGCCTCCAAATAAGGCCACATTCACAGGTCCTGGGAGGTTCAGACTGTAACATCTTTCTCTAAATTCCTCCCATAACAGGACTGGCAGGGGAGGCAGGAGAGGCGGGAGGCAGGATCTAATGACCCGGGTATGCGCTGAGAGTGGGTGGGACGGGGGACGATGGGGACAGCAGGAGGAAGAGCAGGGGTCTGATTCGATGTCGGGAGTGAACTTGGTGATGGAATCGGCTGGGGTGGGGCCTGGGTCTCCTGGGCCCAATGGGGTCCACTTTAGAGTGGTGGGAAAATGATCTCCCCTGCAGCCTCAGAAGGGTTTCAACCTCCATTTCTCTTTGTTGTTAAAATGATAGGCTAAGTATTAGAGGAAATTTTCCAAAGGGCCAAACGCACCCATTACATCCTTAATAACTTTTTTTTTTTTTTTTTGAGGCGGAGTCTCGCTCTGTCGCCCGGACTGGAGTGCAGTGGCCAAATCTCAGCTCACTGCAAGCTCCGCCTCCCGGGTTTACGCCATTCTCCTGCCTCAGCCTCCCGAATAGCTGGGACTACAGGCGCCTGCCACCTCGCCCGGCTAGTTTTTGTATTTTTAGTAGAGACGGGGTTTCACCGTGTTAGCCAGGATGGTCTGGATCTCCTGACCTCATGATCCGCCCGTCTCGGCCTCCCAAAGTGCTGAGATTACAGGCTTGAGCCACCGTGCCCAGCCCCTTAATAACTTTATACAACTGTTTTCCAAACACGTTGTAGCTCTTCACCCTAGGCATATGTTAAAAAATTAATTTGTTTACTCTCAGTAAAGTAATGCATACTCATTGTATGAGATAGATGATTCACAAAACACCAAAGAGTAGAAATAATCAGACAAAAATCACTCATAGTCATGTATGGATGTGACAACACTCACTCATTGCTACCTGAAATTCCTTTGAATAGTTATTAATTTAACCACTGACCCAGGGTTGGACGTTTGAATGATTATAAAAATATTCACGGTCTTCTAAAACGTTGGCCTCCTGCAACCTAATTATCATACAAATGTTTGTCTGCTGAGTGAAAGCAACCCTTCAGCAGTCCTAGACTTTGCAGCTCTTTATTGGAGAGGGCTCACCTCTCTAGTGCTCCACTGCGTCATCCCTTCAGCCACAGTGTCTCGGGGATGCTCCCAGGGACCCAGGGAGTTCGCTGTGAAGTGGGACCGTCCTTCCAACATTGGAGAGGGCGAGTAAAGGCAAATCAAAAGCAGTGCTGGGTGGGTGCCTGCCCCACTTGGTGGAGGTGCCCGTGCCTTTGGAAGTGTTCCTCTTCATGTGATGACAAAGAACACGGCTTACTGAGCACCAGAGCATGGTGTGCAGGCACCATCTCACTGGCATCTCATATTGGAGCCAGGAGTAACTTGGCCAACAGGACGCGTTAGGATCTAGCAGTGCTGGGGTCTGGGCCTTGGTTGTTGGACCCTGGAGCCCTCCTGTATCCCTATGTGTGTCGGAAGTGTCTACAAAGGGGGTGGTAGAGGGAGGCTCCTTTGGCACTGAACAGCATCTGTCTTTGGAGGGTCCCATCCCTCACTGAGGCACTGCCTGTCCTGGCCTGGACCTTCCCTGGTTCCATTCCCTGGTGCACCCCAGGCTGGGGTCTGCAGATCTCTAGAACCTTTGCAGAGAGAAAACCCTGTCAGCCCGGGCACTCCAAAGGCCCGTCTGGCCATCTCTCTCTAGAAGGTGAATTCTCCAACAGAGTGAATTTCCATGTGGAAGGATGACAGTGAAAGTGCACTGAGCCCCGAGCTGTGCTGGGCACCACACGCATTCCATCCTTTAACTGCACAGCAACAGCGGGATTCTTTCCATTCTAGACGAGGAAACAAAGCTGGAGATGCCAAGTCACTGTGCAGAAGGCCCCATGGTGAGCCAGTGCAGGGCGGGGTCAGAGCTCAGCAGTCTCTGCTTCCTCCCATGCTGCCTCTCCACACTGGGTCGCCTTTGGGGACAGTGTTGGTCTCAGGTCATTGCTTCGGTACTGTCAGTTGCCTTTGGGTGCACACGCCCACACATGTTCACACACACACACTCACACATGTGCACACACACATTCTCACGCTCATGGGAACACAGTAACATACACACTCGTGAACACACATGCCTTCACATACACTCACACACACACACGTGCCCGTACACGGACACACACATTCACGCAGGCAGGTGCTCTGCTGGGCCCTCTCCACGGTTTATGACTATCTGGGAGCAGACACGAGGCCGAGATCTTTATCGCGTCCGGATATTGACTCTTTGTCATGTTCCATGCTGTTATTTCCCCGAGTCCGTTGTTTCTCTTTTTATTCTAGTTTTGTGTGCTTTCACTGTACAGTTCTTTTTCCCTTTATTTTTCACTGCCTTATTCTAGATGTATTTCTATTACCAGTGACTGCAAATCGTTTCTGAGGAGTGTGCTGGCTCTCTCTCTCTCTTTCTCTCTCTCTCTCTCTCTCTCTCTCTCTCTCTCTCTCTCTCTCTCTCTCTCACACACACACACACACACACACACACACACAGAGCGAGCAGGCCTCCCTGGGGGTCTTGGCTGCTAGAGCCTGCAGGAGCCCCCCTCCCCTCACCATGGGAGCCAGCCGTGGCCTGCACAGGTTAGGGCATCTGTGGAAACACCCCTCTCCCACCAGGCTAGGGGCAACGGGGTGGTAAGGCCGGCAAGGGGAGGGGAGTGCAGTGGGGATCCAGGGCTCCCTGTTGGATCTGGATTCTAAAAGGGCACTCTTCCCACCGCAGGGTGATGAAAAGACATTTTTCAGGAACGATTGTTCTGGTGACTTCATGTGGCTTCAGACACAGGGAAACTCTTTTAAAGGCTTAGGAATAGTTTTCCTTCCATTGAAGAGGGTAAATCTCATGCCCTCTGTGTGGATCCTGGGAGAAGCTATTCTTAGAGATATTCTGAAAAGTTCTATAATACTTGAAAATGCCATAGATTGCAGAAAATTTGAAAGGGAGGGAAACTATAATTTCTCTAAACCGTTGTCTTCTTATGTTGAACAAAGATATCATTAGTTCTATTTTTAATCAGCAAATGCTATATTTCCAAATATAAATATAAAGAGGCTATGCCAGCTACTAGCCCACTTGGGGAAGAACCCAGGAGCCTCCTGCTTGCTGGCCGGGTCTGCTCTGGGATCTCTAGTGAGGCACAGTGGCCTCTGCATTGGGTCTGGACATGGCACCTCCTGCTCAGGTATCTAGGAGCTGAAAAGACAAATTACCTGCACTCCCGGACCCCAGGACTACAGAACAAGGACAGGGTGGCCACCCCATTCAGAAAGGGGCAGAGCAGGGGCCCACGGCATTCACCAGTCGGCTAGATAAACATTTTGAGACCTGACTCTCCTTCTGGGTGGGGAATATGCTTTGATCTGATACTGATTCTGCTCCCCGGCAGCAGCTCCCTTGGTCCTCTGCAGCCCTTGGCTCCATTCTCTGGGAGGTTTGCTTTCTCCATTCTCCTCTTAGCCACATGTGAAGTAGGCATGGGGACAGCTCTCCCTGGGGATAGAGCAGTCTTCCCAGCCCACTCCTGACTGCAGACAACTGGGCCAGGCCAAGGCTCATTTTGCCTAAGGTGTTTCTGTGCTCTGCTGTGCATGCTGGGGGGCCTTGTGGCCTCAAAGTCCTCTGAAAATGTGGTGAGGGCTTCATCTCTTCAGCTCCGTGTTCCAATTGCCACGCCACCCTTCCTAGGGAGGTGTAATTCTCATTTCTAAATTTCTTTGTTGTTTCGTCCTTGTGTTTCCCTGTCTTCCTTGTCATGCAACTGCCTTGTCATGTGACTTGCGTTGGCTGGTGAAACAGAAGAAGTTGGGTGTGGTTATGTGGCTTTCTTTGGCCAATAGAACAGGAGTAGAAGAAGTTGGGTGTGGTCATGTGGCCTGTCAAACCTACTCTCAAGGCCCTTGAGATGTCCGGCTTCAGCGGGAGAGTCACACAGGCAGGCTCTTTCCCCTGGGCTGCTCTGTCCATCCTCCATTCAGGCTACTCTGGATGCTACACCCTTGTCTGAACTGCTATCCTGAGACTCCCCAATCCATTTGGTTTTTCTCTGGGTGTAGCGCCCACTCCCTTGATTTGTTTCTTCACCAAACGGGTGACCTACTTCTCAAGGCACCTCAGGCAACAGTTCTACAAAAATCTGGCCACTGCGTGCCATGATCACCATCTCTCTAGCCTTTGGTATCAGTTTTCCAAACTCCTGTTGCCTGATCTCAAAGCCAAAATGACATATTTGGGTTTCTGCTACAGCAACTCACTCCTGGGATCAGCCTCTGTATTAGTTAAACCAGGCTTGATTTTCAGGAGGTGACAATTAATACCCTGATTTCAGTGGCTTAAACAACAGGGCTCTCAAGCACACTGCACTTGCCTGAGATTTAGGCTTCCCCATCTGCAGCCTTCACTATCTGGAGTGACCCTTGGGCACCATGGCAGAGTCAAGGGAGTATGGGAGGTTATACATGTCTGCCATTGGCCAAAGTCAGTCACATGACCCTGCCCAACCTCTACTCCAGTTCCATTGGCCAAAGCAAGTCACATGACCACACTCAACTTCAACATCTGTTCCACTGACCAAAGCAAGTCACATGACCACACTCAACTTCAACATCTGTTCCACTGGCCAAAGCAAGTCACATGACCACACTCAACTTCAACATCTGTTCCATTGGTCAAAGCAAGTCACATGACCACACTCAACTTCTACACCTGTTCCACTGGCCAAAGCAAGTCACATGACCATACCTAACTCCAGGAAAGGTGGGAGAAGTTGATCTTCTACTCAGTAGGAAACACTCTAGATATTAGGAGCAACTCTAATGACAGTCTCTTGTAGGGTTTAAGTAATAATGGTTTCTCCTCTGTCTTTCCTCCTGCCATCTAAACACAGTTCCTCAACTGTATCTCATCCCCAGGCCTGCTCTGGATCCCTTCCAGTTGCCTACCCTGCTGCTTACAAGCTGTTATCAACATTTACTGTAGCCTCAGAAACTGGGACCTGGTGCTGTTGACAGTCAAGAATGAGACTGGGCATGTCTTGTGCCCACCTCCTAACAGTGAAGGGGGAAAAGGGAAAGTGTGAGGATCAGTGAGGGCTGTGTCCCCATGGGACAAGACACTTCCTTCCAGGTTCCTTCTCTTGTCTTTCCCTTTCAACACTCCCCATCCCCACCTAGGAAGGGTTCTGTGATTAATCACTGTGGTCTCCCTGCTTCTCTGGGAGAGTCACAGCTAACAGGAGCTTGGCCCCGGCTCTGAGAAGCCCTGCAGTTGGGGCACCAACTGAATTTTGATTTTGTGATTTCGTTCAGTTTGGTGTTCCCTCAACCTATGTGACAAGAGAGGCCTCTCTTGCCCGCCATCCAGGTTGATGGAATGAGTGCTCAGCGGCTGGCCTGGCCTGGAGGAGAAAGCCTTCCTGAGTCCATAGGCTTCTGCCGGAACGGCTGCTGGGCACAGATTCAGTGACGTTCTGGCTATTAATCAAAGCAGGCAGCTGTTTATTGTTCTGTGCACTCCAAACTTGGAGAGATTCTTCCTTAATTATAGTTTAGCAGCTTCATCCAAATGAATTAGTAACTGCAGCCTTACAGCCCATCCCTGCGGCACGTCTTCCTCCTGTACATCCCTCCTCCGCTGGTGTCCGCTCCCCAAACCCCTGGGCTTCTCCCTCCAGCCTGAGAGCCCTCAGATCAGCTGCTGGAGCTGGAAGGACATAGGGGCACAGAACTCACGCTCAAATCCCAAACCACCTGGGAAGGCACCTGGGTCTCTGAGACTCTCTATGAAAACAAAGGAGGATGCTTCCTTTTGAGATGGGGCTGTCTTCCTAGGGAGGTGGTGGGGGTTGGGGTGCGTTGCTTCCTGCCAAGTGCTCCCCGCTCCCAACCCAGCCCCACAAGATTCCCAGAGCAGCCAGCTCTGAGCAACTTTTAATCTCCTGGACAAAGGAAAAAAATGACAAATTGAATCCCTCGTCCCGACCTTGGTACCCAGGGAGGCTTTTACCAGCCTCCCTCCCGGCTTCAGTGCGTGCAGTCAGCCCCAGGCCTCTGACATTAATCGGCTCTTTACAAAAGGCCATGGCCTTCGCTTCTCTGGATGTTTTCAAAGGTGGTGAACGAATCAGATTGTTTTTAAATAGTTATACCCTGCATCCTCGCATTTCCTCTCGTTCATGTACTAAGTGTGTGATGTCTAAAACAGTTGAAGTACGGTTTATGAATTCATTCAGCAAATTTTTACTGCACTTGAACATGGAACACAGAGTGTGCCTGGCAGGGGTTAACTCTGGGGACCTCAGTCCTTGCTTTCGAGGGGCATACAGTGTGGCCATGGGGAGAAGTGGCTCAGCGCCCATCTGCACCAGGGTGAGCAGGCTCCGTGAAGCGGGCCTGGGGGAGGGAGGGTGTCATAGACCAGCTGAAGTTCTCTGGAATCCCAGGAGGGGCTGCACAGGACTCATGGGGCATGGAAAAGAGTCACGTGGGTGTGCCCGCTCAACACTGTGGTTTTCAAATGTGTGCGTATCCATTCTGGTGTCTGGGTGAAGGGTGGTTCTGCCTCAGCAGGTCTGGGTGGGTCTTGAGCTTCTGCCTTCCCAACAACCTCCAGGTGAGGCTGATGCTGCTGGCTGGAGGAGCACAAGGTTGGAAACAGGTAGCAAGCTTGGGGGCAAAAAGAGGCACCAAGGGCGTTGAAGGTATAGGGTGCACACAGCTCATTATGGGTGCAGCAGAATGCAGGTGGGGATAGGCAGGTTCCCATCTGCAGGGTTCTCTGGGCTTCCAGAATGTTCTTTCCATACATCTGCCTGAGCCTTTACCACACTGTCCGCGGTTCATCAGGCGTACTTTCTTTCCTCCTTTTGCACATGCAGACCCAGGATGGGACCATATCTCCATCATCCTGGTACCCCAGGACCTGGCCTAGAATATGGTGAGTACTTGCTGAGTGATTGAATCATCTGCCTTCTCCATGTTGCAATAGCAGAGCCAGGTCTTATTCATTCAACCTCTGTGCCTGAGATGGAGCGATTACTGAATTCATGCTTTTGGAATTGAGTTTCCTTATTTGCCTGTGGCTTCGCCTCTTAGCGTGTTTGCTTGTACTTCAGTCTGGTGACGGCGGGTGAGGTTCCTGTCAGGTTGCTCAGGTTGAGCACTGCATGAGTAGAGTGGAAACTGCCTTAGTGAGGAAGTGTGAGGACTTACAGTGGGCTTGTATTCTTTGGGCCTGAGGTTGCATCTTGCCACCAGCTGCAGCTTCCTGTTTCGTCTGTCTGTCCGCAGCTCCAGGGTCTCTGGCAGGTCTGGCCTGGTGCCTTATCAAAGTGAGAAGCTAGTGTTCCCTCCCCAGCACCACGGCAATTGTATTCATCTAATGGCATTGTGAAGGTGTGAGGTCTGGACTCTGATTTGCAGGCCACAGAATGTAATATACCTCCTACTGTTTCATGGGTCAGGAAGCCTGTGTTTCCTGTGGGTTACTCAGCATTGATGTGGGCTGCAGCTCCCACCGATGAGATGGGGTAGTTCCCCCACACTTGGCTTCTCACTGAGGTTCTGAGCTTAAAATCTTCATGCTCAGCCAACAGCTTTAGGGTTTATTGGCCTCTTATACCTGAGTGAGAATAAGTTCCTTTCTTGAGAGTGAGATTCAATGGAACGATTCGGAAAAGGTGCTTGAGATGGGCAGAACAAAGGACCTGGGAGTGAGTGGTGGGGACGTGCAGAAATGGGAGGCTGGTCCTCAGGGAATGCTCGGCCATGTTGATATGGGGATGGCTGATCAAGTGTGGCTGTTGGTAGACATTCAGCCACCTCGGTATAGCTGTCGGGACAGAGAAGGGGGTTTGTGGAGGAACTTGAAAGTTCCTCCAAGGGAAGGAAGGCGCAAGGAGGGCGGGCTTAAGACCAGAGGCGTCACCACTGCTGCTGGTGGAGGCCTGCCTCATTCCCTTCTCTTCTCTGGGTGGAACTAAGCCAAGCGGCTGCTTTCACTTAGCCGGCAGCATAGGGGCTGAGCAGTAAATTACAGGCCATTAGTTTCACTCCAGTTGGAGAAGGACCCTTTTGGAGGATGGAACAGTGGCTACTGCCAGGGATTTTTGTGTGTGTGTGTGTGCGATGATCGTGGTGAAGGGTGGTGGCCAGCCACCAGCGAGATGCCTAGGTCATCATGGCAGGAAAGGCAGGGCTGGGTGGACAGGACAAGAGAAATCTCCAGGGCAGGACAAGGCCAGCACCATTGCTTCTCTGGCCACCCTCCATGCAGCATGAGGATTTCATTGCTGCTGAAGCTGGGCCCACAAAGACTGTGATTAATTGAGACAGGACAAGAGGCTTTTAAAATTTTACAATCGATTTGCACAATGGATCTTTGTTTTAAAAAAAGAAAAGAACAAAACAGAAGCTCTCAGGCACTCTGGTAATGCTATACTTGCAGACGCAACCTGGCAGAAGTTGGTGTTTCTAACTGCGAAGATTTCCTGTGAAAAATCAGATCTATTACCTTATTTTGTCTGATATAAAAATAATGCAGGTTCACTGTAGAAGGTTTGGAAAATGTGGAAAGGGACAGCAACGCTTTAATATCTTGCCACAGGGAGGATCTGGCAGTGACAGATGAGGTGTTTTTTATTCTTACCTGGGAAGTGGTCCCCTGACAGACTATCTTGTAGCAGTACAAGCTTCTGCAGAGTTCATAAATTCCTCTGGCAGGCCAGCTGACGGCCCTGTGTACTTTTATTACTTTTATTACGGAGGGCTAATTGCTCCATCTCTGTTTGCTCCTGGGATGGAGGGGGATGTTGGAGGTGGGGAGAGGGAGGGGTGGTGCTTTGGGGGGAAAGAACCTCCTGGTGCTGGCACCGCACTGAGGAAGGATGGCAGAATTAGGCAGAATCATAACATCACTGAGAAATCACTGCACGCTGGGCTCTGTGCTAAGCACGCCGTGGGCCTTTGTCATTGACGCTTCTAAACAACTTACCAGGTGGGTGCTATTATGGACCTCATTTCCCAGATGAAGAAATGGAGGCACATGGCTTGCCTAAGGTCCCACAAACTAGTGAGACTCAGAGCAGAGATTCAACCCAGGTTGCCTGAGCTACAGCTCCTGTGAAGCCCACGTTCCCTGTTCTCTGGCTCCCCCTCAATGAACTCATGTATGTGCCAAGTGGAAGCCGACTCACGCCAGGCACTGTGTGTGCCTCGGAGAACATGAGCTGTGGTGGGCTGGTTTCTAAGATGAGCCCTGAGGCACAGGGCTGGTAGAATCCCTTCCCATTGAGGGTGGGCAGGACTGGGACTGTGATGGGGTGACATTCCCATGAATAAGTCACATTGTAAGAAAATGTGAAGACTTTTTGTAGATGTGTTTAATGTCTCTAATCTGATGATTTTAAGCTCATTATCAGGGAGATTGTCCTTGGTGAGCCTGACCCTTTTAAAAATAGCCTAGAAATTAGAGAAGAAGGAAGCCAGAGAGATTTGAGGCAGCAAATGCTCTCCTGTTGGCCTTGAGGAAGCAAGCTGCCATGCTGTGGAGAGGGCCACGTGGAAGGCAATCTTGGGTGCTCTAGGGAGTAAGGGCCTCAGTCCTACAACTGCAAGGAACTGAATTCTTCCAACAACCACTGAGCTTGGAAGAGGACCCTGAGTCTTTCAGATGATATTACAGCCTTGGCTGACACTTTGATTTCACCTTGGTTAGCACATACGCAGCTAACCCACACCTAGTCCCACGGAGACTGTGAAATTACACGTTTGTGCTGTTGTAAACTGCTAAGTGGGTGAAAATTTGTTACACAGCACAGAAAGCTAGTACACATACCAGTCTGTGCAACCTGAAAGATGTGTGTAAATGGAGGGCTCAGCACTTCTGCATAGCAGGTGTTGAATCAGCTTTGGCTCTATCCTCACCTCACCCTAGACGCTACCTGTCTCCAGCAAGACCTCCAAGCAGGCACTTGGATGCAGAGGCAGAAGCTCCAGGAGCACCTCACTTCCCTCTTTACATGTCAGGTGACCCAGTCACTTGTTACTTAAAAAAAGCCCAGCTGAGACTGGATCCCTTCCCCAGCTACCAAAGACTTTTAAGAAGCCACAATTGTCACATGGTTGCATAACTTTTTCCCCCTCCAGGCTTAGAGGCTTAGAAATGAAAATATTTTGTCTCCTTTGCATGGCAGGGGAGTGTGGGGGTGTTGGAGTCTTGCAGATCCTTCAGCTGTAATACATAGCACCGTAGGCAGCCCTATTACCAGCCCCTAAAATATGCAATTGGGGGAAAAATGGATAATGAGATGAGGTTTGAAGAGTGAGCTCTGTACGGCTCAGGATCCAGCCAGAAGACAGAAAAAGAGTCATAAACATCAAAAATGGGAAAGAAAATGTGGCAATCACATCCTTTGAACAAACACCCTAATCATCTTTCCAAGGCCTCACGCCAGGCTGCCCCAGGGCAATGTGTGTTAAGAATGACACCCTCTGCTGCTTCTCTTCCAGCAAGTCACAGCTTAAAAGCTCCTCTGTGTGCTCAGCAAGATACAACCTCGAAAAGCAGAGGAAAGGACTTTTAAGGACTCCAAGATGGTGCACGCTAATCTGGAGGCAGTGCTGCTACTGCAGATGACCAAGGTCCCCGGGACCTGATGAGGGGTTCATAGTGTTGGGGCCTGGCCCACCTCCGCAGATCTTTGAGTGAGACTCTGGGGGCACTGTCATTTCTTTCTCTATTTGCTTGATCTCTTCCTGCTCATCTGTGGGAGCCATTTACTCCAGGAAGGGTCAATAAGTGAAGAAATACTGGGGGGTGGGAAGTGGTCAGCGCAAAACCTTCTAAGAAGGGGTTGCCTTGAAGATTTCTGGGAGCCTCTCACCTTTCTTTCCACTCTTACTTTGAAACAAATTATTCCAGAGTTGAGTCCAACCTCTCTCGTTCTACAAAGAAAATAACTGAAACTCAGAGAGCATAAGCGGCTTCTTCAGGTTTACATAGCAGGATGATGGGATAGATCTGGGACAAGAACTATGCAGATGGTTGTTCTGTTACATCACTTTGTCTCAGCAAAGGGCCAAAGATCAGCAGGTGGAACAGGCCTTAGGAACACCCTGGGCCCTGAAGTCATTTGCAGCGTGGCATCTGACAAGGCTGTCTGTCTCTGGTTGGAGGGTCTGTTTCCTTCCTAGGAGAAGTGCATGGATAAAACCCAAAAGGGACAGTCTAGGGGAAGCAAGAGTGAGGTGCCTAGGGTATGAGATTCATGGAGGCATCTATTTGTAGACTTGCAGGGCACTTGCTTGACTCTGATTCAACATCTCCTTATGGTTTGTGCCTAAGATACCTCTCTCACCTCACCTTTGTCCCAGCCGTGACATTCAAGCCAACGTGTTAGAAAAGTGATACTGAAGAATTACAGACTTGAGGATGAGGCCAAAATCTTACCAGCTCAGGAAGATCTATCCATTCATTCACATACCCACCTATCCATCCATCCATGCATCCATCCATGCATCCATCCATCCATCCATCCATCCATCCATCCATCTTCTTATTCATCTGTCATTCCATCCATCCACCTATCCACTCGTTCATTCATTATTCCATCCATCCATCCATCCATCCATCCATCCAGTCATCCATCCATCTATTCATACTCATTCATCCATTCCTTATCCATCCATCCATTAATCTCTCATCCACCCACTCACCTATCTATCCACCTATCCATCCATTCACCCATCTATCCATTCATATGTCCATCCATCCATCCACCCATCCACCCATCCATCCACCCATCCACCCGTTCATCCACCCATCCATCTCTCATCCATCTGTCCACTCATCCATTCATCGTTTCACCCATCCATTCATCCACCCATTAATCCCACATCCATCCATCCATCCATCCATCCATCCATCCATCCATCCATGAATCCATACATCCATTCATCCATCCACTCATCCATCCATCCACTCATCCATCCATCCATTCATCCACCCATCCATCCATGCCTTCACCTACCAACTTCAGGAAGCTTATATTTTTATTTTATTATCTCCCTACCTACTTACCTACCTTCCCAACATCGATCTATTCACACACATATATTTACACTGTGTATCTTTATACACAGATCAGTCCCCTTTCCTCTAGATAATGAAATTCATCTCTTCTTACCTGACGTAAATTCTCACCTCAGGGCCTTGGCACATGCTATCCCTACTCCCTAGACTGTGTTTCCCTCTACACTAGAATGTTTGCTTCTCTTTATTCTTAAGTCTCAATTCTAGTCTGTTTCCCTTCTTGTGATTAACTTTTCTGGCTATGCAGCATCTATTCTCCATTCCTAACAGTACCTTTGTTTTTTGACTGTTGTTTTAGAATCTCTTCTCCCCTATTATGAACAACCTCGGTGGGGTAGCAAAAATTAAGGTGCTCTTTTCCAGCCAAGAAATGGGCATGTGGTTTAAGCCAGGCCAAATGAACTTTCCCCTTCCTCGCTCCACTTCTCAGGATTTCAGTCTTGAGTATAGGGAAAGAAGGAGGTGAGAACAAATAGTTAGAAGGTGTTTATTTTAGCAGCTTCACCAAGAGTGGTTTCTGCTGCCAGATGCGTAGACTTCCTCTGAGCTCCAGCTCCTCACCCATTTCCAGATTACTCACTGCTCCTCTAGCAATTCCTTTTACAATGAGGGTCATAGAGATGGTTTCCCTGGCAAAGGATTCCAAGATAGACATCATCAGAGAATGCTTTGATGATTCCCTCATTCAAGGTGGTACCCCACCACCTCAGTTTCCCCTTGGTTTTCTTAGTAGCAATCAACACTTGGAGCTGCAGGCAGTAAGAGAAGGAGAGGAGCAGGATGCCTGGGCCATCCAGATGGTTCACAATGTGTGTTCATTTGCTGAGGAGTCTTGTACCATGAGTGCCCCATGGGCTTCTAGGACAACCTATATGCCATCCCTTGTGTTTATTTCATTTATGTCTATGTACTTCTTTGGTTTTTATTCATTACATATTTCTGTGTCTCTCTGTCTCCTAGTAGAATATAAAATATAAACTTCTTGAAGGTAGGGTCTGTGTCTATCTTGATCAGTGTTTTCACTGTGTAGCACAGTGCCTGGCACATAATAGATGCTTAACACACATTTGCTCAATTATTATGAAAATCTGAAGTGACTGTCAAGGAAGAAAATTCTCCCAAAATCTTTCCGTGGGTTGTGGAGTCAGGGCCTGAGCACCTGACCTGCTGGACTGTGGCCCTTTCACCTCCTGTTCTACCTTCCCACCTATTTCTTTAAGTTTTTATGCAATTATAAATTTGAAGATGGTTGAGAAGAATGAAGACCTAAAAGGTTGGGGTTAGAAGTGCTGGCTCTGGAGTCAAACTGACCTGGATTCCAGTATTGTCTCTGCTCCCTTCCTAATTGAGGGAGCCTCAATGTTCTCATTCTTAAAATGGAAATCTAATAGTGCTCTCATTAAAGGGTCGCTGTGAGGGTTAGATAAGGTGAGTGGTAAGAAGCTTAGCACAGTGCCTGGCATGTGGAAAGCATTCAATAAATATTTGTTGAATATGAATGAACCCATGAATGAAGTTGAAAAAGTATCTTTACTTGGAAGAAAATCTTCTCCCTTAGAATTCTGATGAGCTGTAATGCATTGAAAATGCACGTTGTTATCACCATCCCATTATTGCTCCTCAGTTTCTCCCTCCTCCCTCCCCAGCGTCCGCCTGTCTGTGCCCACCTGGCTGATCATGGGGAGCTATTTTTACATCTGACATAGTGGAAAGGTAGCAGATTAACAACTCTAGAGACATACATTGCTTCTATTAATATTAAACAGGATATTAATTTTACCAGTAACTGAAACATTAAACATGTATATCCATTAGCGGTCATTATTTTAATCTCCAGAAGCTGTCTAGCGGATTCCAGGAATAGGTCTGATCCAGTCTTCTCCACCTCCTCTTCCTAAACTCGTCGGTGAATCAAGAATCAAGGTTTTTATTTCCCTGAGGGGAAGTGGATAATTATAAACTCATAGCTGTTAAGGGAGAAGGTCTGAAGAATTACCACATTCAATTCCCTTATTCAATACTACAAGCCCCTCAAGACCAGACTTATAATGTGTGAAGCACTTGCTCAAGGTGGTCTTCCTAAGACCTCCTCTTTAATGGGGGATGTCTTGCTGATGTGCTGGCTCAGAACATCACACCGTGACTGTAATTGCTAGACATAGAGATCTTGGTTGCTAATAATGCTTCAAATGGATCTAGCTCAGCACCTTTGGAGGACTTGAATGAAATACTGGGATTAGTTAATAATGATGGGACTTATGCTATGGAGTGAATGATAGGCAACTTATTAAGCAGTAACATAAGGACCCTGCAACTCATAATGATACATAGGATAGGATAGTGCTGGTAACAGTCACCAATTACTCCTCACTAGGAAGTTGATGAAACCCTCAAGGCAGGACGAGGGACAAGCATAGCCCAATGGTGAATAGCACGGGTCACATGTTTCTAGGCCACAGCTCGGGGAGGGAGAACCCAGGCTGAGCCTGGTGATGGTGCTGAGTTGAGGAGATGAAGCTGGAATCCAGGTAGACCAAAGAAGCTCAGATAAACTCTGTAGGGCAGAGTATTCAGGGCATGAAAAGGGCAAAGTCACAAAACAAAACAAAAAAAACTCCAGAGTCTTCTATTAAATACTCATCAGCACATGTATGTGTGTAAACTACCCAAGTCTGGGGGAAAAACACCTGAAAGAAACAGAAAGAACAATGCTTGAACCTCACACAGAGCCAGGCATATTGGGTGTTCCCACCAGCAACAGTGGACAAATCTTATACTTCCCAGACCACTGGATGGAACACTCGGAAAAGAATTGCCTCTGTAGTGTGGAAGATTAGACCTAGGCTAAGGCTGCTAAGGTCCTACTTAACACGACCTCAAAGAAAACCCTCAAAGAACCCAAATATTTCCAGATAGTTTAACTGCACCCTAGAACATACCTCAATAATATTTATAGGAACCCAGCAATATCTAACGCACAGTAAGATAAATTTCACGTTGTCTGCCATCCAGCTGAAAATTACCAGGCATGTGAAGAAAAAAAGAAATTTCTCAATAATGAGAAGAAAACTTGATCAATAGATACAGAAATGGCACATATGATGGAATTACTAGGCAATGATATTAAAACAATTATTATAATGATAACATTCTACAACAAGAAGGTAAAGGGAAGCTTGAACATGGAAGTAGAGACATGGAAGACCCAGCTTGAACTTCTAGAAATGAAAAATACAATGTCTGAGGTGAAAAATATACTAAAATGGTGTTTAAAATAGAATAGATATTATACAAAAAAGGATTAGTCAACTGGAAGATGTAGCAGTAGAAACTATCAAAAATGGAACATAGAGAAAAAAATGGAAAAAAATCGAACAAAAAATCAGCACCAACGGTACTAATGTATGTGTAATTGGAGTTCCTGAAGAAGGTGGGGAGGAGTATAAGAAAAAATATTTGAAAATTTTAAATTTGATAAAAACTGTAAACTCAGAGATCTAAGAATTCCAATTAACCCCTAGCACAAGAGACGTGAGGATGACACACCGAAGCACTTCATAATCAGATTGCCCCAAACCAGTGACAAAGAGAAAATCTGAAAGGTTACCAAAGGGAAAAGGACATTATACAGAGAGGAACAAGGATAAAAATGGGCTGAGCATGGTGGCTCACACCTGTAATCCCAGTACTTTGTGAGGCTGAGGCAGGATGATCACTTGAGCCCAGGAGTTCAAGACCAGTCTGGGCAACATGGCAAAACCCTGTCTCTAATAAAAATACAAAAATTAGCAGGGCGTGGTGGCACGCATCTGTAACCCCAGCTACTTGGGAGGCTGAGGCAGGGAGAATCGCTTGAAGCTGGGAGGCGGAGGTTGCAGTGAGCCGAGATGGCGCCATTGCGCTCCAGCCTGAGAGTGCAATGAGACTGTATGTTCTAGGATGCAGCCTGAGAGAGCAAGACTCTGTCTCAAAAAAAAAAAAAAAAAAAAAAAAAAAAAAAAAAAAAAAAAAAAAAAAATTTGATGGCAGACATGTGGTTAGAAACAATGCAAGAGCAGGCCTAGTGGTGCACGCCTGTTATCCCAGCACTTTGGGAGGCCAAGGCAGGATGATCACTTGAGCCCAAGAGTTCAAGACCAGCCTGGACAACATGGCAAAACCCGGCCTCTACATAAAATGCAAAAATTAGCTGGCTGTGGTGGCACATGCCTGTAGTCCCAGCTACTTGGAGGCTGAGGCAGGAGGATTGCTTAAGCCCAGGAGGTAAAGGTTTCAGTGAGCTGAAATCATGCCACTGCACTCCAGTCTGGGTGACAGAGCAAGACCCTGTCTCAAAACAAAAACAAACAAAAACCAAAACCAAAACCAACCAAACAAAAAAAACCCAATGCAAATCAGAGGATAGAGTAACTTCTGTAAAATATTTGAGGATAAAACTATTGTCAGTCTAGAATTCTACACCCAGCAAAAATATCTTTCAAAGATGATAGTGAAATAAAGACTTTCAGACATTGAAAAGCTTGAAGAATTCATTACCATCAACTCTTCACTACAGGGAATATTAAGGAAATCCTTCAGGTAGAAGGAAACTGAAACCAGATGGAAGTCCAGATCTACACAAAAGAATGTAGAGCACCAGAGATGGCAAATATGTGAGAAAAATGCAACATTATAAAATATTTTTAAAAGATAATTGACTGTTTAAGACAAAAATGATAAATTAATCTAGATTTACAGCACGTATAGAAGCAAAATGCATGAAAACAATAACACAAAACCCAAAAGGAGGGAAATGAATGGGTACTGTTTTAAGGTCCTTATCTTCTATGTGAAGTTGTGTAATGTTGACGGCAGCCAATGCTGAGTTAAATACATATACCGTATTAGTCTGTTCTTGCACTGCTATAAAGAAATGTTTGAGACTGGAGCCGGGCGCAGTGGCTCACACCTGTAATACCAGCACTTTGGGAGGCCAAGGCAGGCAGATCACGAGATCAAGAAATTGAGACCATCCTGGTCAACAAGGTGAAACCCTGTCTCTACTGAAAATACAAAAAAATTAGCTGGGTGTGGTGGTGTGCGCCTGTAGTCCCAGCTACTCAAGAGGCTGAGGCAGCAGAATCTCTTGAACCAGGGAGGTGGAGGTTGCAGTGAGCTGAGACTGCACCACCGCACTCCAGCCTGAGCGACAGAGCGAGACTCCATCACAAAAAAAAAAAAAAAAAAAAAAAAAAAAAATAAATAAATAAATAAATAAAATCAGAGACCGACTAATTTATGAAGAAAAGAGGTTTAACTGGCTCACACTTCTGCAGGCTGTACAGGAAGCATGATTCTGTCATCTGCTCAGCTTCTGGGGAGACCTCAGGGAGCTTTCAATCATGATGGAAGGCAAAGGGGAAGCAGGCACATCTTATGTGACTGGAGCAGAAGGAAGAGAGAGAGGGGGAGGTGCCACACACTATTAAACAACCAGATTTTGTGAGAACTTACTTGCTATATAGTACCAAGTGGGGATGGTGTTAAACCATGAGAAACTGGCCCCATGATCCAGTCACCTCCCTCTAGGCCCCACGTTTGGTATTGGGGATTACATGTCAACATGAGATTTGGGTGGGAACACAGATCCAAACCATATGATAGACCATAAACCACAGAGCAATGACTAAAACTCAAAACCAAACCAAGCAAAAATAGTTATATATTAAAGGCCAACGGAGAAGATTAAATGAAACAAAAATACTCAACAAATTCAAAAGAAGTCAGAGAAAGAGGAAAAGGAGAACAAACTACAGGTGGGACAAATGGAAAGCAAGCAGCAAGATGACCAGTTAAAACCAAACTCTCTGGCATTCCACCAGTTGCGTGTGATTATTTAGCAACTCTCTGCCTCAGACAACAATACCTATCACACAGGGTTGTCATCAGAGCTTGCCACATGTGATATGGAAAGCCTGCTGTTTGCAGACCTGCAATCATTGTATATTAGCTCTTATTGTTGGTAGCAGAGACCCAGGTCTCGGTGTTGGTCGTGCTGAGAGCTGCCTTCTCATTGCTCTGTTTCCCTCCTCCTTTGATCCCTTTCTGTGTTACCACACCCAATACCATCTGGTTGGAGAAGATTCTCAGCCTCTCGGTCTGCAAATGTTCAAAGTCCATGAACCAAATAGCCACCAAATGTATTTCTGCACATTTGTCTGCTACCCAGGGATCCAGGAGAATTGCTTTCCTTCCTGCAAGAAGTCCGTGACTGCTGATGCCAAGAATGTGCTCTCTCTGTCCTCTCCTTTTTTTTTGATCTGCATATTCTCAGCCACCCTGCACTTCTGGGAAGACTTTACATAGGGATAACTATAAGTATCTGTAGGAAGATGAGAAGTCACCATTTTGGGAACCATCCATTAGGCGTTCCAATATGGCCGCAGACATGGACTCTATCTTGTTATCTTCTTCTCTATCTGACACCCACCCTTTCCCCCATTGGCCACAGCCACTTGGGGTTGCTGTTCAGCTATGGCAGTGCTGACCTTTGGGGAACCGTGACTTGTTTTATACCCTATCCAATAACACAGTGTGTCCTTATACAAAGTAGGTGTTCAATATACATCTGTTGAAGGGATTTCACCATAGTTGAATCTGTGGAGAGTTCAGCAGATAAGTGAGTTGCTCAGGATGGTCAGAGGCTATCTTAGTCCATTTGGGCTGCTGTAACAAAATACCTTAGCCTAGGGGGCTTATAAGCCCCAGAAATTTAGGTCTCATAGGTCTGGATGCTGGCAAGTGGAAGGTTAAGGTGGTGGCAGATTGGGTGTCTGTTGAGGGCCTGTTCCTTATAGAGGGCACCTCCTAGCTGTGTCCTCACATGGTGCAAGGACAGAACAAGCTCCCTTGGCTCCCTTTTACAAGGCCACTAATCCCATTCATGGGGTCTCTGCTTTCAGGATGAAATCACTTCCTAAAGTCTTTGCCTCCTAATTCAAGCCTAACCTACCAGGGGTTAGGTTTCAACACATGGATTTGAGGGGCACACAAACATTGATGATAGCAGAGACGTAGCTGGACCTGGGCCTGGGACCTTCTGGGTCCAGCTCCCATATGACACTCACACTGAACATAGCCTCCTACATGATGTGATCCTGCTCTGTGACATTGTGGCCATGAGGCAGGGATACAGTAGGCTTCCGTAGACATGGCTTGTTCTGGGGACGACTGCCTGGCTTTGTGCTGCAGGCCTGGAAGAATCCACCAGCTTCCCACTCTCATGCCTGACTCAGGTTTGTGGGTCCCTCCAGGCACATGTCAGACAGCCCACCCCATTTTTTACCTGCCCCACCTCCCTGGGTTCCCTTCTGAACTCAGGGACCATGGAGGGAGCTGGGGGTCTCTGTTTTTAGTTCATGCTCTTGTCTCCTATTTGGGAACAATGCCCAGGCAGGGGAATCTCTTCCCTACTGGTTTCTAAGAACATCAGGGGCTTCCTCCAAACTCTTCACCCACTCCCTGCACTAATCCCTTCTCCCTCAGGGACACAGGGCAGCTGGGACACAGGGCACAAGCCCCCCTTCTGTGTGGAGATCCTGCCACAGAGTGGCTCTTTGGTTTTCGACGGGTATCCAGACAAGAGGCTAAAGGTGAATGCCCTCCAGAATCCGGGAGCACTGGCAATTTTCTCTCCTTAGCTCAGAGAGCATCCCCACAGACCCCCCACGTCCCACCCCGGGCCCCCTGAATCCATACCATAAAATGTGTAATGTCAGTTTGTTCAACTAAGGACCCCGCTGAGTATTTAATTCTTATTTAAAGCTGATGTTTATTTTATTTTTGAGTTTAAGTTAATCAGCCTCAGGATACAGAATTAGATAAGGCTGGGATTTAGCGCCCCTGGAATGATTCATTTCACATTGAGCCTTCTTAACTCTTTGGCTGCAGAGGGGAAGTGCCCATATCTTTCTCTGCAGAGCTGCCTAGGGCTCGCCAGGTGAACAGACATGCTCCCTCCTCCCCGTCCTGCCAGCCAGGGCACGGTGTGCTTATGACGCAGGGAATTAGAATACAAGCCTTTTCATCACAACAGTCATAAATCCTCATACAGGGAAATAGAGATAATATACAAGTAGGAAAAAAAGAAAAAAGAAGCAGTGTCGAATTCTGCTACCTAAAGATAACCATTGTTACCATGTAGGCAGGCTTCCTTTCATGCCGTATCAAGTGTTTAAAAAATATGGCTCAATATTACAAACACATAGGACTGTGAAGAGGATAATGATATCAAACTTTCATGTACCTCCCAGTTAAAATTCACACGTGGTAGTTTTTGGATGCGTTTGCTCCAGAGTTTAAGGGAAGAAAACATTATAGATTCAGCCATAATGTTCAAGCTGACGTTGGAGTTATATGCCTCTTTTCTAGTCCTGTTACTGCCTCCCTCCCCACCATTCTGAAGTCAATGTGTGTCTTCCCATCCATGTTTAATACCCAGTGTGCATGCCTATGAAGAATGGAGAGTGTTTTTTTGGTCTGTTTTTGCAATTTTATACAAATAGGAGTCCATAATACTCTCCTGAAAGTTGCTTTTCCCTTCAACAATATCTTCCAGATGAATCTAGAATTCTGCATTTCCAGTGAGCAGAAGATGCACTCCCCCCACTCCCCACCCAAACGACTGCCCCAAGGTGATGCTGATGTTCTGGTCCAAGGCCTGCTCGTAGCCTGGTGAGGCTTGGGGTCTTGGGACAGATTTGTTGTCAGCCCTTCCTAGGAAGCACAACCATATGATCTTGGGGCTGGAGTCCTCACAGTGCCCCTCGTCAGCAGTGTGCACATCCGTCTTCACTTATCTTCATTAATATTTGTGACCCCACTTTCTAATATTGTTCCTGAATTTTGCAGTGCAGCTGAACGCGTGCCTTGTGTTTCCCATCCCATCGGGTCTCCTCCTCTGTGATTTGCTCCTGGCCCATTTGTCTGTTGGGTCTTTGGCTTCTCCTTGCTGACTTGTAAGTGCTATTTTTTTAGACAGAGTTTTGTGCTTGTTGCCCAGGCTGGAGTGCAATGGTGCGATCTCGGCTCACCGCAACTTCCGCCTCCTGGGTTCAAGCGATTCTCCTGCCTTAGCCTCCTGGGTAGCTGGGATTACAGGTGCGTGCCGCCACACCCAGCTAATGTTGTATTTTTAGTAGAGACGGAGTTTCTCCATGTTGGTCACGCTGGTCTCAAACTCCCGACCTCAGGTGATCCACCCACTTCAGCCTCCCAAAGTGCTGGGATTACAGGCATGAGCCACTGTGCCTGCCCTGTTTTTTTTTTTTTTTTTTTTTTTTTTTTAAAGCTCTGGATATCAATGCTTTTTTGGCCAAATACCTTACAAATATGTTTTCCCTATTTGTGCACTGTATTAGTCCATTTTCACACTGCTGATAAAGCCATACCCTAGACTGGGAAGAAAAAGAGGTTTAATTGGATTTACAGTTCCACATGGCTGGAGAGGCCTCAGAATCATGGTGGGAGGCGAAAGGTACTTCTTAATGGCAGTGGCAAGAGAAAAATAAGGAAGATGCAAAAGCAGAAACCCCTGATAAAACCGTCAGATCTCGTAAGACTTATTCACTATCAGGACAACAGTATAGAGGAAACTGCCCCCATGACTCAAATTACCTCGCACCAGGTCCCTCCCACAACACATGGGAATTATGGGAGGACAATTCAAGATGAGATTTGGGTGGGGACACAGCCAAACCATATCATGCACTGTCTCTGTCTTTTAACTTTATTCATAGCCTCTTTTGTCAGATCAAAGCTTCTACATTTAATATGGTTGAATTTATCAGTAGTTTCTTATATGGTGCCTGTTTTATGTGTCATATTAAAAAATGTTTTTCTCTGCTTAGTGTCATAAAATATATCCTCTGTTTTCTTCTAACAGAGAAATAATGGAAATCTGCTTTTCACATTTTATGTTTTATTTCCTTTGTTCTTTGATTCGCAGGGATGTGAGGTCGAAATCCGTAACTCTTGCTTTGTGACAAATAACCCTACATCTCAGAGGCCTAGGACCATAGGCCACCGTTTCTCACTCAGGAGCCTGGGTTGCTTGGGGGGTTTTGGCTCGGACTGTGGTGGCTGAGCTGGATCTGCTCCAAGTGTCTCTGATCCTTCTGGGGTCAGGGGTCTGCCAGGGTGCCTTCTTCTCACGGCAATGGTAGGAGTGCAAAGAACAAAGGGAAACGTGAAAGTGTCTCATCTTACCACCCAGGCTCAGAATGGACAGATTGCCACTTTACCACATCCATTGGCCAAACTGAGTCATGTGGCCAAACCAGAAGTCAAGGGCGGGAAGTTTAAGTATGAATCCCATCTCCACGTGCTACGATTTCCTGGGCTTTCAACTTCTTAAGGCTGAATTGTTTTATTCTCACCTCCCCAGATTGCAGAAAACACATTTTCTCCAGGACTCCTTGAGCCACAGGGCACAATGATTATAGTTGACAAGGACTAGATGGAACTCAAGGCTCTAGCCTCTGTGCAGTGGATAGGTGCCATCTGGCCACTGAGGCCACTTCCTTCTCCTTGTCCCCATCTAGGGCCTCTGTTCTGCTCCAATCTCCCTGTCATTCTGCTCAGGGCTTCCAGGCATCAGCCTGTTAATGGTTCCTGGCTTTGTTCCCTCTCTTTACTTCTATTATGTGAGGGTTTCCATCTTTATTTGGTGTAGGAGGACTGGACTGAGTCAACTCAGCGTGTCACGTCCCCACTTTCAGCACCTGGGTATCCCTGAGTGCTCAGCATGAGTGGGGTCCTCTGGTGTCTCCCTCCAGAGGCACATTTTGAAGGCACAGGAGCTGGACTGACATTCGGGAGACCTGAACCTTTCTTCCACTTCTGCCATGATAGTTTCTTGTGGCCAGGCAAATCACGGCACCTCTCTATGCCTCATTTTTAATTTCCTCACACAATGGAATGACATTAACCTCAGTGCTTACCTAAGGGAGGAGAAATGATTCTCCTGCCTTCTCCCCATTTCTGCATTTGCCAGAGCATCAGATTTTTGTGTCTGGCCAAGAATATAGGGAAGGAGGAGCAGGTAAGCTTTGGGCACAAAGAGGGTGTTTAGGGGTCTCATTTAAGGAAAGAAAGTCAGGGGGCAGAAAGGGGTGGTTGAGCATGATCTTGGGCCAGTGGTGAGGAACTAATGAAGTGCAATGTGCACGGGTTAGGGTGTGTAGCAGCCTGAGTCCCATCAAGAGATAGAAACCACACAGCGGGTCTAATGGGGAAGTGTAGTATAAAGGATTGCAACTATGATAAAGGAGTCACTAAGACATAAAGCAACTCTGCCTGGTGCCCTAGTGCAGAGGGAGGTATCCAAGGAAGCACAGATTTGAAAGGGGTTCAGATGTCATAAAATGTGGTTCAGCCACCACATAAGAGACATTTGTGGATTTGGCCAGGCTGGAGCTAGTCAGCAGCTTTTGCACAAGCACTAGGCCACCCACTGGAGTGCAGGTGAGGGAGCTGGCCATGAGCCACTGGTGCAGGGATGCATGGTGGGAGTCTAGCTGCCTTTGTAGGGCAGGAAGCCTCCAGAATGCATGTGTCCCACAAGGTCTGGCAGGAGGAATGGCAGCTCTGGGCGGACTGTGTGCAGGTTGCACAAGTGGTACAAGAAGGGGTCTGGGCAACTTTTCAGGAACCTTCAGATCGCATGGGCCCTGCTGCATTCTGGTTTCCATGTTGAGATGCTGCAGGCCAAGGCTGCAAGGTGGCTGAGGGACCACACCTAGGTCTGTGGTGGGGGCTTGAACATGATCAAGGCCCAGCCAGAGAGCTCCTGCCCCCTGCAATGTCTCTCCATCCTCTACCTAGATGCCTGCAGAATGTTCACTTCCAGGAGGTTTATTGAAAAGTGTTTCCCAGTTTATCACAGTGCACATATTGAAAGGTGTACTAGGAGCTGGGAGGCAATAGACTGAAAACTGACACAGGAGACACTGGCTCTTAGTAACGAAGAGAAGCTGAAAAGGAGTGGGAAGGAGCTAACTGTAATTTTATATCAATGATCTGCATCTTTGTTTCGGTGGTTTGTGGCCACCAAAATGACTATTCTTTCTACCCTCCTGCTTCAGACATAGCCTGAGACTTTTTCTTTTCTTTTCTTTTTTTTTGAGATGAAGTATCACTCTGTCACCCAGGCTGGAGTGCAGTGGCGTGGTCTCGGCTCATTGCAATCTCCTGCCTCCCAGGTTCAAGTGATTCTCCTGCCTCAGCCTCCTGAGTAGCTGGGGCTACAGACATGTACCACCACACCTGGTTAATTTTCAAATTATTAGTAGAGATGGGGTTTCACCATGTTGGTCAGACTGGCCTTGAACTCCTGACCTCAGGTAATCTACCCGCCTCTGCTTCCCAAAGTGCTGGGATTACTGATGTGAGCCACTGTACCCGGCTGCCTGAGACATTTTGGGCAACAGCTGTGACAGAAGAGATGTGTATCCCTTCTGGGCAGGGGATTTAAGAAGTAGCTCATGGCTTATTTTTTTTCTTTGGTCCGTTTCTGGAACTGTGGGAGCCACTGAGGTTTGGGGGCTTGTTTGTTACACAGCATCACCTGTCCTGACCAATGCATAACTCATTTCATCCTTGACAGAGCCCCCGAGAGAAGGGGCTTTATCCTCATTTCACAAATGAAGAGTCAAGTCTCAGAGAGGTTAGCAGCATGAGCAAGCTCACACAGTGAGGGGTGGAGCTTGGATTTGAATCCAGGTCTGTCTAACCTCAAAGACTGAAGTGGGGATGAGAATAAGTTGTCGTCGTCATTTGCCTGTCGGGAACTGATGTGTGGCTCATCGAATGGCTGTGGAAGTGTTTCTGGCTCAGGGGTAGGAAAGGGAGGGTGACTCCACATGCGAAGTCATTCCTTTGGTTAAAATAGCCAGGAGTTCCCAGTGTGAAGATGCAAGAGCAGGTACTTGAAAAGGAAAAAGGGCCACACAGGTTAACCCGAGATTGTCCTCAGTGATTGGGTGATTGGCCTGCCCTCTGGCTCCATACAGTGTGAACACATGCCCACGAACACACCTGCACCCGTGAGCATGTGCTTCCACGGAATGCATGCATGCACCGATGCCCACGAACACACCTGCACCCGTGAGCATGTGCTTCCACGGAGTGCATGCATGCACCGATGCCCACGAACACACCCGCACACGTGAGCATGTGCTTCCACGGAGTGCATGCATGCACCGATGCCCACGAACACACCCGCACACAGTGAGCATGTGCTTCCACGGAGTGCATGCATGCACCGATGCCCACGAACACACTCGCACACGTGAGCATGTGCTTCCACGGAGTGCATGCATGCACCGATGCCCACGAACACACCCGCACACGTGAGCATGTGCTTCCATGGAGTGCATGCATGCACCGATGCCCACGAACACACCCGCACACATGAGCATGTGCTTCCACGGAGTGCATGCATGCACCGATGCACAGCCCTGCTCATGGCTGGTGGAGGGAGGGCTGGCTCTTGAGAGTCCTTTTTCCTCTGGGCCACTTCCTGTCTCTGTCCACACCACCACCAGGTGGACAAGAGCACTATGCATGGTCCCAGGCTTTACTGAACCTTTTGTTTCTGTTTCACAGGCAGGTGTTCCTTTTCCTGGGCTGTTTAAGTTAGCTGTCACACACAGGCTCTGAGGCCTGAGGTGAGCACTGCTGTATCTGGCTCACCCCTTTATGATGTTTCTGCATTTGAGCTGAGTCCTGCATTCGAGCTGAGACCCTGAGGGGTGGAAGGTGTTCTGCTAAGCCACCAGCTACTTGCCACGGAAGGGTACCATGGCCCTCCTTTTCTGTGAGTGACAGGACCCTGCCCAGGAGCGAGGCCCCTCAGCTTTGTCCCAGGCACACTGAGTCTGCTCGGGACAGCAGGGCTCCGAGAAGGAGAATGTACAGGAAGAAGCAGGAGTGAGCTCTGGATTGCTCTCTGGGAGGGGAGGGAAAGCCTTTTGGAAACCACATAACCAGCCCCTGAGGATGCCTCCAGCACCCTGGACTGGACACTGGGTCTCTTGACGAGGCACTGACGCTGGGATCTGCTGCTGTGTTCCGTTGTGCCCTGGCTGGGAGACCCCGGGTGTGATACTTAACCTCCTTGGGCAGTTTGCTCATCTGTACAATTGGGACAATAGCGTTGTCCTAGATACAGGAAGGCAGGATTGCATGACCTGATACACGGAGTGTTTGGATCAGTGCCTGGCTCATGGAAAGGGCCAATGGGGCATTCCGTTGCTGTGTGGCAGCAGCCCTGACATGCTGGGCCCTGGGTGAAAGGTCCTGCTCAACCCTTCCAGGCAGGCCTTTCCCAGGCAGGCCTCAGGGGTGCCTGTCCCCAGGGATCTCCCTCCCCGACCGCCCATTGCATTGGCTTCCAAAGGTGTCTGCAGCTCAAACCCCTTGACATTGGCAGAGGTTCTGGTTTCCCAAGAAGCAGTCACAGTGCAAGGCCACCTTGGATCCTGCAAGGATTTTTTTCCTCATAGAGTGATAGCACAAGGTTTTATGGACAGTGTTTATTTCTTTAAACCCTCTTTAGTCTCCTTCTCCATGTCTGAAGTTTCACTGTGGTACAAATCTGCTCCCTGGGTGGGCTCAATCCTGTCCATGCGTCTTCTGCCAGTTGGCTCCCAAGAGAACAGTTGACACCCAAACATGGTTTCCCCACAGCACGGGGGACTCTCAGCATCAACTTTGGAAACAGGCAGTGCACGTGGAGTCCTCCATACTCCACAGAGGCAGCTGCAGGTCATAGATCTCCCGGGGGAGCCCAGTCCTTCTCCCTCCATCTAATGTTATTAGAATTGGTTTCCCATTAGCCTTCAGTGTGGACTCCCAGCTTCTTTTCTAGTCGCTGCTTCCTGATGGACAGGAGGTTCTGGAGGTGCACACACCTGTTTCTCCTTGCACAGGCCTAGCTTTTGAGCATGACTTTGTTTGCTTAGTGGTAACATGCTCCCATCACCCTGCACTGCTCAGAAGCTATCTGCTTACTTGGCCAGGGCAGGGCAGCGGAGGGGCTGCCAATGGCAGCCTTTGGGATGTAATGCTTGCCTTGGAGGAGGGTTTTCTTGATGGGGTTGGTCTCCTGAGAAAGGGCTGCAAACCACACCATGTGTGCACTCTCTGCTGTCACGGCAAGACCTGCATGTGGAGCCTGCAGACCTCATGGTCTATTTGCTGTGGGGACAGAAACCTGAATGCACTGGATCCTGAAACTCTTAAACAAGGGCTTCCTACCAAGCTGTGCCTTGGAAGGCTGGTTATGTTTGACCCCTTGCCAGGGTGTGAGCTCCCCAAATGTCACGATACCTGAGGCTGTCTCTGGTTTGTAAGCACTACTCCCTCTGGAGAAGCCTGAAGGATGAGCAGCTAGAGGGGCGAACACTCACGGGGGTGACATGGTGGGTGGGACTGACCTGGGTGTGGGTGGACAGAGGACACTCACGGGGGTGACATGGTGGGTGGGACTGGCCTGGGTGTGGGTGGAGGGAGGACACTCACGGGGGTGACATGGTGGGTGGGACTGGCCTGGGTGTGGGTGGAGGGAGGACACTCACGGGGGTGACATGGTGGGTGGGACTGACCTGGGTGTGGGTGGACGGAGGACACTCACGGGGGTGACATGGTGGGTGGGACTGACCTGGGTGTGGGTGGAGGGAGGACACTCTCGGGGGTGACATGGTGGGTGGGACTGGCCTGGGTGTGGGTGGAGGGAGGACACTCACGGGGGTGACATGGTGGGTGGGACTGGCCTGGGTGTGGGTGGACGGAGGACACTCACGGGGGTGACATGGTGGGTGGGACTGACCTGGGTGTGGGTGGACGGAGGACACTCACGGGGGTGACATGGTGGGTGGGACTGGCCTGGGTGTGGGTGGAGGGAGGACACTCATCGGGGGTGACATGGTGGGTGGGACTGGCCTGGGTGTGGGTGGAGGGAGGACACTCACGGGGGTGACATGGTGGGTGGGACTGGCCTGGGTGTGGGTGGAGGGAGGACACTCACGGGGGTGACATGGTAAAGTGGGACTGGCCTGGGTGTGGGTGGACGGAGGACACTCACGGGGGTGACATGGTGGGTGGGACTGGCCTGGGTGTGGGTGGACGGAGGACACTCACGGGGGTGACATGGTGGGTGGGACTGGCCTGGGTGTGGGTGGAGGGAGGACACTCTCGGGGGTGACATGGTGGGTGGGACTGACCTGGGTGTGGGTAGACGGAGGACACTCACGGGGGTGACATGGTGGGTGGGACTGGCCTGGGTGTGGGTGGAGGGAGGACACTCTCGGGGGTGACATGGTGGGTGGGACTGGCCTGGGTGTGGGTGGAGGGAGGACACTCTCGGGGGTGACATGGTGGGTGGGACTGGCCTGGGTGTGGGTGGACGGAGGACACACTCGGGGGTGACATGGTGGGTGGGACTGACCTGGGTGTGGGTGGAGGGAGGACACTCATGAGGGTGACGTGGTAAATGGGACTGGCCTGGGTATGGGTGGAGGGAGGACACTCACGGGGGTGACATGGTGGGTGGGACTGACTGGGTGTGGGTGGAGGGAGGACACTCACGGGGGTGACATGGTGGGTGGGACTGGCCTGGGTGTGGGTGGAGGGAGGACACTCATGGGGGTGACATGGTGGGTGGGACTGACTGGGTGTGGGTGGAGGGAGGACACTCACGGGGGTGACATGGTGGGTGGGACTGGCCTGGGTGTGGGTGGGACTGGCCTGGGTGTGGGTGGACGGAGGACACACTCCGGGGGTGACATGGTGGGTGGGACTGGACCTGGGTGTGGGTGGAGGGAGGACACTCATGAGGGTGACGTGGTAAATGGGACTGGCCTGGGTATGGGTGGAGGGAGGACACTCACGGGGGTGACATGGTGGGTGGGACTGACTGGGTGTGGGTGGAGGGAGGACACTCACGGGGGTGACATGGTGGGTGGGACTGGCCTGGGTGTGGGTGGAGGGAGGACACTCATGGGGGTGACATGGTGGGTGGGACTGACTGGGTGTGGGTGGAGGGAGGACACTCACGGGGGTGACATGGTGGGTGGGACTGGCCTGGGTGTGGGTGGAGGGAGGACACTCATGAGGGTGACATGGTAAATGGGACTGGCCTGGGTATGGGTGGAGGGAGGACACTCATGGGGGTGACGTGGTGGGTGGGACTGACTGGGTGTGGGTGGACGGAGGACACTCATGGGGGTGACATGGTGGGTGGGACTGACTGGGTGTGGGTGGACGGAGGACACTCACGGGGGTGACATGGTGGGTGGGACATGCCTGGATGTGGGTGGGTGCCACATGTGTGGACTCTGGGGCATCCCTCAGGAGGGCACCAGGCTGGAGCCCCGTGACTCTCAGAATTTGCTGTTGAAGGAGTGAGTGGAGAGGCCGATCTCAGCAGAGGCTGGCTTTGCAGTCAGTGTGAGCCTCTGCCTCACAGCTGTGAGGTGGAGCTGATGAGAAAGGTCTTCCCCACCTTGTGGGTCCTCTCCCCTGCCTCCTGCCCCTGCTGGGAAGGCTGCCCTGTGCAGTGGTGCCGAGTCTGGGTGGTGTGAGAGAAGGGAAGCCCCCACCCTCTGCTGCTGCTGGAGGCCCAGGGTGGGGTCTTCATCTGTTGAAATTCAGTCCCATGCTGGACAAACACCTTAGAGGGTCCTTTGGTTCAGAGCGGCCTCCCTATTTATTCTCCAGCAGTGACTGAAGAGCTTGGGGTCTTGACAGGGCATTTGCCTGGTGGTCCTGGCTAAGCTGCATTCCTTTCCCCTGGAAAGGGTGGCGGGGAGTGTGTTGGGGTGGGAGAGGGAGCACTGTGACCCCCATGTAGCCATCCTTGCCCACTCCCTGTGCAGTCTTCAGCTCATCTGATCACAGGGCTTCAAGGGATGAGGGCCACAGCTCTGCAAATTGTCAGAGTGGCAGGTGCTAAGGAGAAGGTTACATTCCTTTGGCACTGCTTGCTCGAATGGGAGCTGGGAACCTAATATTCTGAAAATAAACAAGTTAAAGAAACCAACCAAGATGCCCTGCTGGGCCCAGGAAGGGTCCCATGCCCACTGAGCTCCTGGTGGGGTGAGGGGAGGGTGGAGGTCTGTCTGCCTGGGGCCCTCAGTCTCCACCTCCCACCAGCCCCACTCCTGGTCAGCCAAAGCCCTATGCAACCATGGGCTCTTCTCCCACCAAGGTCAAGGCCCCACTGTTAGGTTGGCCCGGGTAGAGCCTGAGAGGGGCAGCCACCAGCTCTGGCGGGACACCCAGTCACTGGCCACCCAGGCATATGGAGAACTGCAAATGAGTGGTTAAAATCCCACACCTGGGCTTCTCCATCCCAGAGCATGAATGGCTGTGCTCCAGCTGAGACGAGCACTTGGGTGGCAAGAATTGTGCCTTGTCAAAGGCCACTGGAAAGGAGCTTTGAAGTCCCCTCAGGGTTCTAGGGCTGGACAGGGATGAAAGAACCCTAATATGTGGTTATAAGCATCCAGAAGATGTTCATAACTGAATAATTGAGGGCCTCTGGAGGCTGAGGTCAGTGAGTACAAAGTGAAAGGGATTGGCAAAGCAGCCTTGGCTCAGGGCCAGGGAGGACTCTGTGAAGGGATGGCCAGGCGTGAAGGTCATCGGCCAGGGTGGTGGCATCTTACAGTCCCAGGAGCCTGGGTCTCAGGAGCACAAGGGTGGAAAGGCCCAGACGGTGGAGAGAGGCAGCCCCCATCCCAGTCTTGGATCCCCCAGTGATCTGCTCTGGGTGGTCAGTCACCTGCCCAGCCTCACTCTTGCTTTGGAAGGTGGGGGGTGAATGCCTGTCTCACGGGACTGTCCTGACAGTGCCTGGCATGAGGCAGGTGCTGGTGGATGGAAGCGTCTCCACTAAGCAGCTGGCCTCAGAGCCCAGGAACCTGCTCAAGTAGGTCCCTCAGGAATGGTTCCAGGCTACAGGTGGGGATGCAATAAACAAAGCTGAAGGCCTTCAGCAAACACAAAGCAAAAAACAAAAAACAAAAAACAAAAACAAAAACAAAAACAGAAACCAATGTATGGTCCATTCGCTTCTAATATGTTGTTGGAGGCAGGGCTAGGTTGTGTCACTGTATTCCTGGGCTCAGGTGAAGGGGCCTGGGACCAGACTGGGGCCACACCAGTGGGTTTGAAGCACATCTCTGGACAATAGTCTCTGATGATCCTTTCCTTGGCACCAGGGTCTGACCTCTGCCTCCTCTGCCCCTGCCCCTGGGGTAAGATGAGAGTGTTATGTCTTCGGTGAATATAGAAGTTTGGGTCCCGCCCCCAGCAGCTATTTGACCTCCCAGGGCCAGTGGTCTCTTCTGTAAGATGGGAGTGATGATGGTCCTTCCTCCCTCCCAGGCTGGTGTTAAGTACTCATCACATGGAAGCCAGGATGAGTTTTGTTCCAAGTCAGGGCAAAATGCCCAATGCCCCAAATGTCTAGGGGCTAGAGGAGGGGTGAGGGATGAAGAGGGCTGGAGTTGAGGGCCTGGCTCTTGCCTTGTGTGGGGAGAAGGGCCTGGCAGAGCTGAGGCCAGGCTGCACATGGGTTCCAGCATGGGGCTCCGGGCAGCTCATGATCACTAATTTCCCTAATAATGATGGTAATAACAATAATCATGGAAGTTCATTTGCTTTTAATGCGTGTGTATATACGACCCGTCATTTTGTGGGAGTCACACTCTTGATTGAGGGTGATTAAATAGTGCTCAGTCATCCTGGGTAGGAGGTGGCTTCTGGCAGGGACAAGGCTGCCCTAGGAAGGCTGTGGCTTGGAGAGGTGGAAGTGTTGACTGATTGGAAACGGGCTATGACGGAGCATGTGTGCACATGTGTGTATGTGCACGTGTATGCACTGCCGCTCAATACTACAATACATATGAGATTCTCAGGCAAAGTCTCCTTCTTTCTTTCCAGCACCACAGGGGCCCTGAAGGCTGGTCCAGATGTGGTCAGAAGTGGGAGAGAGAGCCTGCTGTGGGCTTTGCCATGCACACAGCAGGAGCCCTGGAATATTCCCATGTGTTTAGGGAAGGGTCAGAGACTCTTAAGCCTAGATGGACCAAGGCTGTCAGTCCTGGGAGGTTAGCAAACCGTCAGGAAGAGGAGGTGAGTGTTAGGCCTTGGGGCTTCTTACCACCCTGCTGAAGCCTTACCTGCCCATGCCGGCAGCACTTCCTTCAGGGAAGTAGAATTCTTGCCCAGTGTCGCACAGTTTCTAAGTGGAGGAGCTGAGATTTGAAGCCATGTCTGTAAACTTCTCACACTGTGTCACTCACTTCCTGCAGGGACAGATCTGGCTATAGCAGGTACTAGGAGGCAGCTGGTGACTGGAGGATCTGATGGCAGATGGCAGGGACTGGGATTCTGAACTGAAGGCCAGCTGCTGGGAGACTCCTGCGGGGAAGGGAGGCAGGGTGGGTGGAGCAGGGCCGAGGGGTCACAGCCATAGGAAGAGCAAGCCCTGGGCCACCAGGGTGGCCCCCAGGTGAGTCTGAAGCCAAATCCCAAGTTATGAACTTTTATGGGGTAAACCGTGTCTCCCTGAAATTCATATGTAGACGTCTTAACCTGCAGGACCTCAGAATGTGGCCTTATTTGGAATAAGGTGCTTGCAGGTGTAATTAATTAAGATGGGGTTGTATTGGTGTAGGAGGGTCCCCTAGTGCAATTTGACCGGTATACTTACAAAAAGGGGAAGGAGGGCCCAGACCCACACACAGGGAGGACACCACGGGAAGGTGAAGGCAGAGAGGGGCTGATGCTTCTTCAAGCTGGCGGAGGGCAAGGGTTGCCAACAAAACCCTGGAGGCTGGGAGAGACATGGAAGAGATTCTCTCTCACAGCCTCTGAAGGAACCAGCCCTGCTCCCACCTTGATCTTGGAAGTCTGGCCTCTGGAGCAGTGAGAGAATAAAGTATGGCTGCTTGAAGTCACTTGGTTTGTGGAGGCTTTGTTACTGCAGCCCCAGGACACAAATACAGTGACCTAGAGCAGCTGTGAGAAGGTTTATCTGGAGATGGGCCCACCTGAAGGGTTGTAGGGGAGCCAGGATATACGCTCCACCTCTGAGCGGGTGCTCTGAGGACTGTGTCAGAGCTCCATGCTGTTCTGTTCTCCTTCTCCTGTGAGGCAGCATGTTCCAGGTGGGGGTGTGTTCCAGGTGGGAGCATATCCAAGCAGGGGGCGTGATCCAGGAGGAGGCATGTCCCAGGAGAGGGGGTGTCCTGGGGGGCTATCCCAGGTAGGCGTATATTTCAGAGGGTGAGTCCCAGGAGGGATATATTGCAGGAGAGGGCGTGTCCTAGAGGCTGTCCCAGTGGGGGCATGTCCCAGAGGCTGTGTCCCAGGAGGGGCGTGTCCCAGGTGAGGGCGTGTCCAAGGGGGGGCATGTTCCAGGCGGTGCGTCCTAGATTGGGGGAGTGTTCCAGGTGGGGGCACACCTGCAACCTGGGTGGCAGAGAAAAGCACAGTGGGCCAGGGCCCCGGCTGCATTTTGGCAAGGATGCAGCAAGAGCAAGATGTCATCTTGATGTCATCAGCCACCAGGTTTGGTGGTTGTCACTGCAACGTGACCCAGCCAGAGCTGACCAATGAAATGCCTGAGGCTCCTCTTGCAGGGTTTGGTGTCAGGATGCCAGGTTATCCCCTGGGAGTCAGCTGCCCCTTGGTCTTCCAGTTCTCATCATAGGCCCAGCTCAGGGCTCCTGCCTCCCAGGCTCAGGCCCAGCACTTTGCCAAAGAGCACCTTCAGTGAAGATTTACTGGGAGAAGGAGGTGGGGAAGGCGGCTCATAGAAGAGGCTGAGGCCATTCCTAACCAAGGCAATTATCCCCAGCCTCTGCGACTGACTTTAATAGCCATGTTATTTATTAATGTGTTAATCAATGCTATCTCCTTGGATAATTGCATGCACCTCTTACCAAGTAGGCCTCCTTAGGGACCTCTGGGTCTCCTGAGTTGGCAGTTGCTCTGTGCACTGGCCTATTGAAGACTCCCATATGCCCTTGAGGATCCTGATCAGGAAGGGGCTGGGGACAGAAGAAAAAGAATTTCCCCAGAAGGGCAGAGGGAAGGCTCTGTTGCATTAAAAAAGGTAATAATTGCCACCCATTTTGGGGGTCTCTGTGTGTGCCAGGCCTGGTCCTAAATGCTTATTTTGTTTAATCCTTGTGCCAAGGGGAAGCAGCTTGGTGGAAGAACAGAGACCCTGGCACCAGATTGCGTGAGCCACCGTGCTGCCTCTTCTGGGCTCTGTGACCTTGTAAAACTCACTCCTCTCTTTCTTCCGTTTCCTCATGTGGAAGCTGGTGCCAGTGATGGCTCCCATCTCACAGGGGTGCTGTGAGGATTCCACAAGTTTATGCCTGTGGAGCTCTGGCTTGGTGTGCTATTGTCCCATTTCCAGATGAGCAGAGTGAGACATGGAGAAGTTCTGTGATTTGCTCAAGGTTCTCTGGCTAGGCAGGGTCCAAGACAGCATTGAACCCAGGCCACTTGGTCCTACAGTCATTTACTCAACCATTACATTTTGAGACTTTAAAAAAGTCAGCACTGCCTTTACTGGGGATGAAAATGTAGCTCTGCCACGTCGCCTTTGATTCACCTTCATGGCCACTCTTGTCTGTGCTGCCTGTCTCTGCCTTCTCTTTCCTGGGTCTCCATGTGGCTCTGTCTCACACATAGGTTCTCCACAAATCCCCTTAGGAACAGTTCTGTTGTGACTTCTGCTGAACCCACTGCCTGGTCCTCATCTCCCTTAACACTCTTTGGGAGGCATTGAAAAGGAGGACGGTTTTCATAAACTAAAAAGACATTTGTGTGTGCAAATCAGCCTCGGCACTTCTCTTACAGGCTGAACAAAATTGAAGACCAGAGGTGCCTCCTTCATAGCCCAAGGTTGAAGATAAATCCTGAAATGAAAGATTACCAAAGATTCATCCAATTTCCTATTCCAAGTCAATCTTCTATCCTTGGATTGTAACCTTGCAGGATCTTGAACTCATATCCTTTCAGGGATCATAGAAGTGAGCCCATCAAACCTGCCATGATAAAGTTGTGGAAAAGTGGGCAATATTGCCAAATGCAAAATATCTGGGCTATATTTTGGTCTGAGATCACCATTTGAGATTCCTGGAAGATAGGGAATGTGGAGGTCAACTCCCACAGGGATGCTGTATAAGACTCCAAGCCCTAAGTCAATGATCTCAACCCTGTGGATCAGCACTCTCCATGTAATGGGGCGTCTTAACCCATTTTGTGCTGCTATAACAGAATACCACAGACTGGGGAATCTACAAAGAAAATAAATTTATTTCTTGGAGTTCTGGAGGCTAGGAAGTCCAAGGATGAGGGGTCGGCATCTGGTGAGGAACTTCTTGCTGTGTCATGTCATGGCTGAAGGCAGAAGAGCAAGAGTTTGAGAAGGAAAGAGAGCAAAAGGGGCTAAACTTGCTTTTAATACAAGCCCACTCCCAAGATAACTAATCCAGCCCCAAGATAACTAACCCACTCCTGAGTTAATGACATTAATCCATGCATGGGGGCAGAATCATATAACCTAATCACTCTTATTAGGCCCCGCCTCTCAACACTGTCACATAGAGGATTAAGTTTCCGACACATGAGCTCTGGGTGACACATGCAGACCATACCATGGGGGATTGATGAGTATATGGGAGGGACCAGTCATTAATATTTTGGCTGAGAGTTGTGTTTGAGAGCTGAAGCCATGGTCCATCATGACAGGGCACACATAGACCTTTGAATGCTCTGAGAAATGAATATTGAACAGTGTAACTCATGGCAGAAGGTGGAATATTTAAAAGACAGAACTGCCTGGGTCAAGTAAAAGAGTGAACAAACAGCCTGTAACCTGTGACTGGCTCCTCTTCCTTTCCCGTCCCCACGTTTCACCTTTCTCTCTTTCTCTCAGGCCAAAGACAGGACAAGGAAGAAATTATTCAGAAAACGACTCCGAAAGAGAGAGAAAGGAAGGAAAGAGAGAGAAAACACGAGATCCGTACACGGACGGAAAAAAGATTCAGAACGAGCGCTCCTCCTCCCACTTCCTCCTTCCTCTTACGCTCGAAAGGCCTTTTCCTCGCTCCCGAAAGCTTTTCTCGGGCAGCTTTCTCTTTCCCTTCTCTCCTTCTTCCTCCTTTCTCCTTCTTTCTCTGCTCTCCTTATTTTCAGGACTTTTCTCAGCAGCAAGGCTCTTCCATTCTTTCTTATGGAGCACTTTCCTTATTTACGCCTCCACCACAACTCCCTCCAATCCCTCCCTCCCCCACTCCATCCCCCCTCCCTCCCCTCCCTCCCTCCCTTCCTTCCTTCCTTCCTTCCTTCCTTCCTTCCTTCCTTCCTTCCTTCCTTCCTTCCCTTCTTCCTCCCTGCCTTCCTGCTTTCCTTTCTTCTCTTCTTTCTTTGGCTGATGTGTTCTGAGCCCAAACACCCTGTGGGGAACTAAGTGGTACCAAAATTGACTTAAGAATCAAGAAGGAATAGAAAACCTAAGAGGTACTACAACATGAAGAGAATAAAATCTCTAGTAAAATAAAATCTTTCACAAAGGAACGACTAGGCCCAGATGGTTGTATGAGCAAATTTTACAAGCTTCCAAAGAATGGATCATTCTAATTATGTCTCAAACAACGGTAGCTAGGAGTATTAATGCTTGATTTTTCATGAGCCTCATTTCCTGAAACCTATAGGTTCAAAGGTAGATTGGCATGTGTTGGAAAGTCTCAAATGTTGTGCAGTTTCTTGGAGTTTTAGCATTAAAAAAGAGAAGTTTTGACCGCGTTAACTTTGAATTTTGTAACAGTTACCAGTTAATAGAGATACTCTATGCATTTATACACACCCTGATTTTATAGGAATGGAGGCATATCTGACACGTGGCTCTGCATACAGGGTTTTTACTTTATGACATATCTTGGACATCATTTTTGAGCATCCTTTTAAAATTTGTTTTTTTAAAAAAATAGCTGCATACTATTCTATTTGTGAATAAGCATAATTTCAATAAGCAGGTGATAATCATTAATGTGATTGATAAACATGAAGGTGATTTCCAGACTTCTGTTAATTAAAAAGGTGCTATAACACTTTCTCCCATTCATCCATAATTCCAGGCATCATGAGTATGTCTGCAGGGTAAATTTCTGGAAATGAAATTGCTGAATCAGACAGTATTTCCATTTATAATTTTGGTATATATTGTTCAATCGCAATTGATGAAGTTTGTACCAATTTATAATCCCAGTAACAAGATGTGAGGACCACTTCAAACTCCACAACTTCACTGGCAGTGCTTTACCAAACTCAGTCTTGGAACATCTGCTGGGTGGAAATGTTATGTTGTTGTAGTTTTATTTTGTTTGTTTTTATTTCTTCTCTTCTTATGACGAGGTTGGTCATGTTTTCATCCATTGAGCCATTCAGTTCCTTTTCTGTGAACTATCTTGTTCTTTAAGGCTATTGTACTTTTTTCTTATTGATTTTTGTAGCAGCTCTTTATTTAATAGAGAAATTAAGTCCATGCATACGTTAGAAATTGCAGATGTTTTTGTGGTTTATCCTTAGGGAAACAAAACAAAATAAAGCAAAACAAAACAGAAAGTTCTGTTTATGGTTGCTTTTACCCAGAAGAACATTTCGTCTTCTTAACATTTATCTTTAACATTTTAAACGTTAAACATAAATGTGGTTTAACATTTATCTTTTTGTGGCTCTTAGATTTTGTATCTTTGTTAGAAGGGCCTTTCCCCACCCTGAGATGATTCCCTCTTTTCTTTTCTTTTTTTTTTCAAGTCAGGATTTCATCAAATATTTTAATGGTTTTGCTTTCTTTGCCTTCCTCTCTCCCTTGATTTTTCTTTCTTTCTCCCTTTTTCTCTTTCTTTCATTCCATTTAAATCTTTGACCCATCGGGTATTTCTTTTGGTAGAAGGTAGAGGTAAAGCTCCACCCTTCTTTATTTCAGGAGCATTTATATTTAGAGCTACTTCCTACTACACATCTTGACACATTGCCTCTCCCCCTACCTAGTCCCCCACTCACTAGGGCATAAAGCTGACCCCACTACTGCTGCGTTCCCTCCGTCTCCACCCTCACACTCTCGGCTGCCCACGAAGTGACACATTCACCCTCAGCAGGGTCTCCCCTGTCCTTCTGTCTGGGCGGGTGGGCTCTAGGATGCAGGATTGGGGTCAGCAGAGAGCAGGGCTGATGCGGAGATCACCAGGAAAGCCAGGCTCTTGGAATTTTCCTTTCCCATATCGGACATAGAAGGCAGCTACTGCAGACAAGGCATCCCGGAGGGACTTGGCCTAGTGACTTCCTTCCCCTCTTGCGCCTGCCCCTCCCAGCTTCCAGGGAGTGCAAGCTGTCTCTCTCGCTCTGTCTCGCTCTCTCGTTCTCCTTTGGCTTTTGCAAGTTCTTCATTCATGGTCAGGACAGCACCAATAAACTTTGCCCAGAGGATCAGGGAAGGCTTCCAGCTCCTTGATATTTACCAAGCAGAATGTCCCTAATGCCAAATGAAAACACTCAGCAATTAGATTTCAAATTACCCCTTGAGCCCTCTGTCAACGTTAGGTAGGATCCAGCACATCCAGAGACTGGCATCCGTCTTCTTTATCCTCTGGCCCCTTGGATGCCGCCTCGCTGCCTGCTGATGCACTGGGGGCCCTGTGGTCCCTATGCCGTCGCCCCCTCCTGTCTCCTAGCAACACTTTCCAGCAGCCTCCCTCCGCAGGGCACTCCCACCTCTCCGGAGCAAGTCCCCGCTATGGTGATTATCTTGGCAGAAGCAGGGCCGGCACTGTCCAGACCCTATACAGGCTGTGAGGAGCTGTGGGGACCCTAGGAGGGGGTCACATTCCTGGTGTCCTGTGGCCTGGATTTGCCCCTGCAGCCAACAGGATACAGGGTGTTCAGACAGTGCATTATTCACCTTATCTCCCTGGTCTTGGACGCATTAATCATTTTCCCACTGATGTGTCAGCTCCTGCCGGTTCCTGCCTCTGTGAGTGCAGGACCCGGAGGCTCAGGTGCTCCAGGAGGAGGGAGCTCAGTTTTCCTGCCTTCCTGTGGACTCACCCCCCAGGAACATGGGCAGGCACTCTACTGCTGACTAGCTGGGTGCCCTCACACGTAGACTCAGTTTCCTCATCTGCAACCTGTGGATGCTTAGAGTCTTAGGGCTGTTATGAAAAGGAAATTATACAATACTGGAAGGTGACGACACTGATCGTTGGCTCTCAGTCAGCCGTTTTCACAGGAGCCAGAAGTGACTGCTCTCAGGGGTCCCAGGAATGGGGTCAGACCTCTGCCTAGTGGTTGTCAGTACCCTGGAGAAGAACAGAGGGCCAGGATGCCCTGGGAAGAGAAGGACCTGCCTGACTGCAAACCCTCTGTGAGATTTGGGGTCAGATGGCATGGGTTCAAACTCTACCCAGCCACTTAGCAGTTGAGTGACCTGGAACAAGTGACTAAACTTCTCTGAACTTGTTTTATTACACGCAAAACAAGGATAATCGTGCCTGCCTGCAAGGTTGCTGTCACGGCCAGAAAACACTCATCCTGGGGCCTGACACACAGTCAACACCCAAGAAAAGGCGGCTGCCTTCATGAAGGTGCCCCGTCACTCTGCCCACGTGGGAGGCCCCCTTCTGCAGAAATCACCCACACCACCTCTGTGGGTGTTCTGGGGTCACGCCGAACTTTAACATCTGAATCCCAGTCCTGATTCCCACAGACATTTCCCCAGCACCTAGAGCCAGCCTCCTTGCATGAACCCGATGCCTGAGATCTTTTCTCTGGAGATTGTTGGGGAAACCGATTCTTACACCCGTAAGGACCTTTCTGACTCTGGAGTCATTCCGGCTTTTATGGCTTTTTGTGACTGGCAGCTCCTTCCTCCAGCTCTGGTTCCTCAATGGCCCAGCCCATCAAGTGGAGTCCCTGGGGCTATCCTGGCTGGTTTCTCCGCCAAGTGGGTGTATGTCAGCCTGTGCACACCTCTGCACCCTTGCAGGCACAGGTGTCTAGCTGAGAATCCCCTCTCTAAGCCCCTCTGTCAACTCGAATTCCATATTTTCCTGTAAGACCCAGCCTATGCCCCGCTCTGTCTAGAGAGCTCTCTTGCTGAGTCATGTGGGCAACTACCCTCCCACTTCTCCTTCCCCCTTCCCTGTGTGCCCAGAACAGGGCAACGTGCAGAGGGGCTGCATCGGGGGAAGGGTAGGGGCTGCTGAAGCACCAGACCATTGCACCGTGCTAATCTGTTCCCATAACCCTGCCCTGTGTCAGGGTCACTGTTACTCTCTCCTTGCCTGACTTTATCAAAGAGGAACCTGGAGATGGGAGTCCAGTGTTCTCTCCAGCTAACAAGCTCAGGGTCTGGATTGGAACTCAGGTCTGTTTGACTCCAAGGTCATGGCTGCTCATAAGGATACCTGGGGGCTTTCCTGGGCCACCCTGCAACCTGATCTCACTCACTGTGTGGTGCCTCCCTTCTGCCTGGTGGGGTCCGAGAGTAAGTCCCTACCCCTGTGTTCTGCACCCTCCCATTCTGTCCTCAGGCCTGGAGTGGGCTTGGGGTGAGGAAGACCAGGTCTCCAACTGAAAAGACCCCTGCCCTTTCTCCTTCTAAGATCCAGTGGGGATCCCGTTTTGCACCCCTAGTGCCCACCCTGCTCTCATACTTGTTGTGTTCTCTTTGACCTTCAGCCGGAGGTGGCCCGGAGTGTGTGGCAGCCGCCCAGGCTGGCTGAGCACTCTGTGATAGGAAAGGTGACCCGAGCTGTCCCGAGCCTCCTCGTCTTCCCCCAGGCCCCGCTGGCTGCTAGATTAATGGTGTGTGTGCAGAGCGCTAGGTGGATCACTCATCCGGCACAGCCGGTGCCTGTGGCATCAGGGACAAAGTCCGTCTCCCAGGCTCCGAGCCCCTCAGACCTGCAGAAGATGGGGGGCTCTGATTGTTTGGGCCTCACACAGACCTCTCTCCCCAGCCGGGCTGGCAGAGCTGGGGACCATCAGTCCTTCCACCTCTCCTTCCAAAAGCCAATTACGCCCAGACAAACCCCAGCCTTCATGCTTGGGTTAATTACTGAGTTCTCCAGACATAAAGACTTTTGTTTTTTTACTGCCTGGATGCTCTAGAGAGTTTATTGATTATCTGATTCATTCAGACTGGAGATGCTGCTTCAGCCTGGAGCAAAGTGAGGAGGTGGCCACAGAGTTTGGGTCCCAGGACCAGCTCCTCATCCCAGCACTACAGCCCACCAGAAATGCGGTGACTTCAGCATCAGGGAAGGGGGTCTTCAGAGGGACCCTCTTGCTCACGAGAGGCAGGAGGGTGCAGTAGTGAAATGCGGGGTCAGGGCTGAGCTTCCTGGTCAAATCCCTGCTCCACCCCCACCAGTGGGGAATACTTGGAAGTCACCCTCGCCTCTCTGAGGTGCCAAGGCCCTTCCCTGGGGGTCCTCCCAGCTTTGGTTAACCAGTGCTGTCACCTCCTCCTGCCTGATAGCTGCTTCAACCTGCAAATGCGTAATCCTCCTCCTGCTCCCCACGTCCATCTTATAAACCCTGGTGTTCCACTGGACCATCCCATCTCATTGCCTGAAATACTGTACCAGCCCCTCCCTGGGCCGAGGGCCCTAATCCAGCCTCCCTGACCACATTCACCACCCGTTCCCAGCTGCCTGGCCAGCCTTCCTGCCAGGCTCTCTGTCTTGGCTGAGCTGCCCTTCCTTTCCCACATTCTCTCCTGCCAGGTCTGTGGCCCATTTAGACTTTGCAAGTCATTTCAGCTGCACCGCAGACCAAGGACACCTGCATTGAGTCTTCCAGGGAAGGCGGGCAGCCCTGAGTGAGACTGGAGGTTCCGGGAGGGCAGGACAGTCACTCTCTTGCTCACTGCAGTTTCTCAGGGGCCTGGAGGAGCTCCCAGGACAGAGTAGGGGCCAGCAAGGCTGGATGAGTCATCAAGAGCGTAAACATGAGACATTACCTCGGTGGGGAAGTGGTGACCTAAGCCGTGGAAAACACGGGCTTTAGTTTGACCACGGGAGGGTTTTGGACTTGAGGAATCCTTCAGATGCAGTTCATTTTACGGCAGGATTTGAGCACTGGGGTGCAGGTGGCTAGAACCGGGTCCTAGTCCCGAGGGGTCCCAGTAAGGCGGAGTAAGGTGAAGGGCTCTGTAGAGATTAGGCCAGATGCTATGGGAACCAAAGGCAAGGCATGGCCAGAGGTGCCCAGGTGAGCTGGGGGTAGAAGCTGGATGTCTTAGCAGGTGCCCAGCTGTGCTGTTTCTGCTGGAAGCCCCTGAAAGTCCCCTCTGGAAGTGGATGTGACTCTCTCCCTACCTAACAGAAGCCTCTGGTCCCTGGCAGGAGTGGGAACCCTGGAGTGTGCGCATGTGGCTGAGCCTGCGTGAACGAGTTCCAGGAGGCAGCAGAAGGCAGTATCAGTGTGGCCAACAGCCAGGGGACTGTGTGGGTGCCCACGACTGTGGCAAGTGCTGGCTCTAGCCACCCGGGACATTCCATTTGCAGTCTTGTCTCCCCTTCTCCATCAAAGCCTTTACTTCCTTCCTCCTCCCCAGGCTCTGGCTCCCAGTGGGTGCTCCTGGAGGTTGTGGCTGCCCAAGTGTCTTCTGGGCAGCTGTCATTCTTGGCTACATATTTTGCTGTCTGTTCCCAAATAAAACTTGGGGACAGGTAGAGTTTTTGGTGTGTGGGGGTGGGAAGGGAGCATTTTCTGTGGCAACTGTGTGTTAGTCTGTTCTCACCTGCCAATAAAGACATACTTGAGACTGGATAATTTATAAAGAAAGGAGCTTTAATTGGCTTACAGTTCTGCAGTGTTGGGGAGGCCTCAGAAAACTTACAATCAAGAAGGAAGGGAAAGTAAACATGTCCTTCTCACATGGCAGCAGGAAGGAGAATAATAACAGCAAAGTAGGGTAGAGGGAAGCCCCTTATAAAACCATCAGATCTTGTGAGAACTAACTATCACAAGAACAGCATGAGGGTAACCACCCCCATAATTCAGTTACCTCCCACCGAGTCCCTTGTATGATGCATGGAGATTATGGGAACTACAATTCGAGATGAGATTTGGGTGGGGACAAAGCCAAACCATTTCAAAATGGAAAGCTGAATTGGGATGACCTTGAATAGTGAAGTGCCCTCCCCACTCCCTGCCCTTTGGGGTGAAGACTCCCTGATCCCACAGGATGAGAGTGAGTGGCATCTGGATGCAAAGGTGTCTCCACTTTGGGCCCTCCCCTCCATCCCTGGGTCAACATCCTCAAGACAAGGTCTTGAGACCTCTTGCCTGTCCTCCAGCTCAGGTTCCAATGTCTCCTCTGTTTCTGGCCTACTTCTCAGGCTCCCAGAAGGCAGGGTCTCAGGCCTCACGGGGGCAGGACCCAGCACAGTGTCTGCTGTGTCTGTTGCCCACCCAGTGAGAATCCCAGTGGGAATCCTCAGAAGTCTGCTGACACCTTTGGTTGAGACCTTTTCTTTTTTTTTATTTTTAATTTTTAATTTTTAATTTTTAATTTTTTTAAATTTTTTATTATACTTTAAGTTCTAGGGTACATGTGCATAACGTGCAGGTTTGTTACATATGTATACATGTGCCATGTTGGTGTGCTGCACCCATCAACTCGTCAGCACCCATCAATTCGTCATTTATATCAGGTATAACTCCCAATGCAATCCCTCCCCCCTCCCCGCTCCCCATGATAGGCCCCAATGTGTGATGTTCCCCTTCCCGAGTCCAAGTGATGTCATTGTTCAGATCCCACCTATGAGTGAGAACATGCGGTCTTTGGTTTTCTGTTCTTGTGATAGTTTGCTAAGAATGATGGTTTCCAGCTGCATCCATGTCCCTACAAAGGATGCAAATTCATCCTTTTTTATGGCTGCATAATATTCCATGGTGTATATGTGCCACATTTTCTTAATCCAATCTGTCACAGATGGACATCTGGGTTGATTCCAAGTCTTTGCTATTGTGAATAGTGCCGCAATAAACATACGTGTGCATGTGTCTTTATAGCAGCATGATTTATAATCCTTTGGGTATATACCCAGTAGTGGGATGGCTGGGTCATATGGTACATCTAGATCTAGATCCTTGAGGAATCGCCATACTGTTTTCCATAATGGTTGAACTAGTTTACAATCCCACCAACAGTGTAAAAGTGTTCCTATTTCTCCACATCCTCTCCAGCACCTGTTGTTTCCTGACTTTTTAATGATTGCCATTCTAACTGGTGTGAGATGGTATCTCATTGTGGTTTTGATTTGCATTTCTCTGATGGCCAGTGATGATGAGCATTTTTTCATGTGTCTGTTGGCTGTATGAATGTCTTCTTTTGAGAAATGTCTGTTCATATCCTTTGCCCACTTTTTGATGGGGTTGTTTGTTTGTTTCTTGTAAATTTGTTTGAGTTCTTTGTAGATTCTGGATATTAGCCCTTTGTCAGATGAGTAGATTGCAAAAATTTTCTCCCATTCTGTAGGTTGCCTGTTCACTCTGATGGTAGTTTCTTTTGCTGTGCAGAAGCTCTTTAGTTTAATCATATCCCATTTGTCAATTTTGGCTTTTGTTGCCGTTGCTTTTGGTGTTTTAGACATGAAGTCCTTGCCCATGCCTATGTCCTGAATGGTACTACCTAGATTTTCTTCTAGGGTTTTTATGGTATTAGGTCTAACATTTAAGTCTCTAATCCATCTTGAATTAATTTTCGTATAAGGAGTAAGGAAAGGATCCAGTTTCAGCTTTCTACTTATGGCTAGCCAATTTTCCCAGCACCATTTATTAAATAGGGAATCCTTTCCCCATTTCTTGTTTCTCTCAGGTTTGTCAAAGATCAGATGGCTGTAGATGTGTGGTATTATTTCTGAGGACTCTGTTCTGTTCCATTGGTCTATATCTCTGTTTTGGTACCAGTACCATGCTGTTTTGGTTACTGTAGCCTTGTAGTATAGTTTCAAGTCAGGTAGCGTGATGCCTCCAGCTTTGTTCTTTTGACGTAGGATTGTCTTGGCAATGCGGGCTCTTTTTTGGTTCCATATGAACTTTAAAGCCGTTTTTTCCAATTCTGTGAAGAAACTCATTGGTAGCTTGAAGGGGATGGCATTGAATCTATAAATAATCTTGGGCAGTATGGCCATTTTCACGATATTGATTCTTCCTATCCATGAGCATGGTATGTTCTTCCATTTGTTAGTGTCCTCTTTTATTTCACTGAGCAGTGGTTTGTAGTTCTCCTTGAAGAGGTCCTTTACATCCCTTGTAAGTTGGATTCCTAGGTATTTTATTCTCTTTGAAGCAATTGTGAATGGAAGTTCATTCATGATTTGGCTCTCTGTCTGTTACTGGTGTATAAGAATGCTTGTGATTTTTGCACATTAATTTTGTATCCTGAGACTTTGCTGAAGTTGCTTATCAGCTTAAGGAGATTTTGGGCTGAGACAATGGGGTTTTCTAAATATACAATCATGTCATCTGCAAACAGGGACAATTTGACTTCTTCTTTTCCTAACTGGATACCCTTTATTTCTTTCTCTTGCCTGATTGCCCTAGCCAGAACTTCCAAGACTATGTTGAATAGGAGTGGTGAGAGAGGGCATCCCTGTCTTGTGCCAGTTTGCAAAGGGAATTTTTCCAGTTTTTGCCCATTCAGTATGATATTGGCTGTGGGTTTGTCATAAATAGCTCTTATTATTTTGAGGTACGTTCCATCAATACCGAATTTATTGAGCATTTTTATCATGAAGGGCTGTTGAATTTTGTCAAAAGCCTTTTCTGCATCTATTGAGATAATCATGTGGTTCTTGTCTTTGGTTCTGTTTATATGCTGGATTACGTTTATTGATTTGCGAATGTTGAACCAGCCTTGCATCCCAGGGATGAAGCCCACTTGATCATGGTGGATAAGCTTTTTGATGTGCTGCTGAATCCGGTTTGCCAGTATTTTATTGAGGATTTTTGCATCGATGTTCATCAGGGATATTGGTCTAAAATTTTCTTTTTTTGTTGTGTCTCTGCCAGGCTTTGGTATCAGGATGATGTTGGCCTCATAAAATGAGTTAGGGAGGATTCCCTCTTTTTCAATTGATTGGAATAGTTTCAGAAGGAATGGTACCAGCTCCTCCTTGTACCTCGGGTAGAATTCAGCTGTGAATCCATCTGGTCCTGGACTTTTTTTGGTTGGTAGGCTATTAATTATTGCCTCAATTTCAGAGCCTGCTATTGGTCTATTCAGGGATTCAACTTCTTCCTGGTTTAGTCTTGGAAGAGTGTAAGTGTCCAGGAAATTATCCATTTCTTCTAGATTTTCTAGTTGATTTGCGTAGAGGTGTTTATAGTATTCTCTGATGGTAGTTTGTATTTCTGTGGGGTCTGTGGTGATATCCCCTTTATCATTTTTTATTCCATCTATTTGATTCTTCTCTCTTTTCTTTTTTATTAGTCTTGCTAGCGGTCTGTCAATTTTGTTGATTTTTTCAAAAAACCAACTCCTGGATTCATTGATTTTTTGGAGGGTTTTTTGTGTCTCTATCTCCTTCAGTTCTGCTCTGATCTTAGTTATTTCTTGCCTTCTGCTAGCTTTTGAATGTGTTTGCTCTTGCTTCTCCAGTTCTTTTAATTGTGATGTTAGAGTGTCAATTTTAGATCTTTCCAGCTTTCTGTTGTGGGCATTTAGTGCTATAAATTTCCCTCTACACACTGCTTTAAATGTGTCCCAGAGATTCTGGTAGGTTGTATCTTTGTTCTCATTGGTTTCAAAGAACATCTTTATTTCTGCCTTCATTTTGTTATGTACCCAGTAGTCATTCAGGAGCAGGTTGTTCAGTTTCCATGTAGTTGAGCGGTTTTGATTGAGTTTCTTAGTCCTGAGTTCTAGTTTGATTGCACTGTGGTCTGAGAGACAGTTTGTTATAATTTCTGTCCTTTTACATTTGCTAAGGAGTGCTTTACTTCCAATTATGTGGTCAATTTTGGGATAAGTGCAATGTGGTGCTGAGAAGAATGTATATTCTGTTGATTTGGGGTGGAGAGTTCTATAGATGTCTATTAGGTCCGCTTGGTGCAGAGATGAGTTCAATTCCTGGATATCCTTGTTAACTTTCTGTCTCGTTGATCTGTCTAATGTTGACAGTGGAGTGTTGAAGTCTCCCATTATTATTGTATGGGAGTCTAAGTCTCTTTGTAAGTCTCTAAGGACTTGCTTTATGAATTTGGGTGCTCCTGTATTGGGTGCATATATATTTAGGATAGTTAGCTCTTCCTGTTGAATTGATCCCTTTACCATTATGTAATGGCCTTCTTTGTCTCTTTTGATCTTTGATGGTTTAAAGTCTATTTTATCAGAGACTAGGATTGCAACCCCTGCTTTTTTTTGCTCTCCATTTGCTTGGTAGATCTTCCTCCATCCCTTTATTTTGAGCCTATGTATGTCTCTGCATGTGAGATGGGTCTCCTGAATACAGCAGACTGATGGGTCTTGACTCTTTATCCAGTTTGCCAGTCTGTGTCTTTTAATTGGAGCATTTAGTCCATTAACATTTAAGGTTAATATTGTTATGTGTGAACTTGATCCTGCCATTATGATATTAACTGGTTATTTTGCTCGTTAGTTGATGCAGTTTCTTCTTAGCCTCGATGGTCTTTACATTTTGGCATGTTTTTGCAATGGCTGGTACCGGTTGTTCCTTTCCATGTTTAGGGCTTCCTTCAGGGTCTCTTGTAAGGCAGGCCTGGTGGTGACAAAATCTCTAAGCATTTTCTTATCTGTAAAGGATTTTATTTCTCCTCACTGATGAAACTTAGTTTGGCTGGATATGAAATTCTGGGTTTAAAATTCTTTTCTTTAAGAACGTTGAATATTGGCCCCCACTCTCTTCTGGCTTGTAGAGTTTCTGCCGAGAGATCTGCTGTTAGTCTGATGGGCTTCCCTTTGTGGGTAACCTGACCTTTCTCTCTGGCTGCCCTTAAGATTTTTTCCTTCATTTCAACTTTGGTGAATCTGACAATTATGTGTCTTGGAGTTGCTCTTCTCGAGGAGTATCTTTGTGGTGTTCTCTGTATTTCCTGAATTTGAATGTTGGCCTCCCCTACTAGGTTGGGGAAGTTCTCCTGGATGATATCCTGAAGAGTGTTTTCCAACTTGGTTCCATTTTCCCCCTCACTTTCAGGCACCCCAATCAGACGTAGATTTGGTCTTTTTACATAATCCCATACTTCTTGCAGGCTTTGTTCATTTCTTTTTCTTCTTTTTTCTTTTGGTTTCTCTTCTCGCTTCATTTCATTCATTTGATCCTCAATCGCTGATACTCTTTCTTCCAGTTGATCAAGTCGGTTACTGAAGCTTGTGGATTTGTCACGTATTTCTCGTGTCATGGTTTTCATCTCTATCATTTCATTTATGACCTTCTCTGCATTAATTATTCTAGCTATCAATTCTTCCACTATTTTTTCAAGATTTTTAGTTTCTTTGCGCTGGGTACGTAATTCCTCCTTTAGCTCTGAGAAGTTTGATGGACTGAAGCCTTCTTCTCTCATCTTGTCGAAGTCATTCTCTGACCAGCTTTGATCCGTTGCTGGCGATGAGCTGCGCTCCTTTGCCGGGGGAGATGCGCTCTTATTTTTTGAATTTCCAGCTTTTCTGCCCTGCTTCTTCCTCATCTTTGTGGTTTTATCTGCCTCTGGTCTTTGATGATGGTGACGTACTGATGGGGTTTTGGTATAGGTGTCCTTCCTGTTTGATAGTTTTCCTTCTGCCAGTCAGGACCCTCAGCTGTAGGTCTGTTGGAGATTCCTTGAGGTCCACTACAGACCCTGTTTGCCTGGGTATCAGCAGCAGAGGTTGCAGAAGATAGAATATTGCTGAACAGCGAGTGTACCTGTCTGATTCTTACTTTGGAAGCTTCCTCTCAGGGGTGTACTCCACCCTGTGAGGTGTGGGGTGTCAGACTGCCCCTAGTGGGGGATGTCTCCCAGTTAGGCTACTCAGGGGTCAGGGACGCACTTGAGCAGGCAGTCTGTCCGTTCTCAGATGTCAGCCTCCGTGTTGGGAGATCCACTGCTCTCTTCAAAGCTGTCAGACAGAGTCGTTCGGGTCTGCACAGGCCTCTGCTGCTTCCCCTGTTGTTTTTTAGCTGTGCCCTGTCCCCAGAGGTGGAGTCTACAGAGACAGGCAGGTTTCCTTGAACTGCTGTGAGCTCCACCCAGTTCGAGCTTCCCTGCGGCTTTGTTTACCTACTTAAGCCTCAGCAATGGTGGGCGCCCCTCCCCCAGCCTCGCTGCTGCCTTGTGGTTAGATCGCAGACTGCTGTGCTAGCAATGAGGGAGGCTCCGTGGCCGTGGGACCCTCCCGCCCAGGTGTGGGTATAATCTCCTGGTGTGCCCGTTTGCTTAAAGCGCTGTATTGGGGTGGGAATTACCCGATTTTCCAGGTGTTGTGTGTCTCAGTTCGCCTGGCTAGGAAAAGGGATTCCCTTCCCCCTTGCACTTCCCAGGTGAGGCAATGCCTCGCCCTGCTTCAACTCTCGCTGGTCGGGCTGCAGCAGCTGACCAGCACTGATTGTCCGGCACTCCCCAGTGAGATGACCCCAGTACCTCAGTTGAAAATGCAGAAATCACCACGGGTCTTCTGTGTTGCTCACGCTGGGAGTTGGAGACTGGAGCTGTTCCTATTCAGCCATCTTGCTCCGCCCTCGGTTGAGGCCTTTTCTTACCCACCTTTGCCATCAGATGGGGTCATTTTGACAAGTCCCTTGCTCAAAGCCACAGACTCTGAATGCCACCGAGCAGGGACACAGCACTGGGCCCCATGGTGCATCCTGGGCACTCGACAGCCATTGCAGGATGGGTGAGGGAAAGGGATAACCAGAGCCCCAGAGAAGCAGCTGAGCCCTGCTCCAAAGCCCCTTCCTTCCAAATGCCTGTGAGGTCCTGGAGCCAGGCTTGCCGGGTGGGTGATGGGATGGGAGAGATGGAGATGGAGGCTAGCAGAGGAGCTGGCCTTTGTCCCTTCTCGGGTGACTGAGCAGACATGGGAAGGGGGGTTCTGGGCGCCAGGTGTCACAATTCCATAGCCCCCCTGGGCTGTCTTCTTAGTGCTGCTTCTCCGCCAGGTGTCTGGCTTAGGTCTGAGCTCCGGAGCTCCATCGGGACCCCTGTGTCTCCTTGCTTCTCGCCTGATCTGAGCTAATTCTGTTCAGTCTGCTCCTGCTTGGCACATGGTCCTGAGAGTTCTTGTCTTTAGAATCCCAGCTTCTGCTCCATCTCCAAATAAATTTCTCCAATGTCCCAAAGGAGGGCCTAAGTGCGCCAGCACAGCCTCCACGAAGTCACAAATGCCAGACAGGAGCTGAAAACCTGTCTGAGGTCTTGGGTCAGCACCTTTTATACTTGATTTTTTTTTTTTTTTTTAGACGGAGTCTCGCTCTGTCACCCAGGCTGGAGTGCAGTGGCGCAATCTCGGTTCACTGTAAGCTCTGCCTCCCGGGTTCACGCCATTCTCCTGCCTCAGCCTCCCGTAGACTTAATTTTTTAAGCACAGTTTCAGGTTTACAGAAAAGTTGCCCTTTGCCGGCTTCCTCTGCTGTCACCATCTTGTATTAGGGTATGCATTTATCACAACTGAGGAACCAATTTTGATACATTGTAACTAACAAAAGTCTAAAAGGAGGGTGTACGCTAGGGTTCCTGCTTTGTGTTGTAGTTTCCAGGGTCTTTTCATCTTCACCCCAGGAGCAGGACAGGACTGGTGCTGAAAAACAAACTCAGGGCTGTGTGCAGTGGGGAGAGAAGCCATTGTCTGCTCCCAATGCCTTCCTGGTGGGGCATTCGGAAACACTTTTCTGCATCCACCTAGTAGGGTGGGGTGCTGTCTGTGACTGGGCCAGGGTGCAGAAGACTCACTACCTTTGGGGCTTCCATTCAGCCTGAGTCTGGGCTCTCTGTGGTGGGCCCAGCAGCCCACAGAAGTTTGCATTCTGGCTCCTCGGCTCATGGCTCCTACCTGCAGGGCACATGGCTCAGTGCTCTGCTAGCGATGCACAGCTGTGGGCCCAGGGACACGCAGCTCATGAGCCAACCGTGAGCTCACAGGGCAGGCTGGGGGAGCAGCCATCAGAGCATGGCCGGCGGGGGCTGCTCCCTAGTCAGTGCCCTGTGCCTCCACCCTTCTTCTTCCAGCTCTGTGAGGTTTCCAGACCTTTTGGCTCAAACCCTGGTCTTAGGTGCCAATGGGGTATCAGCTGTCTTGACGAGGGCACAAAATCATCACAGCAGAATCTCTTCCAATTTACTTTTAAAATGCACCCCTCGCTTTCTGGATACAGGAGGGCAGGCAGTGGCCACCGGGTTGGCCTACAAACCTGTATCGAGAACTGTGGTGGTGGCCAGAGGAGGGAGGTCAGACTGGGTTTCTCAGCTTCCTTACATCTTGTCCAAGGTCACAAACCCACAAGTCAAGGAAAAGGAAATAGCAGGTCCCTTAAGCCTATGCAAGGGAGGTCTCATCCTTCATATGAAATCCTACCTGAAATGAGCACTTTTTCTTTTTTAAAAATTTTATTTCTATTTTACTTTAAGTTCTGGGATACATGTGCAGAACGTGCAGATTTGTTGCATAAGTACACGTGTGCCATGCTGGTTTGCTGCACCTGTCAACTTGCATCTAGGTTTTAAGCCCCACAGACATTAGCTATTTGTCCTAATGATAAGCACTTTTTTTTCTTTTTTCTTTTTATTTTAATGATGTTATTGTTTTAGGATATTTTTTAAAGGATAAAGGAACAGATGAAGTTAATTTTTATGATGTTATTTAACTTGACATATCCCAAACTTAATCACTTCAGCATGTAATGAGATTTTTACATTATTTTTATCATGCTATGTCTTTGCAACCCAGTGTTCTTCTTTTTTTGCATATTTAAATTCAAATGATTATTCCCTCTTTTGGATTAACTTCCTCTGCACATAGTATGCATCCAGTAAATGTTTGTGGTTTATGTTTAGCCCATAAAAGTGCTTTAAGGGCAGAATCTGATTCATTGTTGTAGCCCAATGTTTTTCAAAGGGTTATCTTGGCGTATAGAATATGCTTTTTTTCCCCCCTTGTTTCCTTTTTAATACTTTAAGTTATGGGATACATGTGCAGAACATGCAGGTTTGTTACATAGGTATACACATGCCATGGTGGTTTGCTGTGCCCATCAGCCCCTCATCTACATTAGGTGTTTCTCCTAATACTATCCCTCCCCTTTCCCCCAACCCCAGACAGGCCCTGGTGTGTGATGTTCCCCTCCCTGCGTCCATGTGTTCTCATTGTTCAGCTCCCACTAATGAGTGAGAACATGCAGTGTTTGGTTTTCTGTTCTTGCATTAGTTTGCTGAGAATGATGGTTTCTAGTGTCCTCCATGTCCCTGCAAAGGACATGGACTCATCCTTTTTTCATGGCTGCATAGTATTCCATGGTGTATATGTGCCACATTTTCTTTATCCTAGTCTATGATTTATGGGCATTTGGGTTGGTTCCAAGTCTTTGCTATTGTGAACAGTGCTGCAATAAACATAGATGTGCATGTGTCTTTATAGTAGAATGATTTATAATCCTTTGAGTATATACCCAGTAATGGGATGGCTGGGTCAGATGGTATTTCTAGTTCTAGATCCTTGAGGAATCACCACACTGTCTTCCACAATGGTTGAATTAATTTACACTCCCACCAACAGTGTAAAGGCGTTCCTATTTCTCCACATCCTCTCCAGCATCTGTTGTTTCCTGACTTTTTAATGATCACCATTCTAACTGGCATGAGAGAGTATCATTGTGGTTTTGATTTCCATTTCTCTGATGACCAGTGATGATGAGCTTTTTTTCACGTTTGTCGGCTGCATAAATGTCTTCTTTTGAGAAGTGTCTGTTTATAGCCTGTAACCACTTTTTGATGGGGTTGTTTGTTTTCTTCTTGCAAATCTGTTTCTTTGTAGATTCTGGATATTAGCCGTTTGTCAGATGGATAGATCGCAAAATTTTTCTCCCATTCTGTAGGTTGCCTGTTCACTCTAATGACAGTTTCTTTTGCTGTGCAGAAGCTCTTTAGTTTAATCAGATCCTGATTGTCTATTTTGGCTTTTGTTGCCATTGCTTTCGGTGTTTTAGTCATGAAGTCTTTGCTCATGCCTATGTCCTGAATGGTATTGCCTAGGTTTTCTTCTAGGGTTTTTATGGTTTTAGGCCTTATGTCTAAGTCTTTAATCCATCTTGAGTTAATTTTTGTATAAGGTGTAAGGCAGGGAGCCAGTCTCAGCTTTCTGCATATGGCTAGCCAGTTTTCCCAACACCATTTATTAAATAGGGAATCCTTTCCCCATTGCTTGTTTTTGTCAGGTTTGTCAAAGATCAGATGGTTGCAGATGTGTGGCATTATTTCTGAGGCCTCTGTAATGAACACTTTTTTGATCCATCAGATTGACAAAGACAGTAAGAAAATAATTCTTCTTATGGTGGGAATGTAAATTGGAATAACTTTTTTTGGGGGAGGACAATCTGCTGAGATCTATCCAAATGTAAGAATGCACACACCCTTTGTTTAAGCCAGTCTGCATGTAGGAGCTGATCATACAGATGACTTGTGAGTGTGCACAGAGATGGGTGCACCTGCTGGAGCACCTGCGGGAGCATCACTTAAGGTAGCAGAACATAGAAAGATCCAAATGTCCACCAATGGCGGTGATATGGTTTGCATCTGAGTCCCCACCCAAACTCATGTGGAATTGTAATCCCCAGTGTTGGATAAGGGGCATAGTGGGAGGTGATCGGATCATGGGGGCCGTTTCTGGTGGTTTAACCTCCCCCTAGTGACGTCTTGGATTGAGTTCTCATGAGAAATGATTGTTTACAAGTGTGTAGCACCTCCCTGCCCTGTCTTCCTCCTGCTTCAGCCATGTGAGACCTGTCTGCTTCCCCTTTGCCTTCCGCCATGATTGACAGTTTCTTGAGGCCTCCCCAGTCATGCTTCTTGTACAGCCTGTGGAACTGTGAGTCAATTAAATCTCTTTTCTTTATAAATGACCCAGTCTTATGAGGCATTACTTTTATTATCTATTTATTTATTTTGAGATGGAGTCTTGCTCTGTCCCCAAGGCTGGAGTGCAGTGGCATGATCTCGGCTCACTGCAACCTCTGCCTCCTGGGTTCCAGTGATTCGCCTGCCTCAGCCTCCTGAGTAGCTGGGACAACAAGCGTATGCCACCACTCCCAGCCAATTTTTGTATTTTCATTAGAGACAGGGTTTCCCCATGTTGACCAGGCTGGTCTCGAACTCCTGACCTCAGGTGATCTGCCCTCCTTGGCCTCCCAAAGCGCTGGGATTACAGGCATGAGCCACCGCACCTGACCACAGGAAGCATTTCTTTATAGCAGTGTGAGAACAGACAAATACAAGAGGGCTGGATCTATCCATTACCGGGCATTCTTGTGGTGGTTCACTCTGCCGCCTGCAAAGACAGGCAGCTCCAGACACGTGGATCCAGCACAGCCTTCACACGGTGCTGTGTCCTGTGGTAGGCCCCTTTTGTATTGAAGAGGGACACACACATAGGCATACAGGCTTACAGAGGCACAGTCTGTCTCTAGAATAACACACAAAGAGCTCCCTCTTCACATTTCCCTTCAGTTCCCTTGCCATGTGTGCCCTGTGCATGCATGGCCCATTCAAAGTAGACAATAAGACCAAGCTACCCATCCATGCTTCTTTTTGAGAAACAGAAAGATAATTCCCTTCCTCATTCCAAATATTTTGAAATGCTTTTGAGGTCGAAGTTCACCCCTCATTAGTCTTAGCAGAAGAAATGATGTGGTATGCCTTCTGCTCTGTGGTGGGTAATGTAGACTGATTTCCTTTACATTAATTTAAAATGGCTCCCATATCAAGGATACTGATCCTCCAAGGTAAGCTTCATGAGGACAGGGACTTTTCTTTTTCTTTTTGAACCAGAGTCTCATATGTTCTGTCTCCCAGATTGGAATGCAGTGGCACAATCTCAGCTCACTGCAACCTCTGCCTCCCAGGTTCAAGTGATTCTCGTGCCTCAGCCTCCTGAGTAGCTGGGATTACAGGCGCATGCCACCACGCCTGGCTAATTTTTGTATTTTTAGTAGAGATGAGGTTTTGCCATGTTGACCAGGTTGGTCTCAAACTCCTGGTCTCCAGTGATCTGCCTGCCTTGGCCTCCCGAAGTGTTGGGATTACAGGTGTGAGCCACTATGCCTGGCTGGCTTTGCTTTGTTCACTGTTCCATCTACAGCCCCCAAAGGCATGCCCAGCAGATAGTAGGTGCTCAAACAGTCGGTAGCGTCAATCATGTACTTCCCTGAGCAATGCCATCTTGTCCCTACCTCCCCTCCCCGTCCTGATTGAAGGTCACACAACTTCCCCATGACGTGAGACCCCTGCCTGGGCTGGGTCTTGGGAGCAGAGTCTACTGCCCTGAACCCAGGAGACACTGGTTCCTGGTTAAGAATAAGAGAAATCTCCTTGGAAAGAGAGCCACTGTAGCCGAAGACAGCATGGTCACGAGCCTGGCCATGTGTTTCACTAAGTTTTGGGAGGTGAAATGTAACAGCTGACTCCTTCTTCTGGTTTGAAATATTTAAATGAGCCTGGAGAAATTGTGTTACATATTGGAAACCTTTGAGCTGTGTGCTTTATGAATCCTGTGACAACAGTGATGAGGAGCTCATTCAGACAGCAGACGGGGCCTGCAGAGCAGGCCTTCCCGGCTCACCAAGGACAGTGCAGCCGAGGCTCCCAGCCTCGTGTTCCAGAAGAGTTGCTGCGGGAGAGGGTAGCCCAAGGTCAGTGCTCCTATAGTCCCTGCTCTGGTAGCCTCCTTATTCTGCTTTCTACAGGAGTAGTGGCGACTTTCTGGAATTTCTCTGATCATGTCCCAAAGTCAGATAATATTTGGAGAGCCTTGCATGGCCAGCAAAACAGGTTTTTAATATTGACCTTCACCCTACAAATGAAAAACTATTGCCCCATTCACATTGACCCACCCACCTGGTAGAAGGTAGAAAAGTTCATCTCTGAAATCGCCCTGAGACCCAGGAGGTGTTGGGGTGAAGAAGCTGTCTTCTGATTGGAGAGACCAGCTGTCAGTCATTTTGTACTGGGCACAGGTTCTCTGGGCTCCTGGTTTCTCTAAGGATGGACAAGGACAGCACTCACCGTGTCGCCAGCCTGCTTCTATGCAGCTCCGGCTGCAGCCCTAAGTGAACAATGTTTCTCAAGGTTGTTTACAGCTTTGGAAAACATAAACGCCTCATGATCTATCTCTCATAAACATCCTTCTGAGAGACCCTCTCCAGGGGCCAAGCCCCTGGGGGGAAATCCCACTATCTTTTGTTTCTATAGAAGCTAAGGAGACTTCGATGAGCCTTACTTTCCCTACTTCACTATAAGGAATAAAAAAATGGGCTTTCCCATAACACAAAATCTTCCTATTGACCAAGCTGTATAAACTCCATGTGCCCCACTCATCTTCCACCAGCCGAGAGTCAGGTCTGTTTCCTTAACGGAAGCCCCGTCTGAGTCAGGGCCCCTGACACAGTCACAGCTCAGCTGTGCTTCTCACTGGCAGGACTTTTCCCATATCACGTGGATATTTGTGCGGTTTCCTGCCCCCTGCTGTGGGGTCTGTGATGTCTGAGGCCTTGTCTCTTGTGTCCATCGGGAGACCCTGTGTGCCTGGCACATGGCAACACATGAGCACAAGGGCAGGGACTGCGTGCGTCCTGCTTACTGGAGCTCCTGCTCAGAGAAAATGCCAATACCTGTGGGCCAAATGCACCTGTTGTATTCATTTCTTAGGGCTGTCCTAACAAATAACCATAAACTGGGGGGCTTAAAACAGCAGAAATTATTGTCTTATGGTTCTGGAGGCCAGAAGTCCAAAATCAGAGTGTCTGCACAGCTGTGCTGCTTCTGCAGGCTCTAGGGCAGGGGTCCCCAGCCCCCGGGACCACGGACAGGTATCATCAGTCCATGGGCTTTTGGGAAGGGGGCTGCGCAGCAGGAGGGGAGCAATGGGTGAGCACACGAAGCTTCATCTTATTTACAGCTGCTCCCCATGGCTCACATTACCCACCTGAGCTCTACCTCCTATCAGATCAGCAGCATCATTAGATTCTCATAGGAGCAAGAAGCCTACTGTGAAGTGTGCATATGAGGGATCTAGGCTGCACCTCTCCTTATGAGAATGTTATGCCTGATAATCTGTCACTGTCTCCCATCAGCTCCAGGTGGGACTGTCTAGTTGCAGGAAAGCAAACTTAAGGCTCCCGCTGATTGCACACTGTGGTGAGTTGTAGAATTACTTCATTACATATTAGAAAGTAAGAATAATAGAAATAAAGTGCACAATAAATGTAATGTGCTTGAATCATCCCGAAACCAACCCCTCCTCACCTCTCTGTGGAAAAACTGTCTTTCACAAAACCAATCCCTGGTGTCAAAAATAGAGGACCGCCACTTCAGGAGAAGACCCGTTCTTGCCTCTCCCACTTCTGCCGTCTACTGGCAGCCCCTGGCACGACTTGGCTTGTGGATGCATCCCTCCAATCTCTGCCACTTTCTCTGCATGGTCTTCTCCCCTCCATGTCTGTACGCCTATGTCCAAATTTTTCTTTTCTTATAAGGACCACAGTCATTGGATTAGGGTCCACCCCACTGTAATGTGACTTCATCTTTACTTGATTACATTTGTCAGGGCCCTATTTCTGAATAAGATCAGATTGGCAGCTAACAAGAGTCAGGACTTGAACACATCATTTAGGGGACCCAACGTAAACCACAACACTGATGGATGCAAAATTAGGAATAGGAGAGAGTCCCCAGCTTTGCAGTCAGGGATCTGCAGTTTTGAACCAAAAAGATGAATGTGAAGCAGCACTGCACGTGTAGTTTACACACAGTATTCCTGTTCTCATGCACTGTTTCATGAGATAATGAGACTCACGAGATGGTGCGATAAAAATAACAATAACCGATATTTGCTGAATGCTGGATCCATGTCAGGTCTGAACTCAATGTTTTATGGGGATCATCTCATTTATTCTCCATTGTTACCCTACAACAAGGTCATTCCCCTCTCCCCTTCCTTATTCTCAAACATCCAGCGAGCTCTTCTTTCCTGCGTGGAGCAGTGGACGGAGCACAAACACTGACATCTTCATTTCTAAAGCCGAGAGTCCAAGGAAACTATTTTGGTTAAATCTTCCCTTTCTCCACATCCCTCGCTCTCACTCAAATCATCATCACTTTCCTCCCCAATGTGCTGCCTCCTCGTAAATTTTGTAATCCTCAAATTACATTTCTGTCTTCTGCCCATTCGTTTTATTACCTGCCGATAAAGAAAAGGTCAAAGTCAGTAATCCCAGATTTCAGAAGCATTTAATCATCGCTGTTAAATAGAAACCCTTTCTCTGAAAAGGCAAAATGATAACATTAAAATTTTTAGAAGTTTGTTGTCAGAAATATTTTTAAGAGGACTGTAACCTTTCCATCTGACCTGCTCTTTGGTGAGCAAATCAAACGACACAATTATGTCTTCCCTGAACTTTAGTGGCTTTGAGTCTGAATATGTTAGATTAGGCTTAGCATGAAGAATAGCTTTATAATGCTTAGTGTCCCCAGGATGGAGTGAGTGTCACAGGAAGGCAGCAAATCCCTCCTGCAAAGGTTGGAGATTCCCACATAGCAAAGATCAAGTTCTTGGGAATTCTTGTGAAGTGTCTGGGGGAGGGGAGATGCAGAGGGTAGAGGGACAGCCTCATTGTCCACTTAATATCTACTGGGGTCATTTTAGTCCCAACCTTCAGTGAATTCATTTACTAATTGGTTGACTCCTTAATGCTTTCATCCACTCAACAACTACTTTTTCTGAATGTTGTGAATATCAGACGAGGGGCTGGGTGGCAAGGGTGCAAACACAAACAGGCATGATCTCAGCACTCACGAACCTTCAGGTGTCAGGTGCCATGGTTGGGGTGGGGCAGAGAGCTGTGGGCTGCAGATCAGAGATCGCCCCTGACCTCATCTGGGGGTGGAACTTACAGGAACCCTCACTGATGTTTTGGCACTTTGGGTCTAGCTTTTTCTCAGATCTGGCATCTGCAGCTAGAGTCAAAGAGGCCACCCTAGAAATGACCATCAGGACCAGATCTGTTCAGTCCCACCTGGGGTGAGGAAGTCCCAATAGCCAGCCCCTGCCCACAGATGGAGCCCCCACTGCACTGCCTCACCCTGGAGACTGGCATTTTTTTCTGGCAAGTTTTGGTGTGTGCATTTTAGGGTCCCAGGCTTGATGGTGTATCTAAGGGTAGCCTCTGCTTGCCTGACCCAGCTGTGATCTCAGGGGGCATCTGAGGCCCCAAAAAGGCCAGTGGTCTTTGTACCTTTTGGAAACTATTATTGGAAAGAACCACGGAGGTGGGAGAGCTAGAAGCTGTTGTTGCCATGGACATGATGGCCATGGAGATCTGAAAAACATCAACTGGTCTGAGAGCCACAGGGAAAAGCCATGCATCCCAGTTTCTGGGTGCTGGAGAAAGCCTGGGCCATGGTGGGACATAAGTCAGGGTGATAGGCAGGCTGGAAAAGGAGGAAAAGGGGAGGATCGTAATTGAGAGGGTCAGGCCATGTCTAGGGACTGTGGTCCAGGCCCCTGATAAGAAAGCTATGTCCCCTTACAGATGACCTGGGTAAAGGCCCAGGGCAGGGAATTTTGTCTGGGGGTTCCAACACTATGGCCCAAGTGGTGCTGCTTTGATGGGACCCCTACCTAGAGCAGCTCTGAAGGAAGACATTCCCCAGGGGCTGCTTGATTGGAGAGTGTGGAGATGGGCGGTTATTGGGAACAGAGCACAGGCTGTCTGCAGGGCTCTGCACTCCTTCCTCCTCATCACACTTCGGAAGCCTACAGGCCCCCAGAGGGATGGGTTACTTGGAAGTCATCATAATGTTCTGTACCTGAGAGTTGGCCCTGGGAAACTGTCCCCCAATCATGAAATGCTCCTCTTGTTGTATCCTGCATGGGGGTGGGATGAGGTGGAGTGGGTGGGCCTTGGGGGGCTGCTCTGAGGTCAGGGAGTCCAGTATCCAGCCTCATCTTGCCTCATACTAAGCACCAGCCTTGGGAGGAACTTGGCTTGTCATTCCCAGTATTGTCTTCAGATTGTCCATGTCTAAGTAGAGGATCATTCATTCAACAAACATGGTGGGCCCTGCCCTGCAGAGGCGCCATATGAGTGCTGGCCGTGTGGTATGAGTAGGCAGGTGAGTGGGTCCTCAAGGGCATCTGAGTGAACAAACTCACAAAGTACAGCCAGATGTCTCAGGAGGGGTCTCAGAGTGATGAAACCATCTGTAGCTGCACTGGGGCAGTCCTAGCAGTCCACACATCTGATGAAATTGTATAGAAATACATACATGAACACACAGACACATGTGAACATGCACGGAGACACATGCATGTACATACATGTACACACAGACACATACGTGTAGACACACAGAGACACATATGTAAAGACAGACACATGCACATTCAGACATACACAGATTAAAAACATGCATGCACAAATATACACATACACACAGAGATACACATAGAGACACACATGTACAAACACAGATATACATGTGTGTGCATACACACAAAGACACACAGACACATAAGAACATACACATACACAGACATGCTCGCACAGATATACACATGTGTACACACAGAGACACAGATACAGAGATGCACACACACAGAGACACACATGTCCATGCACATGGATATGCACATGGACATGTGCACACAAGCACATACAGGCACACGCACGTGCAGGCATACAGAGACACATAAAGATACAAATGTACACACATGAATATAGATATACACATAGACATCTGCACACAAGCACACACAGGCATACATATGCAAACACAGAGACACAGATAGACACACATGTACACACATGAATACAGATATATACATAGACATGTGTGCACAAGCACATACAGACACACACATGCACACAGACACATACAGACACACACGTACACACAGATGTACGCATGTATGCACATGTGCACATAGACACACATGCACACACAAGTATACACATGTATGCACATGTATACATAGACACACATGCACACACACGAGTGTATGGAGAAAATGGTGAGATCTTCATAAGGGTCTGCAGATGGCACCTGTGTTAGTTTTCTATGCTGGGCTTTGGACTGTAATGATCAAAGGTGAAACCACTGGAAAAGCTGGGGGAAGGGGACTTGGAACCTCTCTGCTATTTTGGCAACTTCCCATGAGCCGACCCTTTTTTCAAATGTAAAAATAATTTAATAGCTTACCATTTAATATATCTGGGGATACAAGACATTAGTATTAATTGAATTTAATTGCTATTAAAATAAATTAAATTAATATAATAATAAATTAATATAAAAATAATGACAAATCCTTGCCAGTGGTCTAAATATTGAAATTACTTACTGGTAAAGTTTTTCAGTGATTTCCATCCCTATTTATAAATATGAAAAATAACTAAGCAAGCAGAAAATCAGCAAAATGATGGTGCCTTTGTGTAGGTGCTAAGCGGCACATCACGGATCACCAGGAAGGAGGAGGAAGCCAAGGTGACACAGGATGGGGTGTGTGCTGGCTCCACCACCGTCTCTTTATCCACCTTGCAGTATTTATAGAGTGCATCTTCACACATGTACGGCCTTTCAGTCTAAATTCACCTTTGAGGGAGCTTCTTTTGTCTTTCCTTTGGGGGTTTGTGGAATGGGAACGGATTGAACCCCAGGACAGTACATTAGAAGCTGCAGGCAGCATGCAGGGTGAGCAGAACTGCATGCCCAGAGGGTGGGGCCCACCCTGCAGCCCCCAGCTGCTGCCTGGCCACAGGGCAGGAGGGAGTGGGAACCTCCTTATTTCCTGGGCTCTCTGGGCTCTTCCTGGAGCTTTCATTACCAGTCATAAGGGGACTGTAAAGAGCACTTTGGGTAGCCGTTTAAAAAGTGATGAAACCACCTATAAACCAGCAAATTATACAGGGGAGGCATTTTATGTCTTGTTTTCTTTACAGCCATTCTGAAAGGCGACATAAAAGTCACTGGAAAGTCCTGGTTCCTGTCACCTCTGGGCCCCATTTCAGCCTGCATGGCATGACTCATTTGTTTTCAGAGGCTCCTGCCCTAGTACTGGCACAAGGAGGGACCAACTAGGGACTGTCTTTCAGAATTGTATTATCCAGAGCCAATATTCTCCCTGTGTCCCGAGGCGACATTTCCTGACCCCTGGGGCAGAGCCGAGAGGCCTGGCAGAGTTGAGAGCAGAAGCCCCCCTTTCACCCCTAGGCTTAGTCTTCACCTGCAGTCTCCAAATGTTCCCTTACTGGGGCCACATCATTCACCCTCCCCGCCAAGGATGGTGATCATGATGGACAGCCACCTTTTGTGCCTGCAGCTGCCCCCATGGGAGGGGTGTTCCAGAATGGTGAAGGATCATTCTTCCTAGTGATGAGGCTCAGTGCTGGGAGCTTGAAGGTTTGAGTTATGATAGAGTCCACTACCGACTGGCCTTGGGCCTTTGGGAATTGCCATGATGCTGTGACCTGCTTTTATCATCAGTGAAATGGGTGAGTAGAAAGTTTGTTCTGATAAATTTCATTTGAAAGAAAAAGGAACCTGTGCATGATGCTTGACTTAAGCAGGAGAAGGAACACCTGAGTTCTTTGCTTGGGCCAGTTTATGCCTTTGAGGTCTCAGCCAGTCACATTAGAGCACAGAGGCTGCACTTTAATTATAGACAGCACTTGAGATGTGAGGAATCATGGAGAATGGGAGAGATTCCAGAAAAATAGAGATAAGAAAATGTTTTGCAGTGGTTGAACTAATTTACATTCCCACCAACAGTGTAGAAGCATTCCTGTTTCTCCACAACCTTGCCAGCATCTGTTGTTTCTTGACTTTTTAATAATCGCCATTCTGACTGGCATGAGATGGTATCTCATTGTGGTTTTGATTTGCATTTGCATTTCTCTAATGATCAGTGATGTTGAGCTTTTTTTCATATGTTTGTTGGCTGCATGAATGTCTTCTTTTGAGAAGCATCTGTTTATGTCCTTTGCCCACTTTTTAATGGGGTTGTTTGTTTTTTTTTTCTTGTAAATTTGTTTATGTTCTTTGTAGACGCCGGATATTAGACCTTTTACAGATGGATAGATTGCAAAAATTTTCTCCCACTCTGTAGGTTGCCTATTCACTCTGATGATTGTTTCTTTTGCTGTGCAGAAGTTCTTTAGTTTAACTAGATCCCGTTTGTCAAGATTTGCTTTTGTTGCTATTGCTTTTGGCAATTTCATCATGAAATCGTTACCTGTGCCTATGTCCTGAATGGTATTGCCTAGATTTTCTTCTAGGGTTTTTATAGTTTTGGGTTTCAAACATTATGGAATACAGTGTGGCAATTCCTCAAAGAACTAGAACCAGAAACACCATTTGACCTAGCAGTCCTATTACTAGGTATATACCCAAAGGAATATAAATCATTCTATTATAAAAATACATTCACTCATGTGTTCACTGCAGCACTATGCACAATAGCAAAGACATAGAATCAACCTAAATGCCCATCAATGACAGACTGGGTAAAGAAAATGTGGTACATATACACCGTGGAATACTATGCAGCCATAAAAAGGAATGAGATCATGTCTTTTGCAGGGATATGAATGAAGCTGGAAGCCATTATCCTCAGCAAACTAATGCAGGAACAGAAAACCAAACACTGCCTGTTCTCACTTATAAGTGGGAGCTGAACAATGAGAACACATGGACACAGGGAGGGGAACATCACACACTAGACCTGTTGAGGGGCTAGAGGAGGAAGAGAATTAGGAAAAATAGCTAATGCACGCTGAGCTTTATACCTAGGTGAGGGGTTGATAGGTGCAGCAAACCACCATGGCACATGTTTACCTATGTAACAGACCTGCACATGTACCCTAGAACTTAAAAAAAAGAAAGAGACAGAGAGAGAATATTTCAATTTCAAATCAGAGAAAAAAGCAGATTCTGGAAATGACAGGCCAGAAAGCATTTGAATTGGAGCATCCTGAACCTGGGAGTGCATGGTCTCACTGTATTTCATATGGATCAGACATACTTGTGACCTGTCAAAATTTTTTTTCATATGTACTTTAAGTTTTAGGGTACATGTGTACAATGTGCAGGTTTATTACGTATATATACATGTGCCATGTTGGTGTGCTGCACCCATTAACTCATCATTTACATTAGGTATATCTTCTAATGCTATCCCTCCCCCCTCCCCCCACCCCATAACAGGCCCCGGTGTGTGATGTTCCCCTTCCTGGGTCCAAGCGTTCTCATTGTTCAATTCCCACCTTTGAGTGAGAACATGCAGTGTTTGGTTTTTTGTCCTTGTGATAGTTTGCTGAGAATGATGGTTTCCAGCTTCATCCATGTCCCTACAAAGGACATGAACTCATGCTTTTTTGTGGCTGCATAGTATTCCATGGTATATATGTGCCACATTTTCTTAATCCAGTCTATCATTGATGGACATCTGTGTTGGTTCCAAGTCTTTGCTATTGTGAATAGTCCTGCAATAAACATACCTGTGCATGTGTCTTTATAGCAGCATGATTTATAATCCTTTGGGTATATCCCCAGTAATGGGATGGCTGGGTCAAATGGTATTTCTAGTTCTAGATCCTTGAGGAGTCACCACACTGTCTTCCACAATGGTTGAACTAGTTTACAGTCCCACCAACAGTGTAAAAGTGTTCCTATTTCTCTACATCCTCTCCAGCACCTGTCGTTTCCTGACTTTTTAATGATCGCCATTCCAACTGGTGTGAGATGGTATCTCATTGTGGTTTTGATTTGCATTTCTCTGATGGCCAGTGATGACGAGCATTTTTTCATGTGTCTGTTGGCTGCACAAATGTCTTCTTTTGAGAAGTGTCTGTTCATATCCTTTGCCCACTTTTTGATGGGGTTGTTTTTTTTTTCTTGTAAATTTGTTTGAGTTATTTGTAGGTTCTGGATATTAGCCCTTTGTCAGATGGGTAGATTGCAAAAATTTTCTCCCATTCTGTAGGTTGCCTGTTCACTCTGATGATAGTTTCTTTTGCTGTGCAGAAGCTCTTTAGTTTAATTAGATCCCGTTTGTCAATTTTGGCTTTTGTTGCCATTGCTTTTGGTGTTTTAGACATGAAGTCCTTGCCCATGCCTATGTCCTGAATGGTATTGCCTAGGTTTTCTTCTAGGGTTTTTATGGTTTTAGGTCTAACATTTAAGTCTTTAATCCATCTTGAATTAATTTTTGTATAAGGTGTAAGGAAGGGATCCAGTTTTAGCTTTCTGCATATGGCTAGCCAGTTTTCCCAGCACCATTTATTAAATAGGGAATTATTTCCGCATTTCTTGTTTTTGTCAGGTTTGTCAAAGGTCAGATGGTTATAGATGTGTGGTATTATTTCTGAGGGCTCTGTTCTGTTCCATTGGTCTATATATCTGTTTTGGTACCAGTACCATGCTGTTTTGGTTACTGTAAACTTGTAGTATAATTTGAAGTCAGGTAGTGTGATGCCTCCAGCTTTATTCTTTTGGCTTAGGATTGACTTGGCAATGCGGGCTCTTTTTTGGTTCCATATGCACTTTAAAGTAGTTTTTTCCAATTATGTGAAGAAAGTCATTGGTAGCTTGATGGGGATGGCATTGAATCTATAAATTACCTTGGGCACTATGGCCATTTTCACGATATTGATTCTTCCTATCCATGAGCATGGAATGTTCTTCCATTTGTTTGTGTCCTGTTTTATTTCGTTGAGCAGTAGTTTGTAGTTTTCCTTGAAGAGGTCCTTCACACCCCTTGTAAGTTGGATTCCTAGGTATTTTATTCTCTTTGAAGCAATTGTGAATGGGAGTTCACCCATGATTTGGCTCTATGTTTGTCTGTTATTAGTGTATAGCAATGCTTGTGGTTTTTGCACATTGATTTTATATCCTGAGACTTTTCTGAAGTTGCTTATCAGCTTAAGGAGATTTGGGGCTGAGACGATGGGGTTTTCTAAATAGACAATCATGTCATCTGCAAACACAGACAAGTTGACTTCCTCTTTTCCTAATTGAATACCCTTTATTTCTTTCTCCTGCCTGATTGTCCTGGTCAGAACTTCCAACACTATGTTGAATAGGAGTGGTAAGAGAGGGCATCCCTGTCTTGTGCTAGTTTTCAAAGGGAATGCTTCCAGTTTTTGCCCATTCTGTATGATATTGGCTGTGGGTTTGTCATAAAGAGCTCTTATTTTGAGATATGTCCCATCAATACTGAATTTATTGAGAGTTTTTAGCATGAAGGGCTGTTGAATTTTGTCAAAGGCCTTTTCTGCATCTATTGAGATAATCATGTGGTATTTGTCTTTGGTTCTGTTTATATGCTGGATTACATTTATTGATTTGCATATGTTGAACCAGCCTTGCATCCCAGGGATGAAGCCCACTTGATCATAGTGGATAAGCTTTTTGATGTGCTGCTGGATTCAGTTTGTCAGTGTTTTATTGGGGATTTTTGCATCAATGTTCATCAGGGATATTGGTCTAAAATTCTCTTTTTTTTTGGTTGTGTCTCTGCCAGGCTTTGGTATCAGGATGATACTGGCCTCATAAAATGAATCAATTTTCTATTGATTGGAATAGTTTTAGAAGGGATGGTACCAGCTCCTCCTTGTACCTCTGTTAGAATTTGGCAGTGAATCCGTCTGGCCCTGGACTTTTTTTTTGGTTGGTAAGATATTAATTATTGCCTCAATTTCAGAGCCTGTTATTGGTCTATTCAGAGATTCAACTTCTTCCTGGTTTAGTCTTGGGAAGGTATTTGTGTCCAGGAATTTGTCCGTTTCTCCTAGATTTTCTAGTTTATTTGTGTAGAGGTGTTTACAGTATTCTCTGATGGTAGTTTGTATTTCTGTGGAATAGGTGGTGATATCCCCTTTATCATTTTTTATTGCATCTATTTGATTCTTCTCTCTTTTCTTCTTTATTAGTCTTTCTAGTAGTCTATCAATTTTATTGATTTTTTTCAAAAAACCAGCTCCTGGATTCACTGATTTTTTGAAGGTTTTTTGTGTCTCTATCTCCTTCAGTTCTGCTCTGATCTTAGTTATTTCTTGCCTTCTGCTAGCTTTTGAATGTGTTTGCTCTTGCTTCTCCAGTTCTTTTAATTGTGATGTTAGAGTGTCAATTTTAGATCTTTCCAGCTTTCTCTTGTGGGCATTTAGTGCTATAAATTTCCCCCTACACACTGCTTTAAATGTGTCCCAGAGATTCTGGTAGGTTGTATCTTTGTTCTCATTGGTTTCAAAGAACATCTTTATTTCTGCCTTCATTTCGTTATGTACCCAGTAGTCATTCAGGAGCAGGTTGTTCAGTTTCCATGTAGTTGAGCAGTTTTGAGTGAGTTTCTTAATCCTGAGTTCTAGTTTGATTGCACTGTGCTCTGAGAGAAAGTTTGTTATAATTTCTGTTCTTTTACATTTGCTGAGGAGTGCTTTACTTCCAACTATGTGGTCAGTTTTGGAATAAGTGTGATGTGGTACTGAGAAGAATGTATATTCTGTTGATTTGGAGTGGAGAGCTCTGTAGATGTCTATTAGGTCTCCTTACTGCAGAGTTGAGTTCAACTTCTGGATATCTGTGTTAACTTTCTGTTTTGTTGATCTGTCTAATGTTGACAGTAGGGTGTTAAAGTCTCCCATTATTATTGTGTGGGAGTCTAAGTCTCTTTGTAGGTCTCTGAGGACTTGCTTTATGAATTTGGGTGCTCCTGTATTGGGTGCATATATATTTAGTATAGTTCGCTCTTCTTGTTGAATTGATCCCTTTACCATTATGTAATGGCCTTCTTTGTCTCTTTTGATCTTTGTTGGTTTAAAGTCTGTTTTATCAGAGACTAGGATTGCAACCCATGGATTTTTGTTTTCTGTTTGCTTGGTAAATCTTCCTCCATCCCTTTACTTTGAGCCTATGTGTGTCTCTGCACGTGAGATGGGTCTCCTGATACAGCACACTGATGGGTCTTGACTCTTTATCCAGTTTGCCAGTGTGTGTCTTTTAATTGGATAATTCATCCCATTTACATTTAAGATTAATATTGTTATGTGTGAATTTGATCCTGTCATTATGATGTTAGCTGGTTATTTTGCTTGTTAGTTGATGCAGTTTCTTCCTAGCGTCAATGGTCTTTACTCTTTGGCATGTTTTTGCAGTGGCTGGTACTGGTTGTTCCTTTCCATGTTTAGTGCTTCCTTCAGGAGTTTTTGTGGGGGAAGCTTGTTGGTGACAAAATCTCTCAGCATTTGCTTGTCTCTAAAGGATTTTATTTGTCCTTCACTTACGAAGCTTAGTTTGGCTGGATATGAAATTCTGGGTTGAAAATTCTTTTCTTTAAGAATGTTGCAGCTTGGCCCCCACTCTCTTCTGGCTTGTAGAGCTTCTGCCAAGAGATCTGCTGTTAGTCTGATGGGTTTCCCTTTGTGGGTAACCCGACCTTTCTCTCTGGCTGCCCTTAACTTTTTTTCCTTCATTTCAACTTTGGTGAATCTGACAATTATGTGTCTTGGGGTTGCTCTTCTCGAGGAATATCTTTGTGGCGTTCTCTGTATTTCCTGAGTTTGAATGTTGGTCTGCCTTGCTAGGTTGGGAAAGTTCTCCTGGATAATATCCTGCAGAGTGTTTTCCAACTTGGTTCCATTCTCACTGTCACTTTCAGGTATATCAATCAGACGTAGATTTGGTCTTTTCACATCGTCCCGTATTTCTTGCAGGCTTCGTTTGTTTCTTTTTACTCTTTTTTCTCTAAACTTCTCTTCTTGCTTCATTTCATTCATTTGATCGTCAATCATGATACCTTTTCTTCCAGTTGACTGAATCAGCTACTGAAGCTTGTGCATTCGTCACGTAGTTCTCATGCCATGGTTTTCAGCTCCATCAGGTCATTTAAGGACTTCTCTACACTGGTTATTCTAGTTAGCCATTTATCTAATCTTTTTTCAAGGTTTTTAGCTTCTTTACAATGGGTTCGAACTTCCTCCTTTAGCTCAGAGAAGTTTGATCATCTGAAGCCTTCTTCTCTCAACTAGTCAAAGTCATTCTCCATCCAGCTTTGTTCCGTTGCTGGTGAGGAGCTGCGTGCCTTTGGAGGGGGAGATGCGCTCTGATTTTTAGAATTTTCAGCTTTTCTGCTCTGTTTTTTTCCCCATCTTTGTGGTTTTATCTACCTTTGGTCTTTGGTGATGGTGACATACAAATGGGGTTTTGGAGGATGTCCTTTCTGTTTGTTAGTTTTCCTTCTAACAGTCAGGACCCTCAGCTGCAGGTCTGTTGGAGTTTGCTGGAGGTCCACTCCAGACCCTGTTTGCCTGGGTATCAGTAGTGGAGGCTACAGAACAGCGAATATTGCTGAACAGCAAATGTTGCTGCCTGATCGTTCCTCTGGACGTTTCGTCTCAGAGGGGTACCCGGCCGTGTGAGGTGTCAGTCTGCCCCTACTGGTGGGTGCCTCCCAGTTAGGCTACTCGGGGGTCAGGGACCCACTTGAGGAGGCAGTCTGTCTGTTCTCAGATCTCAAACTCCTTGCTGGGAGAACCACTACTCTCTTCAAAGCTGTTGGACAGGAACATTTAAGTCTGCAGAGGTTTCTGCAGACTTTTGTTTGGCTATGCCCTGCCCCTAGAGGTGGTGTCTACAGAGGCAGGCAGGCCTCCTTGAGCTGCGGTGGGCTCCACCCAGTTTGAGCTTCCCAGCTACTTTGTTTACCTACTCAAGCCTCAGCAATGGAGGGCGCCCCTCCCCCAGCTTTGCTGCTGCCTTGCAGTTCGATCTCAGACTGCTGTGCTAGCAATGAGGGAGGCCCCGTGTGTGTGGGACCCTCCGAGCCAGGCGCGGGATATAGTCTCCTGGTGTGCCGTTTGCTGAGACCATTGGAAAAGTGCAGTATTACGGTGGGAGTGATCCGATTTTCCAAGTGCCCTCTGTTACAGCTTTGCTTGGCTAGGAAAGGGAATTCCCTGACCCCTTGTGCTTCCTGGGTGAGGTGATGCCTCGCCCTGCTTCGGCTGATGCTCGGTGCACTGTACCCACTGTCCTGCACCCACTGTCCAGCAAGCCCCAGTGAGATGAATTTGGTACATCAGTTGGAAATGCAGAAATCACCCGTCTTCTCTGTCACTCACACTAGGAGCTGTATACTGGAGCTGTTCCTATTTGGCCATCTTGGAACCACCCTGTTGAGTGTTTAATACCACATTTAACTATGTTATTTATAAAGCTGATTAGTTCTAAAAAGGGATGAAGGAGCAAGACATATTTATCTTGCAACAGAAGAGTAAGATTGTTCGAATGTTGGGTGTATGTTTCTACAGACAAGAAATAACCATTTCTATGTGTGACCTTAGAGGCAGACTTGAGGTTTAAGAGAAGTAGACCTCCATCTGTCAAAAGGAAGGGATTTCTCAAAGTCTGAGCAATTCAAAGTTGGAATAGGCCATCCAACCAGGCCTGTCCCAGTAGAGGTTGGGTCAGCCTAGGCAGGACTCATGCAGGTGGGTCTGGGATGGGGTGGAGGGGATGAGATCAAAGGTACTCAAGTTGTGTTGAGAGATCTGAGGTCTTAGGAGGGTTGGCACAAGAATAGCTCTTCAGGGAGGGTTTTCAAGGGCAGCCTTTCAGCATTTTCCCCACAGGAATCTTGCATATGCCTCTCTGCCTGCTGGTCATTATTGGCCTCTCTCATTTTACTGGGACTACAAAGAATAATGCTTGTGGGGCGATAAAACTCAGCAGTCAGCTAGTCACTCTCTACCGGAAGACTAGATCTTATCTTGGCAGAGATAAAACTCCCATCTGGACACGACAGCCCTTGCCTTTATGATGGGACTTGGCCCATCTCAGAGGGCTGCTCATGCCCAATTTTCAGCACTGAATTTTCTACGTTTCAAATGTTTAGAGGGTTCAGGAGCCAATGCTAGAATCTTGTACTGTGTATTGTGTTGGGGGCACTTTGTCCCACAGACATGTACCACCCTGCAGTAGGACTGGGTGGGAGACAGAGAGGTGTAGCCCAGCTCCACTCCGTCATCACAGAGATGTTGGATAAGTAATGTGTCCCATGAAAGATGCCACATCGTGCAGTAGCCTTGGATTTTATTAACCAGAAAGGAGGCCTCATCCGAGCTGTTATGTGATGAAATGGACACTCAGGAAAATTTCAAATTGCTTATTACAGAGGAGAAGCATGGGAAAACAAGGAGCCACTTGCATTTGGAACACAAAGCCAGTTCTCTTTCCCTGTTCTCTGTATTTGTGGATTCCTGGCTCTCTAGCACCACGCACCTACCTTGTCGTTGCTGCCAACTTCCACCCAGCTCATTTTCTGCAGACAGCCACGTTTCCTTTCAGCTGCCTCTGCCGCCTCTTTTGTTCTCATTTGCTTTATATCTGGGCAGCATTATAACTGTCTCACACAGCCTTTTATGAAAGCAGAGGAAGTGAGCAAGGTTCCAATGAAATAAGAAACAAACAAACAAATTTAGGAACTTGGAGAATGTCTTGTCCAACCTCCTACTGCAGACTGTAGAGTCAACAAATCCATTGGTTTGTAAAACTTCCTTAACGTGGAGTGATACTGAGAATGTTTGCAGACTGCATTTGTGAGTATCTTGAAGAGGATACCATCTTGAAGGTTACTGTCACTTTAGCTGTGCAAGTAAATGCAGTCTGAAAGGGTATGATTTCTTTCTCAAGTTCAGACTGGTGGATTGTAGACATTTCAAAACTAGTGATATATCTTCTTTGAGACAATATTTTTCATGGAACTGCAATCTATGAAACAGGGAGAAATGAGTTATACTGATTGAGGTAGGGTCAAGGGTCCATGTGTCCATCCCTGGACATCCCAGGCATCTTCTAAAGCAAATTTTAAGCCTCCTGCTATAAGTAAAGGGGAAACAACAAATGGACTCCATCCAGGCTGCGGCATTTCGGTGGTTCAGGGCTTCCCATAAGAGTTTACAGCCCAATTTACTCATTTAACAAACATTTATGGAGTGTCCGCCATATGTCAGGTTTTGCTGGGTATTTGGGATACACCCACAGATGAGAAAAACAAGGTCCCTGTTTTTATAGGGCTTAGATTCCAGCAAGTGACACTGGCACATTTTGCTACATGTCATGCAGGAAATGAGCAGGATAATGAGATGGAGCCACAGGGTAGGGGCTGCTGGCTGGAGAAAGGGCTGTCCTTGTTGACTTGCCCATCTGAGTTTCATGGTGCCCTTCTCCCCCAGGCCCACTCATTTTTTTGAGACCTAGTACCACCTGAAAGGAGGTCCTTAAATGCCCTGTGTTTCCTGAGGCAAACCAGAAAGCAGAGACTTCTTCAGGGAAGGACTGATAGAAGAGGCAAACTTCGCAAAACACCTTTTCCAGTCTTCTTGAAAATGATTGTGATGTAAGGCACATCTGGACATTTGTAGACAGATTGAAGGTGGGCATGTTTGGATGACAATTAGGGATGATGATGAGCGTAGCTCTCCTTTCTAGGAATCATAAATCACTAGCAGGGGAGTTATACATCCTTGATTTGGGCCAGTGAAGACTCTCAGGGAGATTGTTTAGCTACCAGGGCATCTGAGAAACAAAGCTGAGGTCTTAGCAAGAGACTGCCCTGCCAACCCAAGCTGAGTGCCACAACAGCTGCCTTCCTCCTCCATCTCTTCTTTTTCAGAACCGTGGAGAGTTCTGACCATCCTTCTTGTCTTCTACATGCAACAGAACGCAGTTCACTCTCCAAGAGTTAAGGTAGTACAGCAAAGCATGAAAAGTTACAAAGAAATGGGGAAAAGATGCAGACAGGCTTTTATATGAAGCAGTTTCATTCCTTAACAACTATGTTCAAACCATACGTCAATGAACCAAACCCCACGCAATGAAAGAGTTCCTTGTTAAACAAATGCAATAAAACAATTGGAAAGTAATCTTTTCTTAACAAAAAATAAAGCTTTATTGAGGTATAATTAGCACAGAATAAACTACACATATTTAAGGTGTGCAATGGCTGGACTGTGTCCTCCCACCTGGACATTTGTTGAGACATTTGTCTTAGTACCTGAGAATGTGACTGTGTTTGGAGACAGGGTCTTTAAAGAGGCAAGTAAGTTAAAATGAGCTTATTGGGCAGACCTCTTATGCCACATGACTGATGTCCTCATAGAAGAGGAGATTAGGGCACAGACACACACAGAGGGAAGATGAGAAGACATGGGAGAAGACAACCACCTATACACCAGAAAGAGAGGCCTCAGAAGGAACCAACCCTGCTGACACTTTGACTCTGAGCTTCTAGCCTCCGAGACTGAGAACAGAAATCTGTGTTGTTGAAGCTATTCAGTCTGAGGTCCTTGTGAACTTCGTTACAGCAGCCCTTGTGAACGAATACACTACTGCAATGATAACAATAATGAACACATTTGTTATCCCCGCAAACTTCCTCCTGGTCATTCGTAGCCCCTCCCATGTTCCCTTCCCTCCCTGTTCCTAGGCACCACCACTGCTCTGCTTTCAGTCACGGTGGATTAGTTAGTATTTTGCAGAATTTTATAGAACTGGAATCATACAGGATGCACTCTTTTATTGGAGGGGGGTAGGTCTTGCTTCTTTCATTAAGCTTAATTATTCTGACATTCATTCATTTTGCAGCATGTATCAGTAGTTCAATTTTTGTTTATTGCTAAGTCATATTCCAGATATACCAGGATTTTTTTGTCACTTCACCTGATGATGGGCATTCTGATTGTGTCCAATTTGTGACAGTTATAAATAAAACTGTTAGGAATAGTTGTACACAAGTCTTTGTATGCACCTAAGACTTATTTCCTCTTGGGTAAATGTAAGTATGTGGGTGTGGAATGGCTACATTGTATGGTAGGTGTATAGTTAACTCTTTAAGAAACTCTAAACCTTTTCCCCAAGTAGTGGTGCCATTTTATATTTCTACCAGCAGTGTATGAGAGTTCTAGTGCCTCTACATATGCACAAATGCTTGCTATGATCAATTTTTTTCAATTTTAGACATTCTAATCAATGTGTAGTAGAATCTCCTTGTGGTTTTAATTTGCATTTCTCTAGTGACTAATGATGCTCAGCGTCTCTTCATGTGCTTATTTGCCATTGGAACATCTTTTCTGGTGAAGTATCACTTCAAAGATTGTTCCAGTTTTTAAAAATTGGGTCATTTATTTTTTAAAAATATATTCTTCTTATATATTCTGGAGACAAGCCCTTTGTCTAATATCTGACCTATCTAACAAAGTCTTTGACACATTGCAACTGTAATTTTCTTAGACTGTGACTTGTCTTCTCATTTTATTAACTGTATCTTTCAAATAACATGAGTTTTAAATTTTGGTGAAATCCAGTTTATCGCTTTGTTTCTTTATGAATTGTGATTTTGGTGTCAAATAAAAAATATTTGCCCACCTCAAGGTCACAAAGCCTTCTTGCTAGGAATTTTACAGCTTTATACTTTTAGGTTTTGTATTTAGAACTAAGACCTATTTTGAGTTAATTTTTATAGGCGGTACAAGGTATGAATTGAAGTTTATTTTGTCTTGCATGTGGGTAAGCAATCATTTCAGTATCATTTGTTGAAAAGATTATCTTTATCTATTGAATTGTCTTTGCACCTTTGTAAAAGAAACCACAACAGTTATCCATATATGTGTGGGTCTGTTTCTGAACTCTCTTTTATTCCATTGATCATTTATTGATGCTGATATCAATGCTATACTGTCAAGATTGCCATAGCTTTACAATAAGTGTTGACATCAGCTAGTTCTTTTTCAACATGGTTTTGGCTATTTTGGTCCTTAGCATGCATTTCCTTATGAATTTTAGAATCAGTTTGTCACTCTCTACATAAAAAGCTTGCTGTCATTTTGAATGGGATTGCCTTGAATCTATGGAACCCCTGGGGAAAGCTGTCACCTTTTTTATTTTTTTTGAGACAGAGTCTTACTCTGTTGCCCAGGTTGGAGTGCAGTGGTACAGTCTTGGCTCACTGGAACCTCCACATCCCAGATTCAAGCAATTCTTGTGCCTTGGCCTCCTGAGTAGCTGGGATTACAGGCATGTGCCACCATGCCTGACTAATTTTTGCATTTTTTAAGTAGAGATGGGGTTTCACCATGTTGGTCAGGCTGGTCTTGAACTCCTGGCCTAAAGTGATCCACCCCCCCTTGGTCTCCCAAAGTGCTGGGATTACAGGTGTGAGCCGCTGTGCCTGATCTGTCATCTTAACTATAATGCATCTTGTCATCCATGGACACAGTATATATTTCCATTTATTGAAGTCTTCTTTAATTTCTCTTCGCAATGTTTTGTAGTTTTCGGTGTACAGATATTTCACCTCTTTTATTAGATTTATCCCTAAATATTCATTTCTATAATATTTATCTTTAAATATTTTATTTTTCATGCTATTATATATGGTTTTATCTTTTAAATTTCAATTTCCAATTGTTTGTTGTTCCAGTTGTGTTGGAACACACAATTGTGTATTATTCATTTTTTTTGTTTGTACAATTAAATTTTGTCTATTGATCTTGTGTTATGCAGCCTAGCTAAACTCACTCATCTGTAGAATCTGTCTCATTCCTGATTTTGTTAACTTGTGTTTTTTCTGTTTTCTATTCTGATCAGTTGGGCTATTCAGATCAGGTTGATCAATTTAACTGGTTTTCTCAAAGACCAACTTTGGATTTCACTGATTTTTTCCCCACTTTTCCCCTGCATTTTTGATTTCTGTTCTGATCCTTATGATTTCCTCTCTTCTATTTACTTTGGGTTTAAATTTCTCTCCTTTTTCTAGTTTCTTTTTTTTTTTTTTTTGAGACGGAGTCTCGCTCTGTCGCCCAGGCTGGAGTGCAGTGGTGCGATCTCGGCTCCCTGCAAGCTCCGCCTCCCAGATTTACGCCATTCTCCTGCCTCAGCCTCCCGAGTAGCTGGGACTACAAGCACCTGCCACCACGCCCGGCTAATTTTTTATACTTTTAGTAGAGAGGGGTTTTCACTGTGTTAGCCAGGATGGTCTCGATCTCCTGACCTCGTGATCCACCGGCCTCGGCCTCCCAAAGTGCTGGGATTATAGGCGTGAGCCACCGCGCCCGGCCTTTTCTGGTTTCTTAAGGTGGAAGCTGAAGTTGTTGACGTCACTCAGCCCAGGACTAATTATTCCCCATGACTGAAGCAAGACTCTTCTGGGTAGTCGACTCAAAGTCCCACAAATGATGAAGTTTTCCAGTCTAGTTGGTGTTAACAGGCAGCATCCCCCACCAGTGGGCTCTGTTCTCTCTAATCCTTAGGTGAGTCTTTCTATAGACTTGAGTCATTTTCTCCCAAGCGTGTGCCAGTCACTGCCCAGCTGAATACTCAAGGGGGTCACCTGCAAATCTCCAGAGCCCTATACAACTCTGTCCCTATACAACTCTCTTCCATGGTCCCCTGTCCTGCAAACTCTTGCTGCCTTGGTCTCCCAAGACTCAGCTAAGCCTCCTCAGCTGAGGCCATCCTCTGTGCTCTGTCTGTGCCACAGCAGGCAATGGGAGGTGGTCAGCTGGGGCGATCTTGGGGCTTGCTTCTTTTATTTTCCATCTCTCAGGGGGTCATGAATCTTCATTGCCTGATGTCCAAACATGTCTTGACCATTTTTATTTGGTCCTTTTAAAGAATTTGAACCAACACATTGGCTCCCCTGCGTCCTTGCTGACTCATTCTACTGATCTTAGGACTTGGCCTCCATAATCCCCTGAATCAATCCCTTATAATAAATCTCTTTCTTATATATTATTGTATTATTATATAATATATAATATTAACATATATTACATATTCTTGTATATATTATGTACAAAGCTATACATAAGTATAGATTTACATATGCATCATATTGGTTCTGTGCCTCTGGAAAACTCTGAAGAATAGAGATACTTGTTTGCTTCAGGCTGGAGGGTAAATCTGATCCCCGTCTTTCTATCTCGCTCAGAAGAGGGAGTGCCGAATGTATCAATCTGTATGGATACCAAGAATCATTTTGTGCAACACAGATCATTTCTCCATCGTTCATTGATTCAGGAAGTTTGGGTGTTCACAGGTTGGGTTTTCTTGTTGGGGAACTCATGGCCACGATAAGGGAAAATCACTGGCCTTCAGGAGCAGAGCACTGGTTGGCTGTGGATTTCCACGGATAGGGTCTGCTGTGCCAGGCGAACCTTCCCTGGTTCCAGCTCTCTGAAATGCAAGCCAGATGCTACACAATTTGCTCACAACCTCCCAATCCTCCCCTCGTTTGGCCAAATGGTTGCACAGCAGCCAGGGTGCTGGCCACAGAGAAGTCGGGGTGTGGCTGGCGTGCTTTCCTCTCCCCTCTGCTTTGTTAGAGTGATGGCTTCTGTCCCCTGCCCACGTATTACAGGCCCCATAAAGCAGGCTTGATTACACAGTTGTGTTAGCTTGCTGACATGTAAAGACAGCAGCCCTGTGATTAATCAGCCCTGAGCTGGGCTCTCTGGGAGCGATGGCTGTCCTGAGGAACATCTGACAGCATGTCTGCCCTGGGTCTTGCATGGGCGAAAACCATTTCTGCTCCTGAGAGAGTTTTCCAGGCTGCACTTAAGAATTTTTATGGGTTTGCGGTGACATTTCCATTTTAATTTGCTAATTATTATTGGTGAAATTGAGAGGCAACTCCAGATTTATTGGCATTTCACAGTCTGTTGTGCTCCATCTACAGCTGTGGATCTTAACAGCCAGGAGGGCAACCTGCCCTGCCCCGTGTGCATTAACCCGCTCGGCACCTGGGAGCAGGAGCACTGCTTGCAGGTGTGGATCAGCTCCTACATCGTGGGGACCCCGTGAAGGAAGCGGGTCTGTATCTGCTGATAAACACTCCTACCATCTTCACCAGGCCAGACAGTTTCTTAGGGGATCAGACATATTTGCAGAGAGAGCCTTGGTTGCTCTGGCTATTCTGTCTCCGTGGGACCACACCCGATCTTCCTCTGTCTCTTCCAGGCTTTCCTGGCTGCCAGAAGCTTAACACAAACAGTGCATCTTGGATCCAGTTCCTCCACAACACCACACAAGTGCGGTCAGGAAGGTCTTTTCATTGGTTCTATTGTTCCTAATGTTTACAACAAGTCAATGTCTCTTGATTTTTCTCTGGAACACACACACACACACACACACACACACACACACACACACACACACACACACACTTTGACTTACGGTTGGCACTACCATTTAAAATATTTTTATTTATATATTTTAAGTCTTTTCTAGCACCACCACCTTTCCCCATATTTTTATGTGCTGCTGCATTGCCCCATCATTGTTTAATATGTATCACCCTCTTTCCATCCCATAAATAGCAAATTCCTCAAGGACAGCATTGATGCCAGCTCCTCATTCTGCAACCCCCGTTGCACAAGGCTGTGCAAACAGGAAATGTGAGTGCTTTGACAATTAATAATTTGGTCTATATGTTTCCTGAAACGTTTACAACCCAGGAACACTGGAAATAAGTGACCAACTACAGAAAAAATCTTTGCTAAATTACCGTCCTTGAAAAAATATAATGGTTATTAAAAATGAGACTTAGGAATCTACAATAATATAGGGAAACACTTATGCCACAATGTTAAGTGGAAGGTCGATTAAAATATAAGTAGCCTATGATTCTAACTATATGAATATATTATTATTTTGCTATTTATTTAAACCCAATTTTGTTCCACAAAGAATTTAAGACAAATGGTACAAATACGTATATAGTCACAGACATCTGAAAAAGCATTAAACAAAAAACCATGATTGTTCCCTTCCTTCCCAAGTAGCATGTGGGAAAAGGCAGTATCATTCTTTTAGGTGAGGTCCTGACTGTCCACAGCAATGAGAAGATTCTGGGCTTGCTTTGCCTCCCCTAGAGACCTGGACGTGATGACAGGGTTTGAAATTCATTATCTGCCGAGATGAGAAACCACAAACATCTCTACTCTGGGTTCTTGTGCTGAACAGGGCTTGTGCCCACACGTGCATCACCAAGAACCCGCAGAGCAACCTGGCCCCTGACCAGCGATGCCCATGGATGCTGTACCAGAGAAAGAGGCTTAAAATGCCCCACACCCAGTGGGTTCAGTCAGGGCATCTAATTCTTGGCCGGGCCGCCTGGCAGCAAGCGTGACTCCACTCCCGTTAGAGTGGAAGATAGCAGGAGACCTGTTGCAGGACACTCTCCCAGGGCTACTTCTTCTTTTTAAATTTTTTTTTTAATTGTTGTTGTTGTTGTTGTGTGTGTGTGTGTGTGTGAGACAAAGTATTGCTCTGTCGCCCAAGCTGGAGTGCAGTGATGTGATCTTGGCTCACTGCAACCTCCGCCTTCTTGCCTCAGCGATTTTCTTGCCTCAGCTTCCTGAGTAGCAGGATTACAGGCGTGTGCCACCACGCCCGGCTAATTTTTGTATTGTTAGTAAAGATGAGGTTTCACCATGTTGGCCAGGCTGGTCTTGAACTCCAGACCTCAGGTGATCCACCCACCTCGGCCGCCCAAAATGCTGGGAATACAGGTGTGAGCCACCTCGTCCTGCTTGGGGCTACTTCTTGGGTCACTGGAGCTGCTCCCTGCTCAGCCTGTGAGTGATGAGGTTCAGATGCCTGTTTTCCAGACACCCTCACTCAGCCCTCACATCTGGGCTAGAAGTAGGAAATTCAGTTCTAACTGAGTCTTGAAAATCACAGGAGAGTTTTCATTTGGGATTGGAGGTGGGAGGGCCCTTCCTGAATTTCCCTAGGTGGCCCAGCAGAGGGAGTGCGGCTCCCAAAGGCTGCACCCTCTCCCCTTGCTTTGCCACTGGGCTCAGATCAAATGAATTCAGCCTCAGCACTGACTGCGTGCTGGTCAGCTCCCAGCATTGAGGATCTGGCTCAGTCTACCCCGAGAGACACGAGAAATTGAAGGAATGAAACAGGCTCTCGCTAGACCTCACCTGAACCCCAGGACTGCATATTTAGGAGGCTGCCTTACTCAGGGGGTCCTGCCTGTTATGTCTTCCCCTAATCACTCTGTGCCTACCTCTGGAACACAGATGGTCTCCATGGTGTCAGTGATTGCTTTGAAGTTGCTTTTCCTTAAAATAAATTCAGTGTGTTTCTCAAGAGGATGTTCTGTTCCTTACCAGGTGCAGCTACTGATCAAAACCCTCTGCGGTGGGGCAGGAACTCTGCTTACCCGGGGCTCCTTAGTAGCCTCTAACGAACACGCCTTCCACAGTTTGAGACACTTGAAGAGGCCCAGAGGGAGGCGTTTTTATGCAATATTTTCTGCCCTATGCCCTGTGACTCTTTAGGGGACATGAGGTATCAGGAATAAAGCTGTCATGGGGGCTTAGAAGATTCAGAGGGACTACTGTCCCCACCGGGGGGCTACCATGTGTGCCTGTGGCTGACTGTTCTCTGCACCATCGCAAAAAAGGCAACAGTGGCCTGGGCTCAGGGACCAGCACTTCAGTCTAGTCTCAAGATTCACATCTACTTTTTTTTTTTTTTTTTTTTTTTGCCTTGGCCTGACCAATAGAAGTTGTCCGCCCAGCCCCCGCCACCACCACACACACCCCAAAGAGGGTGAGGGGATGGGGCCATGTGAGCCGCAGGCTGTTTGGCTGGAAATAGCTCTCTCAGACCACAGCAGCCTGAAGATGGGTCGGGGCTAAGGGCGTTGCAATATGCGTGCAGGAGGGCCAGGCTGCAGCGGGGGATAATTTGAAACTAAAGCACAGAAATGGGTCTGGGGGAGCCTGGCTAGCAGGTAAAGGAGTCCCACATGTTAGCAAGCCTTCTAGGTTCTACCTTCAAGACTGAGCTAGAATCCAACTGCTTCTCCCACCTCCATGGCGAGCACCCTGCCCAGGCTGCACCCTCCCTTGTCTGGGTCACTGCAGCAGTGTCTGAACTTCTGCCTCTCTGCTTCCATGCTTGTTCTGCAGCAGCCAGAGGAATCCTTCTAAAACCCAAGGCAGCTCATGTCCTGCCTGTCCCCAGAGCCCTCCCATGGCTCCCTGTAGTGGATTAATATAATGTCCCTCCCAAACTCATGTCCACTGACGTAGATTCTTTGCTTGACCAAACTTTAGCCAGGTCCCCGAACTGTCTCCTAGGCCCCAGCAATATTTGGTCACCCTGGCCTACCTTCAGCAAGAATCCCATTAGGTGGGTTTAGGCTGAATCCCCCTTACCTCTAATGTTTCCTCTTGGCAGTTTTCCATCCACGGACCCCACCCCGCTCTTTGGTTATAAATCCTACCCTGCCTGGGCTGTGTTCAGAGTGGAGCCCAATCTCTTTCTCCTACTGCAGAATCCCATTGCTGTGATCTCTGTGCCTATCTCAATGGTCCTCAGTGAACTCTTCCTTACTGTACTTTAACAAGCATCATGGAAGAATTTTTTAACACTACCTAGAACCTCAGCATATGACTTTATTTGGACATAAGGGCCTTGCAGATGCAATTAGTTAATGATTGACATGCCAACACATTGGATTAGGGTGGACCCCAAATCTAATAACTGGCATCTTTAGAAGACACAGACACAGAGAGAAGGCCACGTGAAGAGGAAGGTTGAGACTGGAGTGAGGTGTCTACAAGCCCAGGAAGGCCAAGGGTCGCTGGAGCCAACCAGAGCTGGCAGAGGCTGAGAAAGATTCTTCCTCAGGTCCTCCCGGGGGGCGTGGCCTTCCAGCACTTTGGTTTGGACCTCTGGCCTCCAGAACAATGAGAGTACATTGCCGTTATTTTAAGCCATCTGGTTTGTGGCAATTTGTTGCAGTATTCCCAGGAAACTCATAAATCTCCAATTGACTTAGAGAAAAGCCCAAACCATCCAAAGGCCTCAAGACTCCACACAGCACCCCGCTCCTCCTGCGGCTCTTGGAGTCACCTCTCATTCCCCTCCCCGCTCAGCCCAACTTCTGCACTACCAACCCCTCCCTTGCCTCTCAAGCCCTTTGGACCCCCTCCCCATCAGGGCCTTTGGAGGGACAGCTCCTCTGCCTGCACCCTCATGACCTGGATGTCTGAGATGCTCACTTCTTCATCCTGCTTCAGTCTCTGCACAGAAGGTGCCTTCTCGGGCAGTCTACCCTGACTGCCCCATTCACATTTCCCCTCTCTTGGCCTCCTTACTGTAATTAATTTATTTCCCAAAGCATCTGACACGAGATCTCTTCTGTTGTTGGCTGTGTCTGCTTGGGCAGGCCGTCTGCACTGTTCCCCTGGTGTACGTGGAGCACAGGAGAGGTTCATTGAATGAAGGAAAGGATGGCTTTCTCCTGCTCTGGAAAGGCCCACTCCCACATGCTCCTGAGCCCACGCCAGGTCCCGAGAGGTAGATGAACCCCATGGGGAATCAGGGTGCAGCTCCTGCCTCCAGGAAGGCAGCCTCTAGGCTTTGAGGCTCACACGGTAACCATACAAACATTTTAAGAGCAGTATTTATGCATGTCAATTGCATGCATTTTTAATATCTGTATATACAGAAGGAGTTTGTGTGCGTAGTGAGATTATTAATGCATTATACACGTATTATGCCTATATGCATATAAAAATAGATTAAAAGACTAGAAGTCTCCAGTCAGAGAGAACATGTACAGCTGAGGGTTTCCTGGGGCCTGATGTTAGTTCTGTGCCCGGTGGCTCAGGATTTACCTACTTTAATACCTCACCGAGTCTGCTAATTCTGCCTTCTGTCAGCCTCTCTTCCTACCTAGATGGCACCAGGGCAGCTGCCACCGCAGAAGTTTATGACCATATTTGTCACTGTTTTCGGAAATGAACGGTTTTACAGGGTGTTCGCTCCTATGCGGAACGTCTCCCAGCACGCGGTGTCACATTGAGGCCAGCACCAATTCGGGCTGGCATCTGGCGGGGTTAAGGAAGCCACCGAGGAAAAGCAAAAAGGGGAAAAAAGCCTCTGGGTAGAAACAGCTGTCAGATCCTTCTCTTGCGTGTGTCTTAAAGGCGGTGGAGTAGAAAGACAGAGTGTCGCAGCAATTTCCCACGACAGTCAGGATGGTTGGCTGGTTTGTGGCACTGCCCTGGCTTCGTGCTTCCCCCCTGCCGGGGTCTTTACGGACCATTTCACTGCTCATTAGTGTCGCACTGGGGGGCAGTGGGTGGGGGGCGGGATGGACGGAGGAGTCCAAGTTGGATGAAAACATAGGAGCATTTTTAGGCTGGATATTGTTACCTAAGATGAGGTTTGCATGGAGGTTAAAGGAAATGGCTTTTATCTAGAAACAAAGAATTGCAATTTGGGTACACTGGATCAGGGCAGCCCCGAAGAGGGTCCTAACAGGCAGTGCAGGAGAGTTTTTCTCATAGGAGATTTCTGCAGAAAGTTGTTTTCGGAGGCTGTCATTGGTCGGGCATAAATCCTAAATGGCAAACCTGTACTGATTGGTCAGTTAATGAGGGTACTCCCAGCTGGGAGATGCTGAAGGCTGGTGGACACTGACTTCAGCTGTTATTCAAGTCTATGGGAACATGCTGCGGCTCGACCTTTAGCAGGTGTGGGAGCAATCCTCCCGCCATCTCCCTGCTCCACTTTGGAAACTTAGTTCCTTCATTTTCTCTCACTGTATACACATACTGATTGCTCATTTTTCTTTCACTGTATCCTACACTGAGATAAATTATATCTCAATAAAGCTGTTCAAGAATGATTCTTGAACATCCAAGCATAGAAATGTTTTCTTTGTGGATTTCTGCCTGGCAGCCCCACGGCTGGCTCAAGCCTGTCCTGGCCACCCCTTTGGCCAGGGCCTACAGCCTCTTTCAGCTCCCTTGTTGCCTTAATCACACAACCTTTCCAGGCTAGCAGGTCTGGAAGGCATTGTGTCCTGCGAATCTCAGGATCCCAGGATTAGGAACATGAGAGCTGAGGACAGAGCATAGGATGCCCTCTCTCACGCATAGCATCTTCAACTCCCAGAGCTGCCGGAGCTACGGTGGCGCCCGGTATCCCGGCCTCCAGTGGAAGCACCAGTTTTTTCATGGCAATCTCTCCACTGCTGCAGATATGATTGGTACTCAGCTTTCGTTTCTTTTGTCTTGAAAGCCACCTGTGGACCCCTGCTCACACTGCTCCTTAGCCCTTTTTAGATATCCATGCAGTCATCACGTGCAAGCTCTGTGCATGGATTTTCTCATTGAGTCGATGTTGAAGGTGAGAAGAAGCGAGGTTAGGAACCTGCTTGAGTGATGGAGCTGTGACTTGGACCCAGGTGGTCTGGGTCCCTTAGCCTGGAGCCATTGTATCTTTCATGTGTGGTCTGTCACTGCACCACCCTCTCCTGTTCTTCTGGTCCTTTCTTCCTTCCCCACCTTTTGCAGAGAGAGGTAATAGCTAGTCAGGTCCTGCCACCAGCTGCCTGTCTCTACCCTCTGGGGCTGTGGTGTTTTGGTTGCCGAAGGGAACTACTGACCATTTGCTCAGCACCTTCTGTGTGGCAGGAGCTTGAAGCCTGTCCCCTCACTCAGTCCCCACAGTGACCCTATGACGTGGCAGCTGATTGTAAGCTCCCTAAAACAGGGATCTTTTCTCTCACCTTCATCCTGGTGTTCCCTGGCAGAGAGAGAGACTCACTAATATTTAGTGCATGCTACCTTTTAGCTTCTAGTATTGGTCTTAACTCACCTTGGGGCCAGTGTTTCACAGCTATTTTGTGACCTTGCTCAGATTAAAAGTTCAGTCTGTGAGGCTACCATGCCCCTGGATGATTCCCTGTTTACAAACAAGCTGCTAGACTTTTCTCTTTTCAATTACTGGTTTTTTTTTTTTTTTTTTTTTTTTTGAGACAGAGTCTCTCTTTGTCACCCAGACTGGAGTGCAGTGGTGTGATCTCAGCTCACTGCAACCTCTGCCTCCTGGGTTTAAGTGATTCTCCTGCCTCAGCCTCCTGAGTAGCTGGGACTACAGGTGTAAGCCACCACACCTGGCTAATTTTTGTATTTTTGGTGGAGATGGGGTTTCACCCGGTTGGCCAGGTTGGTCTTGAACTCCTGACCTCAGGTGATCTGCCCACCTCGGCCTCCCAAAGTGCTGGGATTACAGACGTGAGCCACCATGCCCGGCCCTCAATGACATTTGATGGAGAAACAGGTCTGTCTCCCGCTTTGCAGCCCAGCCCAGCCCACCTGATTTTTAGGCATTCTCCATCCTCACATCTTTTGCCACATTGTATCTGGTAGTTTGATGGGCAAAAAGGATGCCTGGTCTGTAGCTTTAATGTAATGAGGACATTAGTGATGTGTAATGGAGGTGGAAATCGCTTTCTAATGCATAAAACATAAATACAGCAAAAGTGCACAAATGAGCCATAACTCTTCTTCCTTTCATAGGCAATAAAAAATCCCCATACTCTTTCCTCATTAATTTGGACCAGGATGAAGCTGTGGAGCTGCTGATTTTCCGAAGTGATTTCTGCAAAATAATGAGGCTGTTTATTAACATTGAGAAGGCAAAAGGGAGCCTGTGGTCATGACAGTCTCCATAGTAACTTTACAGAAGAAAGGATGTGAGGCTTAGCTGGTGAGGTCTGGCCTGTCCCACCACACCCCTAATTAATTGCTGGGGGGCAGGCCTGGGAACTCCCAGGCAAGGTGACAAAGATGCTGTGTCAGCTTGGTTGGTCTTCAGGTAGGATGGAGAGGATCTTAGAGTTTGAATAAAGTAGCATTGATAAGAAGGGACATTCCTTTTATGCTTGCAAATAGCATGGTTTATCTTAAAAATCATGGCTGTTTATATGTTGCTTGGCTACAGAAACATGAAAAACAGATTCTTGAATACTATTTCCTACCCACAAAGATGGCTACAATAAAAAAAAACAATAACAAGTGTTGGCGAGGATATGGAGCAACTGCAATCCTCATAGGCTGCTGGTGGGAATGGAAGATGGTGCGGATGCTGGAGAAAACAGCCTGGCAGTTCCTCAACATGTTAAACATAGCATCATCTGTGACCCAGAGATTCCACCTCTGGGTGTGTACCTGCGAGAAATAAAAACACATGTCCATACAAAAACTTGTACACAAATGTTCATATCAGCATTATTCATAATAACCTCAAAGTGGAAACAGCCCAAATGCCCAACAGCTGGTGAATGAATGAGCAAAATGTGTTCTGTCCCTGCAAGGGAATATTATTCAGCCATCAAAAGGAAAGCAGTACCGACATACACTGCAACAAGCATGACCCTCTGTGAAGGGGGAGTCACAAAAGACCACCAAGTGTATGATTCTGTGTTAATTTGCTAGGACTTCTGTAACTAAGTGCCACAAGCCAGGTGGCTTAAACATCAGAACTTTGTCCTCTCACAGTCCAGGAGGCCAGAAGTCCAAAATCAATGTGTTGTCAGGATTGCTTCCTTCTGAGGGCTGTGAGAAAGAATCTGCTCCCTGCTTCTTCCCTGGGCTAGAGTGGTTTACTAGCAACCCTTGGTATTCCTTGGCTCGTAGGTGTCTACCTTCTCCCCGTGCCTTCACATCATCTTCCCTCTGAATGCATCTGTCTCTATGTCCAAACGTTCTCTTTTTATAAAGACACCAGTTATATAGGATTAGGGGACCATCTTATTCCAGGCTGACCTCATTTTAACTAATTGCATCTGCAATGATCCTAGTTCCAAACAGTGCCACATTCTAAGATACTGGGGATTAGGACCTTCACATATGTATTTGGTGAGGGCAGGAATGCATTCCACCCATAACAGATGTCATTTATATGAAATGTCCAGGATATGCAAATCTATAGAGACAAAGTAGATTAGTGGTTGCCTAGAGCTTGGGAGATTCGTGGGAAAAGGAGAGGGATTGCTAATGGATATGAAGTTCCTTTTTGGGGGGATGAAAGTGTAAAATTAGTGGTGGTACTGGTCATATGCATCAATACATACTAGTGTATTCATTAAAAACATTGAGTTGTACAATTTAAATGGGGGAATTACATGGTATATAAATTATACCTCAATGAAGCTGTTTAAGAATGATACTTGAACATCCAAGCATAGGAATGTTTTCTATGTGGTTTTCTGCCTGGCAGCCCCAGGGCTGACTCAAGCCTGTCCTGGCTGCTGCTTTGACCAGGACTCACATCCTCTTTCAGCTCCCTTGGTGCCCTAATCACACTTTTCCCACCGCTGAATGGTCTCTTCTTATACTTCCTGTGTCCTGACCATTGTCCTAGGGTCTAGTCAAGCCCTACTGCTTTCTTAAAGTCTTTCTTGACGATTTTAGTCCTCCCTGAGCCCTTACTTCCCTGAACTTCTATAGTAACCAAGAGTTTGGTTCTTGAGTCTCCAAGGGTCACCTTGCTGTGTTCTCAGGTGGTTTTATCAGTTGCATTTTCACTTGACTTACAAGTTCCTCCAGGGCAGGGGCCATGGGGCACTTTGCCTGCAGCTCCTGTGGTGTGGACATGTGGTTTGTGCCCAGGACACCTTTGATAATCTGACTCACAGTCACACTGAAGAGGAGACATCCTTGGCCATCACCCTGCCCCTTGGGGACAGCTATATACAAAAGCATGTAACTTGCTTCCTCATGTGAGTCACTGAGCCATGGTGTAACTCACCCATAGTGACTGTGAGTCAGGCCCACTTTTACACAGAGAAGTCCATCTCTTTAAGAGGGAGCGCCTATCTGCATGGAGACCTGAAGACCACATACAGCAGTCTGGGCAAGCCCAGGGGGAGATCACTGCAAGTACAGGAGAACCACTGATTCTCCACCCTGCATGTCCCCGTTCTTCCAAAGCTCATGGGAAATGTAACTCTGTCATGTTCCTTTGCCTTTGGCAGCTTTTTCTTCCCTGCTTTGGTCCTTGGAACCCTCTGTGTCTTTCCGGACTGCTTAGGTTTCTATCTTGATTTCAACTAACAGAAAGTCAGCTTAGTGTGTGACTCATTTGTATCTTAATTCCCAGTTCAGCAGCTTGGGAAGGGCTTCTAGCTCAAAGTCTTGGGTGTGTCAATGGAATGTTTCTCAAGGGCTGGCATGTTAGAGGGAAGAGCTAGTTAAAGGCATGGAGGGCTTTACACTATTTTTCCCAATTATTAGGCTGCAGAGTGTCCATCAGGGAGTACCCATAGTGTTTCCTCTCTTGAATTCCTCTCTGCCAATTTTCACATGTTGTTCCTTATCAGAAGCGGTATTTCCCCCACAAAGTCAATATTTCATCAACTACTCCAATGTCTAAAGCAGATCAAAAAGTAGACTCCCAGTCAGGATGACACTGTAAGTTTATACCTCAAATACAGAACAAAAATTCAGAATATGTAAAAATGGGAAAGTTGCAAAGACATAACCATCTTGTTAGGAGATATCAAGACATATTTCTCAATAGTTTATAGAACAAACAGACAAGATAATCATACAGGATATAGAAGATCTGAACAATACGATAGATCAAATTGACCTAATGGACATATAAAACACTGATAGAATGCACCTTTTTTCCACCTGAATAAATGAACATGGGACATTTGCCAAAACTGACCATATAGTACCCTGTAAAGCAGCCTTAACAATTTCCAAAGGATTGAAATAATTCAGAGTATGTTCTCTGACCACAGTGCAATTAAGCCAGAAATCAATAACGAAAAGATGATTGAAAATCTCCAACTGATTATTAATTAAGCCACACACCACACACTTCTAAGTAACCTGTGGTTCAAAAAGGAAATCACACAGGAAACTTGGAAATTAGAATATATTTTAAACGATAGTGAAGGTACACCATATCATACTTGTATGCTAAAGTAGTGCTTAGAGAGAAATTTATAGCCTTATATATATAAAAAAGAAAGGCTAAAAATAAATATCTCAAGCTTTCATTTCAAGAAGCAAGAAAAAGAAAACCAAGCCAACTTCAAAAATATAAAAGGAAAGAAATGATGACCAATGCAAAAATAAATGTCATAGAAAGCAAGCATACAATAGAGGCAAACAAGAACACCAAAAGTAGATTATTTGAGAAGATCAATACAATGGACAGACTCCTAAGAAAACTCATCAAGAACAAAAGAAAGAGAACTCATTACCAATAACAGAAATGAAAAAGGGAATAGGAACAACTCTACAAATATTACAAACATTAGACAGGTAATAAGATATTATGAGAGTATATCTGCTAAAGATTGTATGCCCAGAATATATAATGATTTTTTTTTTTTTTTTTTTTTTTTTTTTTTGAGATAGAGTCTTGCTCTGTTGCTCAGGTTGGAGTGCAGTGATGCAATCTTGGCTCACTGCAACCTCCACCTCCTGAGTTCAAGCAATTCTGCCTCAGCCTCCTGAGTAGCTGGGATTGCAGGCAAGTACCACCACACCTGGCTAATTTTTGTATTTTTTGTAGAGACAGGGTTTCACCATGTTGGCCACGTTGGTCTCAAATTGCTGACCTCAGGTGATCTGCCTGCTTCAGCCTCCTAAAGTGCTGGAATTACAGGCATGAGCCACCGCACTAGGCTGAATTCTTAAAACTCAGTAGTAATGAACAACTTGATAAAAATGGGCAAAAGATTTGAACAGCACTTTCTCAAAGATGTTATTCCAATAACAAATGCATGAGAAGATATTCAACATCATTAGACACAAAAAGGAAAACTAAAATTGCTATGAAATACCACTATACATCTACCAGATGAGTTAAAATTACAAGGACTGATCATATCAAAGGTTGGTGAGGAGAAGGAGCAGCTCTTACACGCATATACTAACTCTAGGTATGTGATGATAGGTTAGGTATGAATACTGTAGTCCTTTGAGCAAGTTCTAAAGAATAATACAAAGAGATACAGCCAAAAATCCAAAAGAAAAATTAAAATGGAGTTCTAAAAACATTTAAATAGGACCAACGAAGGCAAGAATGGGGAAGAAATGAACAAGAAACAAAGGGGACAAATAGAAAATAATGAAATAAAGGAAAATGTAGTTCACCTATATTCAACCATATTGGCAATCACTTTAAATGTAGTTGTGTAAATAAATAGTCTAAATATACCATATAAAAAGCATAGATTTCAGATTGGATGAAATATATGTATGCATGAAAAATCTGCTTAAACATATGCGTGTGTGTATGTGTGTAAAAAGTAAAGGATAGAAAAACATATTTCACGCAAAAACCAAGAAAAAGAAAACTGAAGTGGCTATACTAATATCTGACAACATAAACTTCAAAGCAAGTAACACTTCCAGAAAAAAAAGAGGCACAGTGAGTAATTTTAAGTGGTCACTTAACCAAGAAAACCTAACAATCCCACGTCACTATTGACATGACAATACAGCCTCAAAATATGTGAAGCAAAAACCAGAATTGAAGGAGAAACAGACAAATTCACAATTCTACTTGGAGACTTCAACACTCTTCTGTCAGTGATCAACAGAACAAATAGAAAATCAGGAAGAATACAGAATACCTGAGCAACACTTTAAATGAATATGACCTAATTGACATATATAGAACATTCTACTAAAAACCAGAATTCCCAAGGAATATTCAGATGGAAGATTCATTAAGATAATCCAAATTCTGGGGCACATGGAAAACATTAACAGATTTCAAAAATTTTAAAGAATTGAAATCATGAAAAGTATGTTCTCTGATTATATAAGATTTAAACTAGAAATTGATAACAGAGAGATAGCTAGAAAATCTTGAAAATTAAACATTGCACTTCTAAATAACTCTTGAGGCAAAGAGGAAGCCAAAAGGAAATTTTAAGGATATTTTGAATTGAGTGAAAATAAGAAAACAACACATCAAAATTTGTATGATGTGGCCAAGTAGAGCTTAGAGGGAAGTTTCAAGCATTTTAATGTTTATATTAGAAAAAACGAGGATGTGCAGCCTTTCTTTTTTTCTCATGTAAACACGTAATGCTTGAAATTTCCCTCTAAGCTCTATTTTAGCTGCATCACACAGATTCTAATATGTTGTATCTTTATTTTCTGTTTTCCATGAGAAAATAGAAAAAAGAGAGCAAATTAAAAGGACAACAAGCAGGTGGAAGGAAAGAATAAAGAGCTCAAAACAATGAAATTGAAAATAGAAAAATAATATTGAGAAGCAGTAAAACCAAAAGCTGCTTTTTATTAAAAAGATCAGTAAAATTGATAACATTCAAGACAGACGGAGCAAGAACAAAAAAGACCCAAACAGCTAATATCTTGAATGTAAAAGAGGACATTGATGCAGATATTACAATCATCAAAAGATAGTAAGGGCATATTACAAACCACTTTATGTTCATAATTTGACAATTTAGAAGAAAATGCATCAATTCCTTGAGAGACACAAACTGCCCAAGTTCACTCAGGAGGAAATAGATAGCCTGAATAGTCTTATGCCTTTTATTATTATTATTATTATTATCATCATCATTATTATTATTTTTGAGATGGGGTCTCGCTCTGTCGCCCAGGCTGGAGTGCAGTGGCCAGATCTCGGCTCACTGCAAGCTCCGCCTCCCGGGTTCACACCATTCTCCTGCCTCAGCCTCCCGAGTAGCTGGGACTACAGGCGCCACCACCTCGCCTGGCTAGTTTTTTTGTATTTTTTAGTAGAGAGGGGGTTTCACTGTGTTAGCCAGGATGGTCTCGATCTCCTGACCTTGTGATCCAGCCGTCTCGGCCTCCCAAAGTGCTGGGACTACAGGCTTGAGCCACTGCGCCTGGCCTCTTATGCCTTTTAAAGACGTTAAGCTTGTAGTTAAAATCCTTTCTATAAAACTCCAGCCATGGTGGGCTTGACTGGTAAATTCTACAATATATTTTAACAAGCAAGTGGCCGGGCGTGGTGGCTCAAGCCTGTAATCCCAGCACTTTGGGAGGCCGAGACGGGCGGATCACGAGGTCAGGAGATCGAGACTCATCCTGGCCAACACAATGAAACCCCGTCTCTACTAAAAATACAAAAAAAAACTAGCCGAGCGAGGTGGCGGGCGCCTGTAGTCCCAGCTACTTGGGAGGCTGAGGCAGGAGAATGGCGTGAACCCGGGAGGCGGAGCTTGCAGTGAGCTGAGATCTGGCCACTGCACTCCAGCCCGGGCGACAGAGCAAGACTCCGTCTCAAAAAAAAAAAAAAAAAAAAAACAAGCAAGTAACAGTAGCTCTGTACAAACTTTTCCAGAAAATAAAAGCAGGGAAAACATTTCCCTACTTAGATTCACATGACTTGATTTCAAGATTTGCTATAAATCTACCATAGTTAGTATAGCATGGTGTTGGTAAAAGCATAGAGCAGAATACAGAGTCTAGAAATAAGCCCAAGAAATATATGGTCAATTGGTCTTAACAAAGGTACAAAAGCAACTAAATGGAAAAAGCAGCTTCTTTTTTAAAATGATGCTGGAACAATTGAACACTGATATACTTAAGCAAACAAACCAGTAAATAAATAAATACATAACCTCAACCGATACTTGCTCCTTATGATTTCTAAATGTAAAGCCTAAAATTGTAAAACTTTTACAAAAATGCTCTTCCACAGAACATACCCATCTGTAATGATAGGCATGTTCGATCTGTGCTTTCTAGTAAGTATGGGAGACACTAGGCACATCTGGCTGCTGAGCACTTGAAATGTGGCTAGTGTGACTGAAGAAATGAATTTTATATTTCATTTAAGTTTCATTAATCTAAATTTAAATAGTCACAAGTAGTTAGTGACTAGCATCTTAGACAACACAGTTTGAGAAGAAAATACAGGAAAAAATGTTGTAACCTTGGTTAAGAAAATATTCCTTAAATGTGACACTAAAAGCATGATCTGTATGAGAAAAGATGAAAATTTGAGCTTTATCAAAATTAAAAATTTCTGCTCTGTGAAAGGCTCTTTCACAAGAATGCAAAGACAGGCCACAGACTGGGAGATAACACTTGTGAATCACATATCTGACAAATGGCTTGCGTTGTTCTCAAACTCAGTGAAAAGCAAACAACTCAGTTAAACATGGGCAATATATTTGTGCAGACGTTTTATTTAAAAATATACGTGCAGAGAAAATAAGCACGTGAAAAGACACAACGTCACTATAACTATGGAGCTGCAATTTAAAGCTATAGTGAGATACCACTATATATCTTTTAGAATGAGTAAAAAGAAAAATATATTGACAATAGCCAAGTGTTAGCAGGGATGTAGAGCCACTGGAATTCTCATCCATTACTGGTAGGAATGCAAAATGTTTGGAAAATATTTTGGTAGCTTATCGTAAAGTTAAATATAAACTTACTATATGACCCAGCAATTCGACTCCTTGGCATTTACCAAAGAGAGATGAAAACATATGTCCACAAAAGATATGTCCAAGAACGTCAATATCAGTTCCATTAATAACAGCCCCAAACTGGAAGTAGGTCAAGTATTCATTAGTAGATAAATGAGTAAATTGTGGTATATCTATATATTGGAAAACCTTTCAGCAATAAAAAAAAGAATGAATTAGTGATACATGCAACAACATGTTTTGGACCTCAAAAACATTATACTGATCAAGAGTTTACCCAGATTTTTAATTTTATATGAAGTCCCACAGTTGGCAAAAATAAACTGTAGTGATAGAATTCATGCTTGTGGTTGCCTGTAGAGATTGACTTAGAGGCCCAAGAGAATACTCTGAGATAATCTAAATGTTCATCTTGATTGGTATCTTGTAATAAATGTATGTCTTGATTGAAGTGTTAGTTTCATTGGGATATATATATATATACACACACACATATATACCACAATACATATGTATATATATCCCAATAAAGTATATATACACAGTTGACCCTCAAACAACATGGGTTTGAGGGGTTTGAACTACATGAGTCCACTTATACACAGATACACGGATTTTCCTTCACCTCTGCTACCCCTGAGACAGCAGGATCAACCCCTCCTCTTCCTCCTCCTCAGCATAATCAATGTGAAGATGATGATGAGGAACACCTTTGTGATGATCCACTTCCACTTAATGAGTGGTCAATATATGTTCTCTTTCCCATGAGTTTCTTGATAACATTTTCTTTTCTCTAGCTTACTTTATTGTAAGAATACAGTATATAATACATAGAACATACTACATGTGTGTCAAACCACTGTGCTTTTGGTTGACAATAGGGTATTAAGTTTCTGGGGAGTCAAAATTTGCGTGCAGATTTTTGACTGTGTAGGGGCTGTGTGCCTTTAACCCCCACGTAGTTCAAGGGTCAACTCTGTACGTATATTTGTCAGAAGTTATTGAATTTTACACATAAGATCTGTGCAATTTACTGAATTCAAAGTTTTCCTCAATTAAAAAGCATGAGAGGAATATCCGTTCACAAATAGAAAGTGGGGCTGGGCGCAGTGCCTCATGCCTGTAATCCCAGCACTTTGGGAGGCCGAGGTGGTGAATCACTTGAGGTCAGGAGTTCAAGATCAGCTTGGCCAACATGGGGAAACCCTGTCTCTACTAAAAATACAAAAATTAGCCAGGCGTGATTGCAGATGCCTGTAATCTCAGCTACTTGGGAGGCTGAGGTAGGAGAATCACTTGAACCCAGGAGGTGGAGGTTGCAGTGAGCCAATATTGCCCCATTGCACTCCAGCCTAGGCGACAGAGCAAGACTTTGTCTCAAGAAGAAATGAACAAAAACAACAAACAAACAAACACAAAACCCAGTGGTATCCAGAATATGTTGTTAAATGGACCCAATGAAGGAATGGACTTAGTCTGTTATTTCATGTTTGTGTATTTAGTTTGTTACTTTTTGATGAGAATAAAAAACCCTAAAAGACTAGAAGGAAGACAGAGTAAGAAACAGGATGAAAGCAACTCTTTTCTGAATTTATTTTGTTCTACACTTTTTACTTTGGCATCACATAAATTATAAAGTTAAGTTTATAAATAAAAAAGTAAAATTTAAAAATCCCAAGATAAATGATAATTGAAAACAAAGTGAGGTTATTACATAGTGAATAGAATTATTTCATTGACTATATAACCTTCATCAACACATTCAAAGCACAAGTAGTGCTGCAAAGCAATCTTAAATTTTGTTTGAAAGCCTTATTACATTTTAAAAGTATTATATAAAAGATTAAGCAAGTTCATTAATTATGTGTATATCTCTAAGGTGTCAGATTTTTCATGTAAAAAGAGAGATACCATTATAAAACCAAATAAATAAAATAAAATCCATATAAAGGTAAGTTTGAACTGGGAATGTCAGTATGATCTCATGATATCTTTGTGTTTTGAATAAATGCACGTGCCGGTGGTGCCCACTAAAAATGCCCAGAAGCAAAAAGTGTTCCTAGCACCCAGATTGGCGTCTCCAAATTTCATTCATCATGAAAAGGAACCAGGAGACTCTGGGGATAAAAAAGTCTGATTCCAGGCCTGAGTAGGAAATACACAAGGTGTGCTTGCCTAAAACATCTTGTTCCCCCAAAGCTAGGAACCTACCAAAGGCCATTGGGATTTTATCAAAAGAGCACAGGAACTGATGTGAAAAGACACCCATTATTCAAACGGGACAATTTAAGCATAAAAAATAATGACTACAACACATGGGATGTGTAAAAACCCATAAATTCATAATGATATTCCAAAAAAGAAAACCGGAGTACGACAAAGTGGGGTGAGTGTGAGAGAAAGAGACAGAGATAAGAGAGAGAAAGAAAGCAAGAGACAGAGATGAGAGAGAGAGAAAGAGAGATAGAGATAGAGATGGGAGAGAGATGAGAGAGAAAGAGATAGAGATGAGAGAGACAGAAAGAGATAGAGACGAGAAAGACAGAGATAGAGATGAGAGGGAGAGAAAGAAAGAGAGATAGAGATGGCAGAGAGATGAGAGAGAAAGTGATAGAGATGAGAGAGATAGAGGTAGAGATGAGAGAGAAAGATAGAGATAGAGATGGGACAGAGATGAGAGACAGAGATGGGAGAGACATGAAAGAGACAGAAAGAGACAGAGATGAGAGAGAGATGAGAGAGAGAAAGATATAGAGATGAGAGAGAGAGAAGAGAGAGAGAGAGAGAGAAAGATATAGAGATGAGAAAGAAAGAAAGATGGGAGAAAGATGAGAGATAAGAGATAGAGCAGAGATGAGAGAGAGAAGGACAGAGATGGGAGAGAGATGAGAGAGAGAAAGAGATAGAGATGAGAGAGAGATATGGGAGAGAGATGAGAGATATGAAATAAAGAGATAGAGATGAGTGAGAGATGAGAGAGAGATGAGAGAGAGAAGGAGATAGAGATGAGAGAGAGAGAAAGAGATAGAGATGGGAGTGAGATGAAAGAGAAAGATATAGAGATGAGAGAGAAAGATGGGAGAGAGATGAGAGAGAAAGAGACAGAGATGAAACAGAGAAAGAGATAGAGATGTGAGAGAGATGAGAGAGACAGAAACAGATGAGAGAAAGAGATGAGAGAGAGATGGGAGAGAGATAAGAGAGACAGAAAGAGACAGAGATGAGAGACAGAAAGAGATAGAGATGGGAGAGAGATGAGAGATAGAAAGAGATAGAGTTGAGAGAGAAAAAGAGAGAGATGGGAGAGAGATGAGAGAGAGAAAGATATAGATGAGCGAGAGATGAAAGAGAGATGAGAGAGAGGAGATAGACATGAGAGAGAGAGAGATGGGAGAGAGGTGAGAGAGAAAGAGATAGAGCTGAGAGAGAGAGAAAGAGAGATGACAGAGAAGAAGACAGAGATGAGAGAGAGGGAGAGAGAGAGGAAAAGAATAATCAATTGACAACCATTGGAAACACAAAATTTTTACTGTTAAAAACAATTAAAGGGAGACAATTAGCCACTTATTCTTCTTTACTGATCAGAAATAGATAGCCCTGGTTGATGTGATAGTGCTTAAGAGAAGAATCTTAGCTAATAAACGGGAAAGGATTGTTAGAAAATACCATTTTTAAAAAACCCTGACTGGAATAATTGATTCAGGCAAAGATTATCAATGGATGGAGCCATTAGAGAAGTTAGGGAACTCGCCCTGGGTCACACAGCCAACAAGCAGCAGAGGCAGGATCTGAACTCTGCCAGCCTGGCTCTGGAGGCCGTGTTTGTGGCCATGATAGCACTGATATGGTTTGGCTGGGTCCCCATGCAAATCTCATCTTGAATTGGAATCCCGTTATCTCCACATGTCGTGGGAGGGACCCAGTGGGAGGTAATTGAATCATGGGAGTGGTTTCCCCCATGCTGTTCTCGTGATAGTGAGTGAGTTCTCAGGAGATCTGATGGTTTTATAAGTGTCTGGCATTTCCCCTGCTGGCACTCATTCTCTCGCCTGCTACCCTGTGAAGAGGTGCCTTCTGCCATGATTGTAAGTTTCCTGAGGCCTCCCCAACCATGCGGAGCTGTGTGTCAATTAAACCTCTTTTCTTTATAAATTACCCACTTGGGTATTTCTTCATTGCAGTGTGAGAACAGACCAATACAAGAACTTTCCCTCATACATTGGTAATAAGCACATTCACTCATTCAGCAAGTACTCATTGTGAACTTACACTGCTGGAGATATGTCGGTGAACATAACCCATGCAGTCTAGTCTCACTGCGAGCACATACACAGGGAGTTAAACCCGAGACTGTGGGAATGTGGGAGATCATTAGACTCTTCCCTGTACTCTGCTGTATGTTCGAAGGTTTCCACAGCAAACATAAGAAAAAGTAATTAAGGAAGATTAAATCAGTATTGTATTGGCATCCAATTTAGTCTTAATAGTTCAGATGCATAGCATCTACTTATCGTGCCAAAACAATGAAGCTATTTTGATGCATGTCACATTTTAAAATTAGGGATTATGAAAGACAGTTCAGCATCCACCTTATTTTCAAAGCTTTTTTCAGTTGAAACATGCCAGGAAAGTCTTGATACTCCTAGGAATGTAGCTACAAAGAAAAACAATCTTTAAAAAGTCCACCTTGCAATCCCAAGATTCTTTCCAATTAAATTGGTACAAAGGCTTGGAAGACAGATTTATGCTTCTTATGATTAAGACACAAGCTGGATAGGAATCCTTCAGGTTTTAAGTAACCACTTAAACTGATTCCAGAATGACAGAATCTCCAGCTTCTCCTGCTGCGTTTCCCACACCCCATGCAGCGTCTCCACACCCCATGCTGCCTCTCCACACCCCATGCTGCATCCCCACACCCCATACTACATCTCCTGCACCCCATGCTGCATCTCCACACCCCATGCTGCATCTCCACACCCCATGCTGCATCCCCACATCCCATGCTGCATCTCCACACCCCTTGCTGCATCTCTCACACCCCATGCAGCATCTCCACACCCCATGCTGCCTCTCCACACCCCATGTTACCTCTCCACACCCCATGCTGCCTCTCCACACCCCATGCTGCATCTCCACACCCCATGCTGCATCTCCATACCCCTTGCTGCATCCCCACACCCCGTGCTCCATCTCCATACCGCATGCTATGTCTCCTGCACTCCATGCTGTGTCTCCACACCCCATGCTACATCTCCCACACCCCATGGTGCATCTCTTACACCCCATGCTGCATCTCCACACCCCATTTGGCCTCTCCATACCCCATGCACATCCCTGCACCCCATGCTGCATCTCCGTACCACATACTGCGCCTCCTGCGCCCCATGCTGCGCCTCCCACACTCCATGCTGCATCCCCACACCCCATTCTGCATCTCCATACTGCATGCTGCATCTCCCACACTCCATGCTGCATCTCCCACACCCCATGCCATGTCTCCACACCCCATGATGCGTTTCCACACCCCATGCTGCATCTTCACACCCCATGCTGTGTCTCCACACCCCATGCTGCATCCCCACACCCCATTCTGGGTCTCCATACCACATTCTGCATCTCCCACACCCCATGCTGCCTCTCCACACCCCATGCTGCATCTCCACACCCCATGCTTCATCCCCACACCCCATGCTTCATCCCCACACCCCATGCTTCATCTCCATACCCCATGCTTCATCCCCACACCCCATGCTGCGTCTCCACACCCCATGATGCATCTCCATACTGCATGCTGCATCTCCTGCACCCCATGCTGCGTCTCCACACCCTATGATGTGTCTCCGCACCCCATGCTCATCCCTGCACCCCATGTTGCGTCTCCACACCCCATGCTCATCCCTGCACCCCATGCTGCATCTGCTGCACCCCATGCTGTGTCTCCACACCCCATGCTGCATCTCCCACACCTCGTGCTACATCTCCACACCCCACGCTGCATCTCCCCCACCCCATGCTCCATCTCCACATCCCACGCTGCATCACCACACGCCATGCTGCATCTCCCACACCCCATGATGCATCTCCCATGCCCCATGCTGCGTCTCCATAGCCCCTGCTGCATCTCCACACCACATGCTGTGTCTCCATACCCCCGCTGCGTCTTCACACCCCATGCTGCGTCTCCATACCCCCTGCTGTGTCTCCACACCCCATGCTGCGTCTCCACACCCCATGCTGCGTCTCCACACCCCATGCTGCATCTCCATACCCCATGCTGCATCTCCACACCCCATGCTTGCTGGTTTCTCCCTTGTAATGAGAATGAGCTTTATGCACTTGAGCCTGACCCTTGCCCAGCATTAACGGAGCCCAGTGTGTGGGTGCTGTCAGAGTGTACCCTCAGCCCTCCTCATCCATGACATACCTAATCAATCCTGAATCCTCAGGAAGAGTGCCAGAGCCTTGGTTCCAGGTTCTCCCTAGGAACGAGGTAGCCTGTCCATCAGGAAACAGTCTGCTCATCTCTGACATGTGAAACTTTCCCTTTAACACCTTTGGGAATGTGTTGATTTTTCATCACCTCTAAAAATGGTTTAAATTTAATTACAGTGAAATTTTGTAGGATCATTTTTGGAATTCTTGAGCAAATACTGAGGGGTTCTGGGCTACATGGTCTGAAATCTCATCATGTGTGTCTCTGAGGATCCTAATCTCATTCTGCTTTGGATTATGGCTAGGAGTCAGGAGTTATTCTGGATGTAGAGACTGAGTTATATTCTCAACTAAGGCTTAAAAACTTTGGGGACATCGTTACAGGCTTAATAAGTGGGGAATGAATAACTGAATGATAGCATGGTCCCCCTCAAGGACAAGGAACTTTCATTCTTTGGTATCCAGAGGACTCAGCATGAAACCTGGGCGATGGTAGTGAATAAGGGCATGAATGAATAAGTGAATGAATAGAAGAGACTCTTTGTCTCCTGGTGCCATTGTAACATGCAGCCCTGTCAGGAAAGGGAGTTGGCCCTGTCACCCACATTGCCCGGAGCTTGGCTTTGGAAAGTCAGCCAGCATAATCTGTCACCTGCAAACCTCATCCTTTCCTGCTTAAGTGCTTAGAGGAACCCACACACGACAGGTTCATTTGTCATCCCTTCTTCTGTTGGGGGCAACAGCGGCTCTCCCACCCGCAGCCCATACTTTTGAGCAGAGGGGTGAGTTTAGATAAAGCAATTCCCATGTGCCACTGATTTCCAGAGGTGGGGGACTCATGGTTGGCAGATCCTGGAAGATGAGTGGCATGGAGCAGGTGACTCCTCTCTTCCACTCGCTGAAAAGCCTGGGCCAGAATGGAATCTGCCCGCCCTGGGAGGCCTCTCTCTTTGACAGAGTCTGCCAAAACAATTGCACTTGTCAGGATCCATCAGGAGAGACTGGTTTCAGGCAGTGAATTGAATTTGCAGGCAAGATAATCAGTTATTGATTGAAAGGGCGAGTCAGGACTCCTGCCTGCTTCTAAGGAAATGAACTTCTTCTCTTTCTAGAATATTTACTGGTTGGAGCGAGGAGCGATTGCCAGAAGTCACCTTTGGTGGAGAAGCGGTGGGCCCCAGCGTTCCCCTCCATGTCTGTGCTAGTGTCTGGCTTTGGCCAAACCTGAGGCTCCCTTACTTACCCAGGGGGAGGGAGGTTGGGGTTGAGGCCCAGGACTTAGGATTTCCCATCTGTTGCAGGTGCCCTGCTCCAGGTAGGAAGCTTTCTGCACCCAAGTGAGGAAGGAGGGAGCCCTACCCTGACCCTCCAGCCCATGCTCCCCAGTCCTCAGCTCCTGAGCTCCTGCACGGCCCACAGTGGGTCACCATGTGACGCCTCTGGTTCCCGGACTCACGGAAGATCTCCGCCCTGCTGAGTGAGAACCAAGACCAGGTTCCCACTGCGATATCCTAGAGCCCACAATTCCAAAATGCCTTTGCCTGTAGGGGGCAACATCGACTTAACAACAGCACCCAGGGAGAGCAAGTGAAACCCCATTATATTTAGCATTCGTCATAATTATAAAATATGTCCCAATTCCAGACAAGCTAAATGGAGAAACGAGAACGAGTGTCTTAGAACCAAGGAGATGTGGTGGTGTGACTTCCATTCTTCTCATTATTAATTTGCTGACATCACACTTCGTACCCAAAGGGTTTGCTGTGGGGAGTTGAGGTGGCTGCCTCCCTGTCCCTCTTGGCTTAGAGGCCATCAGCAGGGGAGACTGGTGGGGGATGGCATCTGTACTGGGCCCAGCACTCTGTCCAGCCTCAGAGAGGCTGGGCCCTGAAGACCCACCCTGACTTCCTGCATCTGAGCGGGAGTCTGCATGACCCGGGGACCTGTCAATCTAGAGTCTGTGACTGGCCCCTCTCTTTAGCTCATGCTCCGGTGTCTGCAGCCCCAGGATTCCCAGATCTAAATCTCGAGCTGTTTTTAGGGTCCACTTGAATCCACCTTCCTGGGACAAACAGTGGCAAAGGGGCTGTGAGTGGAGGGTGTGGACAGGGCTGGGTCTGGGCTTGTATAGCCTGGGATACTCGTGCCAGGGCAGGGTGTGTCCTTGTGCAGGATAGAGATGGGGTGGGGAGAGCTGGAGCAGAGCCAGAGTGTGGACCCACTCTTAAGCATCACAATTCCTGCTGCCACGTGTATTCTGATGCTTAACTTTAAGGAGTTGGAGATTTCTAAATTTAGACCTGGCCTTCTGGGTCAGCAAGAAGTATATTTGTCAAGGTCGGAGGACAGAATACATTTTATGGAGTGGTTTGTTAGTGTGATTTATATATGGGCCTCCAGGGGGCTCCTGCCCTAGGCCTGCCAATGCTAGGTGCGGGCCTCATGCTTGCCAGGTGACTGAAGGAATGAAATGAACATGCGTAAGGCACCTTCCCTTCCTTTGCTGGGACTTGGGACTTACAGCTGGCAACTGCAGCTCTGTGCACCTGAGCATAAGTCAGGTCAGTGTCCACTTTTGGGAACCTACCAACCCCCAATCCAGATGTCTCCTCTCTGTCCCCGAACTGCCACTCAGGGTCACAGCAGGAGTAGGCTTGAGGGTGACATCTTCCAGGGTGGTTTCATCTTTGTCTGGTTGAACTTTGAAAACCATTCACTGGGCTTGGTCTCTCACCTGTGGGAGGCTCTGCACTGAGGATTGATTTCAGGATGAACGCCCATTCCCTGTGCTGTGCAGAGACGTCTGTGCGCGCTGGCTCTGGAGTTGGAACCAGAGTTTCAAGGAGCACTGCCTTCTCTGTTATTCTCGGCCGTGCCTGAAAGGGCAACAAGGTTTTGCAATTGGATCGGAGACTGGCCAGGGACCCAGCCATAATGGTATTCATGTTTATTCTGTAGGGAGCCCTTTCTATCTGCAAATATTAGTTAATCCTTGGCTTCGCTCTGAGAGAGATGCCAGCGAGATAGACAGAGGCTGGGGCCCGAGTCAGGAGCTATGCTGAGAAGAATTGAAGAGCAGCATCAAAGGGTGCCCGGGGGAGCTGAATCAAGAGACACAGCTAATCCCTGGCCCTCCTATTATCTCTCGACATATTACAGTCTGGCTTCTGGTCCCTGGAATGTCCAGGGAGCAGGGATTTCTGTTTCATTAATTTTCTGGGCACTTTGAGGTTAATGGGGGGAGAGGAAAAGTCTCTCTTTTCAGATTTTGTTGTGGAAAATCACCGAATCCTGGTTTCCCCTCCTTGCCTTGGGAAGCCCATGCAGGCCCAAGATGGAGCTGGGGGCGGCGGGGGCAGTTGTCAAGCCTGCATTCCTCATGCAGCACCTGGTTCTATGGTGTGCAAGGTGCGGGGGGCTGCGTGGCTTCTCTTCTGGCCCCAGGATGAACCCTTCAAACTCTTTCATTTCTCAAACAAGCCCTCTGGCATGATGCAGGCTTTCTTGTCAGCACCCTCTCTCTCCCCAGAGCAGGACGGGGAACCCTTTCCCAAGTGATTGAAGAGCGTTGCTAGGTGGATCCTGGGTGATTGAGTTTCCACTCTGCTTTCAGGTCTGCTTCTGTTTTCTTTCCCCTTCTTCTGAAAGATAACAGGGTGAGAGAAAACACACGTCAAGTAGAAGCTTGCAAGTGGATGTAGGGAAAAGAATGCTCCAAGGGCTCCCCAGGCTGGGTGCGCTGCCTGGACAAGCCAGCCGGGCCACTGTGACAGGCTCCGTTGTGCCTCCTCTCCACAAAGTCATGGGTTGAAGCCTTCACCCTCAATGTCACTGTATTTGGAGATAGGACCTTTTAGGAGACTGAAGGTAAACAATGTCATAAAGGTGGGAGTCTTGTCTGATTGGACTGATGTCCTTTTAAGGAGAGGAAGAGATAGCAAGGATGCTCTCATGCAGAGGAAAGAGTGTGTGAAGCCACAGCAGGAAGGGGATCGCCTGCAAGCCCAGGAGATACCAAAGCCACAAACGCCTCGATCTTGGACTTTGAGATCACAAATAGGGAAAAATAAATGTTGGTTGTTGAACCGCCCAGTCTGTGGTATTTCATTATGGTAGACTGAGTGGACCAACAGGGACCTGGGGCCCGTCTGGCACGGGGCTTCCTCCCGCAGGGATGGTCTAGGATTGCAGCAGGCTCAGCTCTGTCTGCCCAGCCTCCTTCCATTGAAGGGGCTGCCCCTGCTCCACTACACCTGCTCCCAGGGGGCATCAGGTGCCAGCCCTGCCCAGGCCCTTGTGATTGACCCAGCTTGAGTTTGGGGGTCAGGGCATGTGGGTCATTGGTCTCCACACATGGTCTTCATTACAGAGTCCCCAGATGGCAGGAGGGTCGCCTTATCCAATTTCCTGCTTTACAAATGCTAATATTTCAACCAGCTGACCTCGAATGAGAAATCAGTAATTGCCCAAAAGAAGATCTCCCTTCCAAATCATCTCTGGATCTTGATTTTGGAGACCCACACCTGGGCGGGGGCTCAGCCCAGGGCATCCATTCTTCGTTTTCTTAACTAACAGGAAAAGCTGTATGGAGAAGGCAAGAAAATGCCTCTCTGTGAGTTTTCTAAGGAATGAAATGTGTGCAAAATCCTGCTGGGGGAGCTGTCTGGGGAAAAGAAGCAATTAAATCTATGATATATCAGCAAGTAACTTCCCTGCAAAGCTGCAGGCCTTCCGCAGTCGCCCTTCCGATGGCAACCCCTCCCGTCCATCACCTTTGCTGCATCCGTGAAGGTGGGAGTGCTGCCCATGGGTACATTCCAGGCTCTATCCAGTTCCATGTGGACTCACTTCTCCACCTCCATGAGCAAGGCTGTGTCTGGAAATGCACTTTCTTGTGTCTGTGGGTTTTGTTGGGCGTTGAAGACAGGGTCTGGAGACCAGGGTTCCAGCCCAGTTTGGTCATGGCTGCTTTCCCCTGGCTGCTGTAACCAATTATCTCAAACCCGGTGGTGGAAAACAGTTGTGGAGGACAGACATCTGAATTCAGTCTGAAGGGGGTAAAGTTAAGGTGTTGGCAGGGCTGGGTCCTTCTGGAGGCTCCAGGGGAGACTCTGTTCCTGGGCTCTTCCAGCTTCTGGTGGCTCCTGGCATTTCCTGGCCTGAGGCCACGTTGCTGTATCACTCTGGTCTCTGTCTCTGTGGGTCACATAGATCACTCTGATTCTGTACCAAATATTTCTCTGTCTCCCTCTTATGAGGAGACCCGTGCTTACATTTAGAGCCCACCTGGTTCATCTAGGGTACTCTCCCAAGCTCAGGGTTCTTCACCTTTTTTTTTTTTTTTTTTTTTAGGCAGGGTCTCACTCTGTTGCTGAGGCTGGAGTGTAGTGGCACAATCATAGCTCACTGCAGCCTCAACCTCCTGGTCTCAAACAATCCTCCCATCCCAGCCTCCCAAGGAGCTGGGACTACGGGTGTGTGCAACCACGCCTGGCTAATTTTCGTATTTATTTATGTATTTATACATAAGAGACGGAGTTTCACCATGTTGCCCAGGTTGGAGGATTCTTCACTGAGTTGTATCTGTAAAGTCCCTTTTGCATCATAAGGTAATATTTGCGGGCTTCTGAGATGAGAAGGCCCACAGCCATTATCAAAGTGGCCATCATCGCCTTGTCATGAAGCTGAGTGAGCTTTGACCACACAAGGCCATGTCTCTCCTCTGCAAAATGAGGGGTTGCTCTCAACAGTCCTCAAGACTCTTCTGTCTGAGTATCTCAAGTCCTGGATGCAAACATTCTGGTTTGAATGTTCCTTCCTCAAAAACTTTTGCCTTAGTTTTTCTAAGTTAACTTGTCCAATGGTGTCATGGTGGAGAGAGACGGGGCCATGCCAGCATAGAGCCTGTTTCTGCAGTCCCAGTCAGCCTGGAATCTCAGCTCTGCCGCTCCCTGGTGGGGCCTGGGGGAGTGGCGTAGGATCCCCCAACCCCCGTTTCCTCAGATGTCAGATGAGGATCACCGTCATCCCACCTCACAGGGCTGTTGCTGGGATAAATGAGAAAATGCACAGTGCTGGGCACATGGTCAACCCTTGGCGAATGCCCACGGTGTCCTGTTCAGTCTCAGTCTCGCCTCAGTCGCCATTGTGCTCACCACCGAGATCAACAGCGCTTGACAGTATCGCATTTCTGCACCTGTCAAGGAGCCGTGGGACCCGCTCTTCGCTTTTGTGTCACCTTCTGTTGTGGGTGCTTTCTGATGAGCTGGAGCTCGAGGAGCGGAGAAAGAGGAGGATGCTTTTTTAAGGGGAGGAGGTTTACTCCCTGGGTGGTAGGATGGGAGTGTTTTCTGTGTGTGGAGGTGTCCATGAAAATCACCTTTTCTCACTCCAGGCTCTGTTCTGATTGGGGTCTGCTCCCTGGCGGGGATGGGATTTGAGTCACTGGCATTTGGGGCAGGGGTCCTGCAGGCTGCTCATGGGTTCAGGCACACAGAGGTTTTGGCGCACCTGTTCTTGCTGAGTATACGTTACTCTTTGGGGGAGGGCAGCTCCCTGACACCGTGTGAAAGTCACACAGGTGGCCCCAGGTGAGTACATCATTGCAGAGTGAGGGCTGTGAAGTGGAGCGAGTGAATCTGACTGTGTGACCCTGCACTTCCGGGAGGAGGAGCTTAGAATCATTCTTTCTGGAGGGCCGATTCCCTGAGGCAGTTTTAGGAGCTTCCGAGCCAGGCCTTGTGTGTTGGGCTGGCTCTGGCTGGAGTGAATTCTGTGGCTGTGGTTGCTGCCTTTACCTCCCCACTGCACTTTGTGAAGGCCAGGGGTGAACTGTGGACACTTTTGTCTCTGTCACTGCCAACAGCACCCATTTAGAACAGTAACAGGGGATCATCACTTGCTTCTATTTTTCCTCCCTCCCACTCTCTCTTGCTCTTCCTCCTTTCTCTACCAAACTAAGGTTTTCTAAATATTCCATCCACGCTGGCCCCTTTTGGGATACCGCTTGTGTTCACTGAGACTGGTGAGACCGGCCTTTTAAAGTCATTTGTTGCTCCTTTGTCCTGGTCATTCTCATGACATGGGTCCTCAGGTCCCTCTCCCCTTTCTCCCAGAACCACAGTGCTCCAGCCCCCACCCCTTCATGTTTAACAGCTGCACTTGGAGCCTGTGCCTGCCACCATCCTATTTATTCTGTTCCACCCAGAGACATGCTCATCATATCAGCCCGTCTAAACTGACGGAAATGTAAAGAGACACCTCTCTACGCATGTGATGTTCTGGTTATGGGGAGATGAATGTGGGGAATCTTATGGGGGGACACACGATAAGTCGGGGAAGGGTGGGTGGTGGGGGAGAGAGACAGAGGGGGAGAGAGAGAGAGAATCCCTGTTTAAAAAGCAAACCCTGAGCAGGTGCCTATGCAGCAACCCCAGATCTCTGCTCTGGTAGCTGGAGAGGTTCCCCACTCAAAACTGGGTGGAAAATATCCCCTGTGGTATGCACAAGGGAGGATCAAGAACCCCAGAACCTCAGAACTGGACTCGAATTATTCCCTCAGCCACATGGGTAGAGCCGTCTTGGTGTTCTTTGGAGAGGGGATTTGGAGACTGTCAGGAACCCACTGCAGCTCGGTCAGCATGTGTGTGTGTCCATTGCTTGGTGCTGTTTTCTCAGGGGAAGTTCAGCCTCTGGCTCCTCATCAGCTGCTCTTGGCAGCTAAGGTGCTCATCACCCCGTGAGCCACAGGCCAGCTTCATGCTCCAGCAACTCAGGAAGCTGTGTCTCACCCTCAGCTCAGAAGGACTTTCTGTTGGTCACTTATGAAGACCTGCATGGTGCTGATGGTGCTTTCGGTCCTGTTCCGGGTTGTTTATAATAACACTGTATCAGTTCCTGTTGCCGCTGTGCTTGCAGGCATCAAAATCTACGTTAGTTTTCTATGGCTGCCACAACACATTACCACAAACTCAGTGGTTTAATAATACAACCTGGCAGTTCTGGAGGTTAAAATTCCTAAAATTAAGAAGTTGGCAGTCCAGGCATGGTGGCTCATGTCTGTAATCCTAGTGCTTTGGGAGGCCAAGATGAGCGGATCACCCGAGGTCAGGAGTCGAGACTAGCCTGACTAACATGGTGAAACCCTGTCTCTACTAAAAATACAAAAATTAGCCGGGCGTGGTGGCACATGCCTATAATCCCAGCTACTCAGGAGGCTGAGGCAGGAGAATCACTTGAACCTGGGAGGCGGAGGTTGCAGTGAGCTGAGATCACACCACTGCACTCCAGCTTGGGCAACAAGAGGAAAAGTCTATTTAGAAAAAAAAAAAAGAAAAAGCAAGAAAGGAAGAAAAAAATAGTTGACAGGGCTGTGCTCTCTTCTGGAGGCTCTAAGAGAGAGTCTGTTTCTCACCTGTTCCAGCTTCTAGAGGCTGCCCGCACTCCTTGGCTTGTGCCCCCTTACTCCATCTTCAAAGTCAGCAGCACAGCGTCTTCAAGTCTCTCTGACCTCTGCTTCCATCCTTGAGTCTCCTCCTCTGACTCTGATCCTCCCATCTCCCTCTTATAAGAAACCCTGTGATCATGTGGGGCCCATCAGATCATCCAGGATTCTCTCCCATCTCATGATCCTTGTTAGTGACATCTGCACAGTCCCTTCTTACCGTGTAAGGTTACCTAATCACAGTTTCCCAGGGTTAGGATGTGGACATCTGTTGCAGGGGTGGGGGTGGGTTGAGTACAGAGAGCATGATTTTATCTACCATATGTGTGTGTATATGTGTGTGTATGTGTGTGTATATATGTATATGTGTGTGTACATATGTGGGATGTATATCTATCTGTATAGATACATATGTATATCTTTAGAAATCTATAATAATATGTTCTGTAATAATAGACACCATTATTCTTTTATCTTTTATAAGTGGTGAAACTGCGGCATAGATAATCGGTGCAACTTCCCCAAACACATCTAGGTGGTAAGTGTGAGATCTAAGATTCTCAACCCAGGTGTTGGCTCCAGAGTCTGGGCTCCAAAACATTTCCTTTGAACTTTTCCAAGGAAGCAACTAATAGAAATCAATGCTACAGGCCAGGTGTGGTGACTCACAACTGTAATCCCAAGCACTTTGGGAGACTGAGGCAGGTGGATCACCTGAGGTTAGGAGTTCGAGACCAGCCTGGCCAACATAGAGAAACCCCATCTCTACTAAAAATACAAAATTAGCTGGGCATGGTGGCATGTGCCTGTAATCCCAGCTACTTGGGAGACTGAGGCAGGAGAATCATTTGAACCCGGAAGGCAGAGTTTGCAGTGAGCCAAGATTGTGCCATTGCACTCCAGCCTGGGCAACAGAATGAGACTCTGTCTCAAAAAAAGAAAAAAAAAAGAAAAAAGAAATCAATGCTAGATACTAATTATCTCTTAACAACCTCAGGTGTTGCTAGAAATGCAGGAGAAATAAAAGGCAAAACTTTTGAGCAAGAAGGTGACAAGGTAGCTGAGGTGATAAGGCCAGCCCACAAGAGGGTAAGAGAATGTTCCAGGATGAAGTAGGTACAGGTTTTAGTTTATTGGATGCTTACCTACGGGAAAGGTGCTCATGAGTGACAGCTTTACAAGCATGCTGTTCTGATCGGAAAGTATCATTTAAGTCTTTAGTCCACTTGAGTTAACTTTTGTGTATGGTGTAAGATAAGTGTCCAGTTTCACCCATCTACATGTGAATATCCAGTTTTCCCAACACCATTTATTGAAGAGATGATCTTTTCCCCATTGTATATTCTTAGTGCCCTTGATGAAGATTAGCTGACTGTGTGTATGTAGGTTAATTTCTGAGCTCTCTATTCTATTCCATTCTATGTGTGTGTTTTTATGCTAGTGCCATGCTGTTTTGATTACCATAGCTTTGTAATGTAGTTTAAAATCAGGAAGTGTGATGCCTACAGCTTTATTCTTTTTTCTCAAGGTGGCTTTGGCTGGGTCTTTTGTGGTTCCATATAATTTTTATAATGTTTTTCAGTTTTGTAAAATTTCCACTGGAACTTTTATTTCTGTGAAAAAAATGCCATTGGAATGGCTGTTGCCATTGCAATTTAGATTTCATTGAATCCACAGATTGCTTTGCAAAATGTGGACATTTTAAAAATAGTAATTCTTCCATTCCATAAACATGGAATATATTTTTATTTATTTGTGTCTTTTTCAATTTCTTTCATCAATATCATATAGCTTTCAGTGTACAGATCTTTCACTTCATTGGCTATATTTATTTCTAATTTATTCATTATGATGCGATTGTAATTTAGATTTTTTTCTTAATTTTTTGGATAGTTTCTTGTTAGTGTATAGACATACAACTTATTTTTGTATGTTGGTTTTGTGTCCTGCAACTTTACTGAAGTCATTGATCATTTCAAACATTTTTTTGAGGAGTCTTTAAGGTTTTCTATATATAAGATCATATTATCTGCAAATAGAGGCAACTTAAATTCTTTTCTGTTTTGGATATCTTTTATTTGTTTTTCTTGTCTAATTGCTCTGACTCAATAGAACTTCCAATACTGTGTTAACAGAAGTGACAACTTCATCTTGTTTCTGGTCTTATACAAAAAGTTTTCAGCTTTCCACTGTTGAAAATGATGTTAGCTGTGGACTTGGCATACATGGTCTTAATGAGTTGAGCACATTCCCTCTATACCTAATTTGTTGAAAGTTTTTATCAAGAAATAATGTTGGATTTTGTCTAATGCCTTTTCTGCATCTGTTGAACTAATTATATAATTTTTACCTTTATTCTGTCAGCGTGGTGTATCACATTTATTAATTCGTGTATGTTGAACCATTCTTGCATCCCAGAGATAAATCCAACTTGATTTTGTTAAATGATCCTTTTAATGTACTGTTGAATTTGGTTTGTTAGTATTTGTTGAGGATTTTTGCATCTATGTTTATCAGGGATATTGTCCTGTAATTTTCTTTTCTTATAGTAGCCTATAATTTTGTAGTTAGAAGTGTATCTTACTTTTCAATTTTTTTGAAAGTGTTTGAGAAGGATTGGTGTTAATCTTTAAAAGCTTGGTAGAATTGACCCATGGAATGTTATGGTCCTGGGCTTTTCTTGGTTGGAAGATTTTTTTTATTACTGATTCAATCTCCTTACTTGTTATTGGTCTGTTCAGATTTTCTATTTCTTCATTGATCCAGTCTTGGTAGATTGTATGCTTCCAGGAATTTATTCATTTCTTTGAGGTTATACAGTTGGTTGCTATATAATTATTTATAATACTCTTTAATGATCCTTTGTACTTCTATGGTATCAGTTGTAATGTCTCCTTTTCCATTATAATTTTATTTATTTGAGTCCTATCTTTTTCCTTGGTTAGTCCAGCTAAAGGTTTGTTGACTTTGTTTATCTTTTCAGAAAACCAACTCTTAGTTTCCTTGATCTTTTCTACTGTCTTTCTAGGCTCTGTTTCATTTATTTCTGCTGTAATCTTTATTATTTGCTTCCTTCTGCTAACTTTGGGCTTAGTTTGGTATTTTTCTATTTCCTTGAGGTATAAAGTTAGGTTGCTTATTTGAGATATTTCTTTTTTCTTAATCAAGGCATTTTTCTCTATATAGTTCTCTTTTAGAACTGCTTTTGCTGAATCCCATAAGTTTTGGTATGCTTCATTTCCATTTTCACTTGTTTAAAGATATTTTGAATTTTTCTTTTGATTTTTTTCTATAATCCATTGGTTGTTCAGGAGCATGTTGTTTAATTTCCACGTATTTGTGTATTTTCCAATTTTCCTTCTATTATTGATTTCTAGCTTCACATCACAGTGGTCAGAAAAGACACTTGATATTATTTCAATCTTCTTAAATTTGTTAAGACTTGTTTCGTGGCCTGATGTATCATTCATCCTGGAGAATGTTCCATGTGCACTTGAGAAAAATGTGCAATCTACTGCTGTTGAATGGAATGTTCTGTATATGTCTGTTAGGTTTATTTGGTCTACAGAGTTATTCAAGTCTGCTAGTTCCTTACTGATTTTCTGTCTGATTCTTCTTCATTGTTGAAAGTGAGATGTTGCAGTCTCTTACTATCACTGTATTTCATCTATTTCTCCCTTCAGTTCTGTTAATATTTGCTCAATACATTTAGGTGCTCCAATTTTGGGTGCATATATATTTACAATTGTTATATTTTCTTGATGAATTGACTCCTTTATCATTATATAGTGACTCTCTTTTTCTCTTATGATACATTTTGACTGAAAGTTTATCAGGGTGTAAACAAGTCCATAATTATGCCAGGCTTGTCCTAAAATGAATCCTTTCATGAAGCATAGAACAATTTGCCCATGCACTCAAATACATATTAATATATGTTATATCTATTGGGTGCATAGCCAGCTTCACATTTGGGCTACTTGATGGGAAACAGAGCAAGGGACATTAATAAAATTCTAGTGAACAATATGTCTTTTTTCTTAAATTAACCAATTTAAAAAGATGATTATTTCTAAGTATGTGCAGCAACTCAAACTGTGCTACTGAATATAATACTTATTTGTAATTGACTCTTTCTGTGGATGTCAGAGTTCACTTCTGCAACATTTAATAGACCAACCTTAAGACCTATCAGGATCCACTTACAAGTCTGTCAATGATATTACTTTGCTGTGGTTTGCTGGAGACAGTACATGAAGAAATGGTTGCCTAGTCCTTATGATAATTAATCCAAGTTCCAGATAAGCACGAGAGTTGATACTTCAAGGCAAAGGGAGGCATCCCCATAGAAATGTGGAAGTAAGATTTTATCTTTAATGTTAAACAACGGATTAAAATATGCAAGTGGCTGAAGAAACAGAATGGATCCCAGGCCCTACACTATACTCTAACCTGAGTTTGATGGATTGAATTTAAAAATTACAGAGCTGGCTGGGTGCAGTGGCTCACACCTGTAATCTCAGCACTTTGGGAAGTCGAGGTGGGCGGATCATAAGGTCAGGAGATTGAGACCATCCTGGCTAACATGGTGAAACCCCGTCTCTACTAAAAATAACAACAAAATTAGCCGGGTGTGGTGGCGGGTGCCTGTAGTCCCAGCTACTTGGGAGGCTGAGGCAGGAGAATGGCGTGAACCCAGAGGGCGGAGCTTGCAGTGAGTGGAGATCGTGCCACTGCACTCCAGCCTGGGTGACAGAGCGAGGCTCCGTCTCAAAAAACAAAACAAAACAAAACAAAACAAAACAACAACAACAACAACAAAAGCCCAACAGAGCTGGTCAGTATTGGGGCTTATCAGCCACAGAACCACTGAAAGGAGATTCACAGGGGTCAGTGGGGCTGCACCTGTCTCAGGGTGCTTTTCATCAGGGCTCGTGTGTGAACTTAAGTTGGCCCAATAAACAGCACCACTCCTCTCTGCCTTCGTAATGGATCAACTGAGAAATAAGATGTTTTGAATAAAGCAGATGAAAATCCTGAAGTTGTCTCTGTTATGGATATAGCTAGTCCCTGGAGGATGCGGTTGATATTGCAGCCACCTGATTTTTTCTGGATTGGATGCTCCAAAATTAAACAGATTCCCTTTTCTGGGTGCCCCAGGCTATTTTGACCCCTGAAGTCTTCCCGTGCAGGGCAGAGTCTTTGCAAGATTAACTACCTGGAGGAGCAGAGGAACAGGGGAGAATGCATGTTCCTGAAAGTAGGGGACTTGCTTCCAAGAGAAGAGGGAACAAAGGTAGAAAAGAGAAGGACTGTGCAACACTGTCTCAGTGCATTTGTGCTGCTATAACAAAATGCCTAAGACTGGGTAATTTATGAAGAAAACAAAAATTTGTTTCTTACAGTTCTGGAGACTGGGAAGTCCAAGATCAAGACACTGGCATTTGGTATCTGGTGAGGGCCTTCTTGCCACATCCTCACATGGCAGAAGGGATAGAAAGGAAAAAAGGGATGAACACTCTGTCCTCACAAGGTGGAATAGTGTAAGAGAACTGAACTCCCTCAAACCCTTTTATAAGACTCTAATCCCATCCAGGAGCACTCCACCCTTAGGACTTAATCACCTCCTAAATGGCCCACCTCGTAATACCATCAGGTTAGCTTTCAACATATAAATATTGGAGGACATATTCAGACTGTAGCAAGCATATGTCTGTTCTTCTTTGCAGACTCACACACAAGGTACTCTCTGTCCCTTGGGGAGGAGCCAGAAGGGAAGCAGAGAAAGGCAGAGAGCACACCATGGGGGCTACTCTGCATGGAAGGGAACATGAGGCAAGACTCCCACTCCCAGGTTCTTACCCTCACCAGCACCTTGGTCCTGGGCCATCTTCTTCTCTCCCTGGGAACCTCTCCTCTGGTGATCCCATTTGGTTTCACAGCTTGGAGCAACACAGGTACATGCATGAGTCCAGATTTGTAGCTCCTTCCCAGACATCTCCTCCAAGTAAAACCACCCACTTCCTGGTGGCTGTGCTTGGATGCCTGACCAACATTGGACTCATGTTCTTCAGACCTATACCTTACTCAGTTTTCCTTGTTGGGGTTTGTGTTCCTTCTCCGCTTCTAAAGTTTCCCTCCAGGTAGGGGAAGCTCTGCTGACCAGACACTTCCTAACTCTCTCTCCTCCTTCACTTGGTCTGATCTCAGGGGAGGAGGAGTAACTTACCTTGGAAAAGGAACTCAGCATGGTACCCACTCAGCAACCCCCTTTCTTCCTGGCAGAAGCCCTCAGCCCTCAAGGACACAGTTCTCTGATGTGTCCTCCATCAGAGGTGATGTTTTGGCTTCCATCTGCCCCTTCTTAGTCTTAGTTCTCAATAAATTGAGAACTCAGGTGAGAGAGACCCTAACGTTTCTCATCTTGGGCAACAGCACCATCTTCCACCTGTGGTTCAAGTCTGAAATACCAGTCGCCCTCCAGTCCTTCCTTTTCTTCATCCTATATCCAGTCTGTCAGATGTCCTGCCAGCTCGTCCCTGCAAATTTGTCTCAAACTTCCCTTTTTCTCTCCACGTTCGTGACCTCCTCTAAAGGCCAATCCAGCATTTTGGCATTATTGCAATCGTTCCCAATGGAACTTCTTGCTTTTCCTTCCTTCAAACTATTGAAATATAATATCAAATACAGAGGGTTCCTATTTCACTTAGAGTACATTTCAGATCTACTTTCTCAGGCATAAAGGCCACCCAGGCCCTAGCCTCCATCTGCCTCGCCCACCTCGCCAGCTGTTCTTCTACTATCTCAATGTGTGCCTATCATACAGGCTCCTTTATGTCTCTTGAACACATCACTTGGTCTCTAGGACTAACACAGTGTAGCACACAGTGGGCCCTCAAAAATATTTTCTAAATAACTGAATTGTCTTATGCCCCACCTTGTCCAGGGGAGAGGGAGCCACAGTGGATTTTGTATATTCCAGGGCCTTGGAAGGACCATCTCTGCAATGAGATGTAAGCATCAGGTTCTCCCAAGTTAAATATTTGTCCTTGTTCTGATTCCATGCTCACCAAACAGTATTCTGATTGTAATTGGCTCCCTCTGACAGTCTTCCTCTTGGGGGAGAATGAACTGGCTCTGCATATGTGAGACCTCTGATTCCAATGCCTCTGTATTTCTCCCTGCAAATCAATACGTGGGTGTTATGGTCTATACAACAAGCTCGCCAGCTTTATAAACGAGGGCAAACAGTGGCAAGATGGACATGCTCTTTGTTTCTTAGCTTGCTGGCTGGGAAACAAGACCATGGGTCCAGTGCATGGTCTGAGATAATGACAGTTTCCTAGGGAAGTTCTTGGGAAAGAGGCTACGGGGCTTGCTCCTGACAGCAGGCTCCTCTCAGAATGGCTGTTTTGCTGAGACCACAAACCTTTCTTCTTTTGAGTTTTTAATATAACGTCCAAATTTGTGAGGTTTCAACATTTCCTATTTTTCTAAAGCAAGGCTTCATGTTTCCCAAAGTCACCCAGGATTTCAGGCATGAAATGAAGTCCTGGGTGCTGCGATAGACATATCTCTAAACCGTGTAGATATAAGGCTGGATTCTGTGGCTCAAGCCTGTAATACCAGTATTTTGGGAGGCTGAGGTGGGCAGATCACCTTAGGTCAGGAGTTTGAGACCAGCTGGCCAACATGGTGAAATCCCATCTCTACTAAAAACACAAAAATTAGCCAGGCGTGGTGGCGGGCGTCTCTAATCCCAGTGGCTCGGGAGGCTGAGGCAGGAGAATTGCTTGAACCTGGGAGGTGGAGTTTGCAGTGATCCGAGATGATGCCACTGCACTACAGCCTGGGTGACAGAGTGAGACGCCATATAAAATACATAAATAAACAAAAAACAATCTGTGTAGATGTGACCTTCTCCGTGGGACCCTGATGTGGTTTGGATCTGTGTCCCCACCCAAATCTTGTGATGAATTGTAATCCCCAGTGTTGGAGGTGGGGCCTGGTGGGAGGTGATTGGATCATGGGGGCGGGTTTCCCCCTGGGTACTACTGTAGTGATGGTGAGTGAGTGCTCATGAGGTCTGTTTGCTTAAAAGTGTGTAGCGCCTTCCCCCTCTCTCTCTTCCTCCTGTTCTGTCCACGTGAAGAAGTGCCTTCTTCTTCTTCACCTTCTGCCATGCTTGTAAGTTTCCTGAGGCCTCCCTAGCTACACTTCCTGTATAGCCGTCACAACTGTGAGCCGATTCAACCTCTTTGAAAAGCTAAACTATCCAGTCTCAGGTATTTCTTTAGAGCAGTGTGAGAACAGACTGACACAGACCCCGTTTTTCCTCTGTAGTGGGTTCCCCAGTGAATGTGGTCTGACTGGGAAGCAGCCCCTTCCCTGCCCCACACAGCCAGCTGGCAGATGCGTGTGACCTACACTCAGTACCTCAGATGCTCTTCCACAGATCCGTGAATCTGTAGCAGATGCGTGTGACCTACACTCAGTACCTCAGATGCTCTTCCACAGATCTGTGAATCTGTAGGGAATGCCACGGCTTGCAGGGAGAATTCCGTGTTCATTTCAGCGGAGGCCATGGTGGGCATGTTGGTCAAGTAATCTCGATTCATGACTTTTCTTGCTTACTCCTCTATAATTCCTTTGGTTCCTGTCCATTATAAGCCTGGTCCTCCCCCATCCCACCCACCTTTTTTTTTTTTTTTTTTTTTTTTTTTTTTTTTTGAGACAGACTCTCACTCTGTTACCAGGCTGGAGTGCAGTGGCGCGATCTTGGCTCACTGCAACCTTCAACTCCAGGTTCAAGCAATTCTCCTGCCTCAGCCTCCCGAGTAGCTGGGATTATAGGCGCACACCACTATGCCCAGCTAATTTTTGTATTTTTAGTAGAGACGGGGTTTCACCGTGTTGGACAGGATGGTCTCAATCTCCTGACCTCATGATCCTCCCGCCTCGGCCTCCCAAAGTGCTGGGATTACAGGCGTGAGCCACCACATCTGGCCTCCTTTTTATGGCCGTATAAAGCAGTTTTTATCTTTCTGGTGTGTGTGTGTGTTTGTATGTACTGAGTTTACCTAGAGCCAGTTTATTTGCATACAACCAAGAATTCTAATGCACAAATTGATGCCAGGCATGGAGTAGAGACAAGAGACACTCAAGGATAGAGGGAGGATTTGGGGATTTATATTAGTAAAGGGAGAGGCTCTAAGATGCTATAACAAAGAGATCCCAATGGGAGTGGCTAAACCAAGGTAAATGTTTGTTTCTTTCTCGCACAACAGTCTGAGTATTGGGAAGGTGGTGCTGTTCTCTGCGAGCAGCTGTTACCTAGAAATTAACATATTTCCAAAACACTGGGAAGAAGAACTAGAGGAAAGTCATCTTTCCTTTGGGGCACATGACTGGGAAGTCGATTGCATCGCATTTGCCGACATCCCATGGGCTCAGTCACATTGCCACATTTAGCCACCATGGAGGCTGGGAAGTCAATCTCCAGCAGGTCAGCCCTGTGCTTTCCTGGCATGGAGTGGGGGCATTCTAACACCACAAAAGAGACTGAATAGCTGGGGCCATTTGCGATCACAGCTGCAGGATGAGATGAAAGGCAGGGAAGGTGCAATTAATACTCTGGGATGAAATTGCAGTGGCCCGTAGCACAGAGCTAACTAAATCATTGCCTGTTATGATCTGGAGTCCAGTACTCAGTGCAGCAAAGATATGGAGAGGGAGGAACCACACTGGTGCCACCATAAAACAGTGTGACATATTGATTTAGTCCATTCTGTGCTGCTCTAACAGCATACTTGAGACTGGGTAATTTATAAAGAACAGAGATTTATTGTTTTACAGTTGTGGAAGCTGAAAGTCCAAAGTTGAGGGGCCTGAATCTGGCAAGGGCTTTCTTTCTGCATCTTCCTGTGGTGGAAGGTGGGAAGGCAAGTCAGAGAGATAGAGAGAGAGAGAGAGAGAGAGAGAGAGAGAGAGAGAGAGAGAGAGAGAGAAAGGGACAGGAGTCCAACTCATCCTTTTTATGGAGCCTGCTCCCACGATAACTGTGTTAATCCATTCACGAGGGCAGACCCCTCATGACCTAAACATCTCCTAAAGATCCCAAAGATCCCATTCTCAACACTGTTGCACTGGGGATTAAGTTTCCAACCACAAACTTTGAAGGATGCGTTTAAACCATAGCACCTATGAACAATTTAAAGACTCTAGTGGTGAATCGGCCATTTCTGCTATATGAAATAACTACAGGCAAGAAAATGCCAACTTCAAAACTCCATATATTCAGCTTGAGGCATAGTATAAAGCTCAAGGACATTGCTCTATGACCATGCTGAAGAATCTCTTATCGTTCAGCTGGCAGAAATAGCAAAACAAACAAACAAACAACCAACCAAAAAAATACTGTAGCCACAGAACCCTCTAAGTTTTATTTTTCCGATGCTGAACTACACTATCAGTTGGATGTACAGGTCTACCAAGCCTTGCATGTAAAATAGAGGGCACTGATCAAGAAAGAATGGAAACCTAAAAATCAAAGTAGAAATATGTGGGAGAATTTGCATTCCTCTTGTTAATGCTCCTGCCTTGGAACTAAACGGAGGAGGCAGGCTCCATCCTTTTTAGAGGCAGCTAGTCCAGTCCTTCTTGAGGGCAACATTCCTCCCTAGCTAAAGCAAGCTTCCTTGTAAGAGAAAATGAACTCCCTCATCGCCTGCATTGTCTTCAGGCTGGTAACTAGAGTCAGACCTTGGTACATCCTAGGGGACCAAATGCAAAATGAAACAGCAGCAAAAGACTTTAGGGAGGAGGAGCACAGTTCACATTGGGTGTAATTTGTGAATACAGAGGTGTGGATCATGAGCTCTAGACGTTGTGTTCGTTTCCTGGGGCTGCTGTAACAAAGTGCCATGACGCTGGGTGCCTTCGACAACAGATACTTTTCTGGTGGTAGTTCTTGGTGCTTAGAAGTCCATCATCAAGCTGCAGGCAGGCCCACGCATGCCAGAGGCTCTAGAGAAGGTTCCTTGTCCTCTTCTTGCTGGCTCGGTGGTCGCCATCACAGCTTGGTGTTCTGTGCTTGCAGATGGATCACTGCAAACTCTTTCTTTTTGTAACATAACAGTGTCTCTGTGTGGTCCTGTTCTCCCTGCTCCCACGTTCCCCTTTTTTTTAATTAGGACAACAGTTCTTGGGTTAGGGTCCTCTCCACTCCAGCAGAACTTCAGTTTAAGTTTATCACATCCACAACATCTTATTTCCAAATAAGGTCACATTCATAGACAATGGGGACACATCGTATTTGGGGGTAAAGCCCAACACAATGTAGATGTAATGTAAGGTGGCAGTCTTACAAACCAAGAGGGGATCAAATCATTTTCTTGCTGGTTAATGCAAGCCTTGGCTCAAAAATATCCCTCCATAAACAAACATGAGGTACCCACATTCTTGGCATGATGCAGGATGGATTTAAAGACTAAAGGAGGTAGAAATATGGAGTGGATCTATGATGGTCACTTCATGTTACTAACTCCCCAATCAACCTCACACATGCAGACACACACACACACACACACACACACACATGCATGTACAAACACCCAAGCCATGTCCCTGAGAAGGGGGGAATCCATTGCCACACTCCTTTTACCAAGATCTTGACACATATAATGGAGAGGGAATCACCAGTAGAAATGAACTTATGCTGGCTTTGTTTGTAAAATTCTGACAACAGTGGAAGTCAGAAAGGAATCCCAGAGAAACAGAGGCTGGGTGGCCACTCTTAACAGTCAGAGAAAGAGGGAGAGTGGCCATACATTACGAATGACGATCAGCTTGGTAATCAGAGGTCTTTGGTGCTGTTAATTGATCATGAGTTTCTTGGAATGAAAATCAAAGGGCTACCCGGCAAAACCTATTTGATGTGTAAACTGATATCAATACATAAATGAATAAATTAACGTCTAGATCTGGAAAACAGAATCATAACTGTAAAATTCCATGGTAGAGTCATGAGCCCTGAGAATTTCCACCCCTGAGTTAGTTCTCAGACTCAAAGCCCTCTGAAGGGGTATCTGGGGTCCCGGAAGGAACAGGGAGGGAGCCCTAAGTGCACAGTGGGGACCTTTCCCCCAGCCTTTCCAAAGGGATCCATGCTGTTCATAGCTTTACTGTGCACAGAGGAAGGGGAAGTACCTGCAATGTGGACTCTTGGGCACTGGCTCTGGGCTCACACATCCCCATGGTCCCCTAGTTGGAATGGAGTCAAGTGGGGGTGTGGTGACCTGGTGAGATCTTTTAGCCCCACTGTATGCTCAATCCTGAGTCCACTTACTGGTCATTTCCCCAATTCCAGGTTGTGTACTTGGTGTCCTCAGCAAGAGGTGGGATCTCCTTGTGGCTCGTATTGACAGAGGAATCACAAAGAGTCATGGAATCCGGGCTCTAAGGCAAGGCTGGACTAGTGTGAGAGCCCCAGCCTTCATCTTCACATCCAAGTAGCAAGGCAAAAGCAAGTGTATCTGGGAGGCCTTTGGTGGAGTGGGGTGGGGGTGGGGCATGACAACCAGAGACCTGAAGGAGGTCATCAAGGTGACGCTCATCACATCCACCCATAACTCCCACCATCGCCATGAGAGCCAGTATTTGGTGAGAGCTGACACTGTACACTCATTATTCCATTTAATTCTTATAATATGCCTCCAAGGGAGGCACTATTATCATTCCCACTTTACAGATGAGAAAATGGAGGCTTAGGACATTTAAAAGACAGCTCAAGTTCCCACAGCTAATAAGGCTGGAATTTAAGCCCAGGTGGTCTGAGTCTAGCACCTGAGATCATGCCTAACTCCTAAAAGGGCCTTGTGTCCACCCAAACCTCACCTTGAATTATAATCCCTATAATCCCCATAATTGCCACGTATCAAGGGATAGACCAAGTGGAGGTAATTGAATCATGAGGGCAGTTTCCCCCATGCTGTTCTCATGTAGTGAGTGGATTCTCATGAGATCTGATAGTTTTATAAAGGGCTCTCCCCGCTTCGCTCAGCACCTCTTTCTGCCACCTTGTGAAGAAGGTGCCTTGCTTCCTGATATGGTTTCGCTGTGCCCCCACCCAAATCTCAACTTGAACTGTATCTCCCAGAATTCCCAGAATTCAGAAAGGAATCCCAGAGAAACAGAGGCTGGGTGGCCACTCTTAACAGCCAGAGAAAGTGAGGGAGTGGCCATATGTAAAGAAGATATTCATACAGCCAACAGACACATGAAAAAATGCTCATCATCACTCGCCATCAGAGAAATGCAAATCAAAACCACAATGAGATACCATCTCACACCAGTTAGAATGGCAATCATTAAGAAGTCAGGAAACAACAGGTGTTGGAGAGGATGTGGAGAAATAGGAACACTTTTACACTGTTGGTGGGATTGTAAACTAGTTCAACCATTATGGAAAACAGTATGGCAATTCCTCAAGGATCTAGAACTAGATGTACCATATGACCCAGCCATCCCACTACTGGGTATATACCCAAAGGATTACAAATTATTCTACTACAAAGACACATGTACACGTATGTTTATTGCGGCACTATTCACAATAGCAAAGACTTGGAATCAACCCAAATGTCCATCTGTGACAGACTGGATTAAGAAAATGAAAATGTGGCACATATACACCATGGAATACTATGCAGCCATAAAAAAGGATGAGTTTGCGTCCTTTGTAGGGACATGGATGCAGCTGGAAACCATCATTCTTAGCAAACTATCACAAGAACAGAAAACCAAACACCGCATGTTCTCACTCATAGGTGGGAACTGAACAATGAGATCACTTGGACTCGGGAAGGGGAACATCATGCACTGGGGCCTATCATGGGGAGGGGGGAGGAGGGAGGGATTGCATTGGGGAGTTATACATGATATAAATGATGAATTGATGGGTGCTGACGAGTTGATGGGTGCAGCACACCAACATGGCATAAGTATACATATGTAACAAACCTGCACGTTATGCACATGTACCCTAGAACTTAAAGTATAATAAAAAAAAAAAAAAAAAAAAAAAAGAATAACGATCAGCTTGCTAATTAAGGTCTTTGGTGCTGTTAATTGATCATGAGTTTCTTGGAATGAAAATCAAAGGACTGCCACGGAAAGGCTACTTGACTTGTAAACTGGTGTCAATACATAAATGAATAAAGTCCAGATCTGGAAAACAGAATGAGCATGGGAGCGTGGGAGGGACCCAGGGGGAGGTAATTGAATCATGGGGCTGGTCTTTCCCGTGCTATTCTTGTGATAGTGACTAAGTCTCATGAGATCTGATGGGCTTATCATGGCTTTCCACTTTGGCTTCTTCCTCATTTTCTCTTGCTGCTGCCATGTAAAAAGTGTCTTTCACCTCCCACCATGTTTCTGAGGCCTCCCCAGCCATGTGGAACTGTAAATCCAATTAAACCTCTTTTTCTTCTCAGTCTCAGGCATGTCTTTTGTCAGCAGCATGAAAACGGACGAATACACTTCCCCTTCACCTTCCACCATGATTGTAAGTTTCCTGAGGCCTCTCCAGCCATGCAGAACTGTGAGTCAATTAAACCACTTTCCTTTATAAATTATCCAGTCTCGGATATGTCTTTATTAACAGCATGAGAACAGACTAATATAGAGGAGATGAATGGATTTCAAACAGCCCTCCCACTGAGGTAAAACCCTAAGGGATACTTCAGCAGGCACCAGGAAGGGGACGTTTGTTCTTCTGTGGCATCAACTCTACCAAAAACAACCTAGCCTCCAACCTCGAGTTCCATGAGATTTTCTCTTCCCTTGAAGCAAATCTGACCTGATGTTGCCATGACCCTCCCAGATCCAGGGGATGTTCTGTTTCTTCCACTATGAGCTAATGGGAGTGGAAGAGTCATCTAAATGGCTCAGGTTCTGCTGGCAGGCCTTATTTTGCTTCTTCAAAAGGTTTTCCCTTCACCAAATCTAGGGGCAAACGTGGGCTGCTGTGTGGCATGAATGTTGATGAGTGGGAGGAAGGGAGGAAAAGAGAGATAAATAGAAGGGGAGAAAGAGAGAGACAGAGTGGAGACAGTGGGAGGGGGAGATAGAGGGTGAGAGAAAAATAGAGAGATGGAAAGCCAGAAAGGGGAGAAAGGAGAGAAGAGGAGAGGAGAAGAAAAGCAAGGAGAAGAGAGAGACACAGAGAGAGACAGACAGACAGAGAGAGACAGAGACAGAAGGAGGAAAAGAGAGACAGAGAGAGAGAGATTAGAAAGGAAGACAGAGAGAGAGATGAGTGAGATGGGAGTGGGGGGAGAGAGAGCCAGAGAGAGATTAGAGAGGGAGACAGAGAGAAACAGACAGAGAAAGAGCGAGACCAAAAGTGAGATGAGAGAGGTAGACAGACAGACAGACACACACACACACACACACACATAGAGAGAGAGAGAGACTGAGAGAGAGAGAGAATAGGCTTCAGGCAGCAAATGGCCCCAGGGGTGAAAACTCTTCTTATCTGCTGAGAAAGCCTGGCTAGCCAAGCAGAATCCTGCTGCAGGGGCAGAGCCCTCACAGAGAACCTCTACTAGGGCAGTGCTGAAGGGGAAATGTGGGATTGGAGCCCCCACACAGAGTCCTCAATGGGACCCTGCCTAGTGGATCTGTGAGAAGGGAGCCACCATCCTCAGACTGAAGAATGGTAGAGCCACCAACAGCTCATACCCTGTGCCTGGAAAAGTCACAGGCAGTCAATAGCATCCTGTGAAAATAGCTGGGCAGGGGGGCTACACCCTGCAAAGCCACAGAGGTGGAGCTGCCCAAGGCCTTGGGAACCCATCCCTTGCACCAGTGTGCTCTGGATGTGGGACATGGGGTCAAAGGAGATAATTTTGGAGTTTTAAGGTTTAAGACTGTCCTGCTGGGTTTCTGACTTGCCTGGGGCCTGCTCCTCTTTCTTTTGGCCAATTTCTCACTTTTGGAGCAGGAATGTTTACCCAATGGATACCCTCCCTTGTATTTTGGGAGCAAATAACTTGTTTTTGATTTTACAGGCTCGTAGGTGGAAGGGACTTGCCTTGTCTCAGATGAGAGTTTGGACTTTGGGCTTTTGAGTTAATGTTGAAATGAGTTAAGACTTTGGGGGACTGTTGAGAAGGAATGATTGTATTTTGCAAGGTGAGAAGGATGTGATATTTGAGAAAGGCCAGAGGTAGAATGATATGGTGTGAACATTTGTCCCTGCCCAAATCTCATGTTGACTTGTAACCCTTGTTGCTGGAGGTGTGGCCTGGTAGGAGGTGTCTGGTTATGGGGGTGGCCCCCTCATGGCTTGAGGCTGTCTTCATTATAGTGAGTTCTCACAAGATCTGGTCATTTAAAAGTGTGTAGTGCCTCTTCTTCTCTGATTTTCTCCCCAACTCTCTCTCTTGCTCCTGTTCTCACCATGTGACCTGCCTGCTCCCCCTTCACCTTCTGCCATGATTGGAAAATTCCTGAGCCCTCCCCAGGAGCAGATGCCGCTATACTCGCTGTACAGCCTGCAGAACTGTGAGCCAATTAAACCTCTTTTCTTAAATATCCAGTCTCATGTTTTATTTATAGCAATGCAAGAATGGCCTAATACAGCTCCTAACCCACCAGCCCACCAGACTGGCTCAAAAAACTAGGGCAAGAACTAGAGCGACAGTTGGGGGAATGGGCAGTTTTATCAAGTCAGGATTCAAGGTCGTCTACTCCCGTGCCCTCACTGCGCCCACCCGGAATCATCTTGCTTTGCTTCTTAACGCAAGTCACTTATTCTTCAGAGCCTTACTTTGCACAGCAGGAAAAGCCCAAACTATTTGTTGAGTATCTTCTCTGTGCCCAACATGAGGCTTTGGACTTTCTCATAGATAGATGGGGATAACAGCTCCTGGCCCGCCCTGGCTGAGATTCTGGGCTATGTCCGTGGGTGCAGGAGCAGTGGAAGGGAAGGAATGAGATAGAATCACAGGAAACAATGATGCAAACAAGCTCTGAGAAGTCAGAGGGCTGCACAGTAGGAAGACAGAATTAGGATGCTGGTCTGTTGTCTCACCTCTCAAGGGTGATGTGGGCAGTTGTTCAAAGTTTCTTGGTAGATTTGCTGCTGAACACAGGGATGGCTCATACCCTGACCCTTCCCTCTCCTCCAGTCTATCTGTCTTGTTTTGCCAAAGCCTGGCTTAAAAGCTTGGCATGTGCAATAACAATTGCTCACCTGCATCGACCACAAAGCTCTGGTCACCATGGAAAGAGCTTCACATCTGAGAGGGAACAGGTGCTGCCCTCCATTTTCCCATAAACATCCATTCCCCTAAGTTCCAGTAAAATTAACTTTGCTTTGGGGAGCAATTCCACTGGACTTGCATGCAGTCTGGTGGATCTGTCCATCAAGAGGCTCCTCCCACACCTGGCCGGGGCTATGCATGTGACCCAGGCTCAGACAATTGACTCCCTGGAAATGTGATGCACACAGAAATGGAAAATATTTGTAGATGCCCTCAGGAGATTGTTCCTGAGATGCAGGTGCCTGGAACCCCATCGGGTCACCATACTTCCTGAAATCTTGTGCTTCTATTTTTCCTCTCATTTTACAAAGACGAGTGCCTCTGTGTCTTCCCAATAGGTGCTCATGTTGGCTGGAATCAGATACCAGATTTTGCCACCAGTAGACCTTAATTTGTTCAGATGGATTATCTTAATTATTTCTCACAACAGCCTTAGAAGCTGGGTATTGTGTTATCCCACTGGATAGATGAGAGAACTGCAGACTGGGAAGCGGGTCACCCAGCAGGGGTGGTGCAGCTGGGATTCAGACCAAGGCAGTGGATTGTGAGCTCTCCTTTGCACGGTTCCCTTGCTCTGCTCTTCATAGCTCCTTTCTCCCCAGTGGCTTCAATCCAAGTCCCCAGCCTCATTCCTCACTCCCCAGCCTAGCAGGGCCTCCTCTGGGTTAGGAGCTCCAGGAAGAGGTGGGAAAGCCTTAGGGTGGGATCCTTTCTCCTGATTGACTCAGTAAAGGTAAGACAACGGCTGTGATTTCCCTCTGGAGAGATTGGCCAGTTCCTGAAACATCCTTGACTGTTCAGGGTCTAGGGGCTCCAGAAGCTCATTCTCCTGCCTGGACATAGGCTCTGTCCCACCAGGAAGCCTTGGGGGTGACCACTGGATGATGGTGTTGATGACCCTGCATTGGTCAGAAGCAGGTGCGAGAGGCAGTTTGGGGCTGGGGATTAAGGGGACTTGGATGACTGACATCTGAGCTGATGTTTCTCAGGAAGGCACACCCAGCTCTGCTGCAGATCCATCACTGAGATTTATCTCCAAGAAGTAGCGACTCGTCAAGCAAGACTTGAATCAGCCTGGGAGTAGGCTTTCTATCAACAAGTTTGATGACACAGTTAAATGGTGCAACTTCTTCCAATTTGGGGAAGAGATGCCTGGCAGAGGCCCCAGAACTGCAGGTAAGTGGTGGAAAACTTCCAAACTCCTCCTCTCTCAGGGCTAAGTTCTCCTGAGCCCAGAGGCGTTTTTGAAGCTGGAGCCCTGGTGTGGCTCTCTGCAGGACTGTGTTGGAATGCAATGCCCCTGTGCATGGGGACACAGGTGGGGAAGAAGACAAGGAACCTGGAGGAAAAAGGAGGAAGACCAACAGAGGGGCTTCGTCTGCAACTTCTGCCCCACTGGTAGCTGCCACTCCTCAGCCTCAGCTTCCTGGCTGGTGCGTGGCTTTGCTTCTGTATGAAAGCAGCATCCACAGCCAGCACATCCCAGAGACTCTTCCTGACTGAGTTTAGTGGAGTGCCCAAACTGCCATGGTGCTGCCAAACACAGCCATGTCACAAAGTGGGTAACAGCTGACACTGAGTGGGACATGCAAGGGAGGCCCTAAGGACCTGTATTCAACCCTTTGCTGATGGGAACTTCAAGGCTTTCTCTGGGGAGAGGTCATTGATTCCAACATGAATGGGGTGTCTGCCATGAGCATTGTGTGTACCAGGAATTCATTTGTGAGAAGAGCAGACAAAGGTCCCTGCCTCCTGGCGCCCACATTCCACAAGGGGAGAGGATGGAAATTAACGATGAGCATGATGAGAAGGCAGATGGCTTGGTGTGTGAGGATGCAGTAAGGGCTGGAGTGAAAGAGTTAGGGAGGGCTGGTGTGTGTGTGCACGTGTGTGGGGGTGAGGAAAAGAAGCAAGTTTCTGAGGTGATGATTCCAGGAAGACACAAAGGAAGTGAGAGAACTGACCCTGTATCTGTTTGAGCAAGGTTGCTCCAGGCTGAGAGCATCACATGCAAATACCCCCAGCTGGGAGTAGGCCTGGTAAAGTCAAGGGAGGATGGGGAGTCAGTGGGACTGCCACAGGTGGAGCAGAGGAAAGTGAGGACAGAAAGGCTCTTGGGGAGCGGGTCACACAAGGAGAGCTTGGGAGCCACTGCAGGACCTGGCTTTTCCCCCGCATAATGCAATAGGGAACCATTATCAGGCTTGAGATGGAGAGCCCTGAAGAGCTGGCACTGGGGAACCCCAAGTACTGTGCATGAATAGTTGCAGGAAAGGCAGAAGCATGGAGCCTAGTCAAGAGAGTCCAGGTGGCCTGGGCCAGGTGACAGCCATGGATAAGAGAGGTGTGGGGAGATCCTGGACATGGTCTGAAGCCTGGGTTCCTAGCAGGTGAGATTGTGAGGCAGAGAGAGGAGTCAAGGATGACTCCAAAACCTACCCAAGGCCAGGCATGGTGGCTCATGCCTGTAATCCCAGCACTTTGGGAGGCTGAAGTGGGGGGGGGGGTGGTCGGTTGAGGTCAGGAGTTCAAGTCCAGCCTGGCCAAAATGGAGAAACCCCATCTCTACTAAAAATACAAAAATTAGCCAGGTGTGGTGGCAGGTGCCTGTAATTGCAGCTACTTGGGAGGCTGAGGCAAGAGAATCACTTGAACCCAGGAGGTGAAGGTTGCAGTGAGCTGAGATCATGCCACTGCACTCTAGCCTGGGTGACAGACCAAGACTGCTTCAAACAAACAAACAAACAAACAAACAAACAAAAAACCAAAACCAAAAAACCTACCCCTAGTGAGAAGGCATATGGTCAACTGAGAAGGGGCAGGCTATGCATAGAGCTGGTATTTGTTAGCGAAGATAGGGGCTTCATTTTGGACAAGTTTTTAATGTGTAAAGATACCCAAAAGTTGTCAGTGCTGTCAAACCCCAGGAAGTAGGGGTGGCAGGGCTCTTAGTCCTCAGTTTGCGTGTAGTTAGGGGGCTTCAACAAGACCACTTAAAGAGCTTGGCAAGTGCCCTGGACCTTAGGGGCAGGAGGGCCACCACAACACCAACTGCCACAACCTGGGAATGGACATGTCAGTATTTCTTCAAGACTCCATAAAGACACTGCAGAGAGCGACAGGCTGGAGATGCTGAAAATGTCACCTGTATTAGTCTGTTTTCTCACTGCTATAAAAGAAATACCAGAGACTGGGTAATTTATAAAGAAAAGAGGTCTAATTGGCTCACAGTTCTGCAGGCTGTACGGAAAGCATGATGCTGGAATCTGCTCAGCTTCTGGGGAGGCCTCAGGAAACTTACAATCATGGCGGAAGGGGAAGGGGAAGCAGGTACATCTTACATGGCTGGAATGGCAGGGGGCAGTGTCACACACTTTTAAATAACCAGATCTCATGAGAACTCTATCAGGAGAACAGCAGCAAAGGGGGAAATCCACCTCCATGATCCAATCACCTCCCACCAGGCCCCACCCCCAACATTGGAGATTACAATTGGACATGAGATTTGGGTGGGGACACAGATTCAAACCATATCACTGCCCAAGACATCTTCCTGGAGATGCAGGGAAAGCTGAAGATGGGATGGACAGTCAAATTCTCAGGGATGGAGGAGAAAATGAAGTGGCCAGAGACAGGAAAACACATTTTCTGAACTATGTAAATTCCATGAATCATATGAATACCTGTTCCCCTGGTGGCACAGGAAGGACCCACAGCAAGTCCCAATAGTGGGCACTGGTTCTGGTGATCCTGAGATGGGATAGTTCCCTTGATCCCCTTTGTGGGCAGGAATGGAGTGGCTTGTTTCACTCAGCTGGGCACTGGTTACTCCCCGCAGTAGGGAGCATGCGAGTGAGTGAGTGCAGGAACTGGAGCAAATGAACACTGAAACTGGCCAGTCACTCCTCTCTGGCTGGAGCAGGCTCTGTGTGGGCCCCATAGCAGTGTCCAAGCTTGTTACAACCAATGAATGCTCTTTCTGCTCTGCTGTCTGGGGATGGCCAATGCCAACCAGCTCAGTGGAGGGTCAGGGTGGCAGCCCCTGCCCTCTTGGCACCCGAGTTCCTGTCTGGCATCCAGGAAGAATCACGTCACATGAACTGTTTGAAAGTTGATGCTTGCAGAAGACTTGATTGAGTGGTGGGTGGCTCTCAACAGAAAGGGAGGCTGGAAAGGGGATGGAAAGGTGATGTTTCCCTGAAGCCTGGCCATCTCTCGCTGGGCCCCTCTCCGAAGCCACACTGTTTGAAGTAGCCATGTCTATCCATGGTCTCCCACGCTCAGTTGCTTCTCTGCTCACAGCTCAGCTGCTGGTGTTGCTCTGCCAGCTGAAGTCTTTTATGGGCACAGGATGGGGGTGGGAGGGCAGGCCAAAAAGGCAACATTTGGGTGGAAAAATAGGGTCAGCTGTTTTCACTTAGGGCTGTGGGTCCAGGCTTAAGGGTGGAGTTTAGCAAGGATCTCAGCTCTTCTGTATCATTTTGGAGGCTATTCATGGCCAGAGAAGATCAATGCTTGGGGATATTGGTGTCACCCAAGTCTCTGCTCCAGTTAGAGGAGTGTTAAGTCTAAAGGCACAGCCAGGACTCGGGGGATTGGGCAGTGCCCGAAGAAGCTGCCATGACCCTCCCTCTGCTCCACCCTCCAGACTCAAGCTCGTCTAATGGCTGGGTGGGAGCCCTTAACATAAAGGTTGGTTGGAGTTTTGACTAGGAAATCACACCGGACCTTTTGATTTCTGAATTGACAGTTTTTTTGTGACCGAATGTGACTGGAAGACTTTTTGTTTTCTGAGAATGAACAGGCCAGGTCTGGAACTCCCTGGAGATTTCATGAAGAGGAGGGAAGGAGCCTGCCTCCTAGGCAGGGAGGGAGAAGGAAGTCGTTCCTTTGTTCAATGTGAAGTTTCTGTGGGTCATTCAGGGAGGCCAGGAGAATGGGACAGCCAACAGGAGAGTGTGGATTGGAGAAGGAAGAAGAATGCCCAGAGGACAGGCAGAGTCTGTGGTGGAGAGTTAAAAACAGACAGAGAGGAAGGCTGAGCAAATGCTGTTTAATAATAGTCTCAGCTTTATTTTTCTGAAGTATTTTTATCTTTTTTGGAATCAAATGATACGTATGTCTCTTCTCTGATTTTAAAAGCAATACACGTTTATTTTAGAAAATTAAAAAGTACACAAGGATAAAGAAGAAAACAAATATCATTAATAATTCAAAAATAATTACACAGCAATAAACAGTCTTACACTTTTACTGTGTAACTAGGCATTTTATAGGCTATGTTTTGACTCACTTTCTTCCATACCATATCATGGAAAGGTTAGATACAGCATAGGCACAGAAGATCATAAGAGAACACTGTGAACAATTTTAAACTAGTGAATTTGAAAGCTTAGACAAAATAGACAAAATCTTTGGACAGTATAAGGTACTAAAACTGACTGAAGAGAAATCTGAATATTCCTATGACTATTACAGATATTGAATTTAGTTTAAAGTATTCCTATAAAGAATACACTAGTACCAGTGAGTTTTATATTCAGGTAACTATTCAACGAATAGACAATATTATTTCTGCACTTTTTTTTCAGAGAATAGTTTTACAAAATCAACATATGATAAGTATATAATTTTGATATTAAAACAAATTTGAGAAAGGGAAATTATGGGCTAATCTCAAACATTAACATGGACACCAAAATCCCAAAAATATGTTAGCCAAATACAGCAGCAAGGTATGAAACAGATGACCTGTTGTTACTGAGTTGGTTTTATTTAAGAAGACAAAAATAGAAAATATCTGAATTTATGTCTTCCACACTAACAGCTTAATGGACAAAAAGCTATGATCAGATAAACAGAAAAAGAGAAAGCTTTACTTAAATCAATGTTCATTTATGACAGAAACTTTTCTTACTCAAACTTTAAAACAGCCATTTAGATTCTCAAAGCCTGTAGCAAATGTCATACTCAACAGCAAAATACTTAAAGTGTTTCTTCAAGCCACTGCTATTTAACATTGTATTGGAGGAACTAAACAGTGCAATAAGACAAGAAAAATAAATAAAAGATTAAATTTAAAAGATTAAAAATAAATAAAAGGTTAAGTCAGAAGGAAGGAATAAAACTGTCATTATGTGCAGAACACTATGCCTGTCTTATAAAAATTGAAAAGAATCTAGAGACAAACTATACAAATAAGTAGAGAGTTGAATAAAGTTATTAAGCTTTACTAAAGGTTATATTGATCTTGTATGACCTGATGTAACATTACTAGACATAAGACAATATACAAGTTAATTGTACTTCTATACAACAGCAATGATCAACTGAACAGTTAACTTAAACAAATTTAACTTACAAAGAGCAATGACAATAAAAGTAAACTAAGAATAAATCTAATGAAAGATATGCAAGGTATTTGTACTGAATGTTGTTATAAAACTTTGCTGAAGATATCTTCAAAATACTCAAATACATTTAGATATATTGCATATTTATGGATAAGAGAAGACAAGGAAGGGTAATCAATCAATAACGTTGAAATTACTATACTTGTGGAAAAATAAAATTACATGCTCCCCTCTCTCATGACATTCATTAATGATGTTGGATCAAGCCCTTAAAATGAAAAGCAAAACTTCAATACTTTTAGAAGGGTACATAGAAGGTATGAATGTATGACTTCAGGGAGGGACTAGTTTCCTAAACAAGGCTTAGGAGAAACCACACCCCTAACAAACCCACATCCACGCCCGCATACATACCATAAAATAAATCCTAAAGGCAAACGTTGATATAGTTGACAATATTTAAATGCTTCTATATATCTAAAGACACCATAAGGAGGGCAAAATGCCCACCACCAACTGGAGAAGTTATTTACTGCCCATGTAACTCACAAATAATTGTATCTAGAAGACACAAAGATATCCTACAAGTCAATAAGTGGGCAAATGACACAAGTGGGCATTCCATAGACAGAGGTATGAATCTCCAGTGAAATATGTGAAAAGATCCCCACTCTTACTGGTAATTGTGGAAATGCAAATTAAAATAACAAGAAAACATCTCATCCCCAACACATAGGTACAAACACAAACATCTGATGGACTGGCTATTCTCTGTCCCCCAAACTTCCCTTCCCCAATCTGTGTGCTTTACACTACCCTCCATGGGCTAAGTTACCTGGGTCTCATGCCCGCTGGTTTCTGATTAGCACAGATTACGCATGGGAAGAGAAAGCCCAGAGTCCTCCCTTGTCCCCTCCTGTGTGGCTGCTTCTCTCCACTTCTGGAGCTTTTACAGAGCAGTCCTCCTCTGGTCTCTGGCAATACCCACAGTCCCCTCTCCCTTCACCCCAGGGGTGGTACCAGAATCTCTCACCACCTTGTTTTTGTCTGGTAATCTCGTGCTGTTTTAGAAAGTAGTCTCTTCATCAAGGCCTCTTCGTGGAACAACTTGCTTCCTGCTGGAACCCTCACTAATACGTCTGACAGTGGCTCCAGAAATTGAGGAGGCAATGAAACAAACAGGCTTCATTTATTGCTGGTGGGAGTGTAGATGGTTTCAAGCCCTTTGGAAAACAATGTGCCATCTGATATATTTGAAGATGCACATACTTTACAAGTGATCAACTCCACGTCCTCATATGTCACCCCAGAGGAACTCCAGGATACATGTACTTTAACATCAGTCTTATTTTTAATAGAAAAAATAAATAAAGGAAATAACTTAAATGCCACCTACAATAGCATGGCTAAAGAAATCGAGATGCATAAACACACAGGGACACCCAGTGCAAAGGTGATGGAACTAGAGTGCATACTTGTATTAGTCTGTTCTCACATTGCTGTAAAGAAACACCGGAGGCTGGGTAATCTATAAAGAAGAGAGGTTTAATTGTCTCATGGTTCTATAGGCTGTACAGGAAGCATAGTGGCTTCTGCTTCTGGGGAGGTCTCAGGAAACTTACAGTCATGGCAGAAGGTGAAGTGGGAGCAGGCTTCTTACATGGTTGGAGCGGGAGCAAGAGAGAGCAAGTGCCACACACTTTTAAAAGATCAGATTTCATGGGAGCTCACTCACTGTTACAAGGACAGTGCCAAGCAGGGTTGTACTAAACCATGCATGAGAAATCTGCCCCCAAGGTCACCTCCCACCAGGCTTCACCACCAACACTGGGTATTACAATTCGACATGAAATTTGGTGGAGACGCAGATCCAATATCAATACTTAATGAAACATGCATGACTCTTAGAAACAATATTGGTCTGCAAAGGCAAAGTCAGGAGAACATAAATATAATCCATTTATATTAAGTTGGAAGCTGAGAAAATGAAAGAACATATTGTTTAGGATTATACACTTACGTGGAAAAACCACAAGAGAAAAAGGGAGAGATTAACATAAAATTCAGTCTAGTTGCATGTATGACATGTCTTATAATAGAAAAATACTAAAAATAAAAATATGTTTATTATGGACATTATTCTCCTCCAAGCTTATATTGGGTGCTGGAGAGCATTTTATTTTATGATTGCAATATAATTAAACCATATCCCTACTGTTGGGCATGTGGTCATGGGTGGGTACATGATCCCATTTGAACCTCTTGTTAATTCTGGAAGATTCCATCATCCGTGCTTTAGTGTGAGGACCTGCAGGGCAGGTTGGTGACCAGGGGACGTGGATGCCACACTAGGTTTGCTGCCTCCCTTGGATCCTGGGGTCTGTCTATCCTGAAGAAAGCTTGAGGGCTTCCTTCTGGCTGCCATCGGCCTGTCTGCTCCAGGTTCAGATGTGGTATGGCAGGAGGCTGGAGATGGTCAGGCTGGAGCCTGCTCAGATAGTAGGACGGTTTCTGAACCACAGTCTCAAAACCAAGTTCGCTTCATTTATGACAAGAGAGCTAAATATTCCAACAGGTCGACTAAGATTTGGGGATCATTTTTTTAACAGAACCTAGATTTTCTGTTTTTTTTTTTTCTTAGAAAGTATGAGCTATATTGTTTGAGTTTGTATCTTGCCAGGCACTGTGCACATATTCTCCATACATGCTGTCTCAATGTATCTTCACACTGACTGAATACAATTGTCCCCATCTTACAAATAATGACACCGAGGCCCAGAGAGATTAAAGTTACCTGCATCTAAGGGGGAATCTGAGACTTGAACTCAGCTCTGTCCAGTTCTGTATTCTCTGTAAGTTGATTAGACAGTCCCTGGGCATTAGACTTCTGTGTATTTAAACATCATGCTGGCCTGGTAGGTGACTAAGACATGCTGTCTCAGCAGATCCAACAGAATTCAGAATCCCTTACCTGGTTTTGATCCTGGCTCTGCCACCTCCAGGCTGTGTGACTTTGGGCTGGTATGTGTAGCCTGTCTAATTGTCAACCTCTGCCTTTGTGAAATGCCCACAGCAATGTCTCTGTCACAGGGCTGTCATGAGGTTAGATGAGATAATGGGTGTGCAGGTCTAATAAGTATAAAGGCCCCAAATATTTATGTTCATTATGGGATGGGGGCAGGATAGGAGATTATTGGAAGAATCTGAGCTTCAGAGCCACAGAGACTGAGTTGAAATTGTGGCACTCCCAGTTACTAGCTGCGTGGCCCTGGAGAGGTCACTACTCCTCTCCGAGACTCAGTTTACCCAGGTGTAAACTAGGGGAACTCCTAATGCCTCATCTGGAGCCTTCTGTAAGAACGAAGTGAGGTGCTGCGTGCAGAAGCTTGAACTCAGCATCTGCATGGATATGTAGCAACAGCTACTGATCTGGCATGTGTGGTCAGGAGATGCAGAGAGACGACGGAGCTGGGAGACAATGGAAATGCCCCCTTGTCCCTCTTAGTTTTTTTTTTTTTTTTTTGAGGCGGAGTCTCGCTCTGTCGCCCAGGCTGGAGTGCAGTGCCCCGATCTTGGCTCACTGCAAGCTCCGCCTCCCGGGTTCACGCCATTCTCCCGCCTCAGCCTCCCGAGTAGCTGGGACTACAGGCGCCCACCACCGCGCCCGGCTAATTTTTTGTATTTTTAGTAGAGACGGGGTTTCACCATGGTCTCGATCTCCTGACCTTGTGATCCGCCCGCTTCGGCCTCCCAAAGTGCTGGGATTACAGGCGTGAGCCACCGCGCCCGGCCTTAGTTTTTTAATCCCTTAGTCCCTTTCAGAGACGACCCAGAGGCAGGAAGCAGGCAGGGCTCAGCTGGTGAAGATGGGAAAACGGAGAAGCTTCTATGTCTTTTTGTTGATTCAATCTCACACCGTTGCAGCTTGCTCACAAATGTCAGGACTAAATGAGGGAAACGTGGTGCCTTCCTGACGCATCTGGGCAATTAAATAGCAATCAGCAAGTGTAGTTAACCAGGGCAGCACTCTCCTCAATGCGCACGGAGTGCCTCCGTGCATCTGCAGTCAGTGCTCATTCACTGAGTCTCCCTGTCTAATTTGGGGCAAAAAGTTAATTGGAACTTGATAGTGGCTGGATGGTGACCTGAGACAGATAGCCCAGGTAGACATGTTGAAAGGGAGATCCACGCAGGCTCCTTCCTGGCTGCCCAGAGCAGTGTGAGTGTCACCAGTGAAGAGGGGGGATGACCATGAGGGGAACCCGGAGCTGGGGGCAGTGGAAGCTGTGTTCCTGCTGTCTCCTCTTGTTATGGAGTCATGGAAACGATTCGGACTGAATTTGCCTTGGGTAGTTATGTTTCGGTCATGGTTTTAGGGGATTGTTGCCAGTAATTTCATTGACTCTTCTGATGGTCACCAGAGGTCCCCAGAAAACTGACCTTTCTCTCCTTGGTATTGAGGAACCCCATATGCAGCTTCCGGTGCAGCCCAGAGTCACCCTGTCATTCCCCCAGGTGGCCTCGCATTGGGGCGTGCACGGGATATGGGGGATGTGGAGTGGGGATGTCCCAGCTGTGGGTCTCAGTCTCACCGGGAGAACTCAGCTGGCTTGTGGTTATTGCAATATCATTACAAACAGCATGGGCTCTGCAGGGAGGCTCCGCTCAGCAGTTGCTTGCTTTGTGACATTGGTCGAGTCTCCTAACCTCTCTGAGCCCAGTGTTCTCTGAATAGTGATTGCACCAGTGTCTTCCATGCTTTGCCCGCAAGGATGGCTCCTCATGACACGGGTTGGGGGACACAGGCCTGAGTTTCCTCTGACCTCCTGGCTTGAGCGGCCTAAGCACAGTGGCTGGAAGGAGTCCCTGGTGAAGGACAGCGTCTGAGTGGTGGAGAACAAGAGCAGGAGATGGAGAGCAGCTCTAGCGGCACCTCCCTCCCGGGAGTCCCCTCCCTGTCTCCTCCTCCGTCATTCCCTCCTGTTTTCCTAAAGCTCCCCAGGCCCCCCACACTTGCCCACACATGCGGCTTCCATCAGGGATCCCTGAAGTAAAGGAGGAAGCTACCCGGCCCCAGAGGGAGCAGCGATGTCTGATGGGCACAAGAAATGATGGCCCCACGCGTAACCTGAGTAACCTGGAAAGGGGATCTTGACAGACAAGGAGGCACCTGAGAGGAATAGACAGGAGGAGTGCAATGGGAAAACCCGAAGGAGGATGGCCCCATTCTCTTGGGGATCTTAAAGCCATGTGTAACCATCTGGGTCTGATTCACGATAGAGATGGTTCAGCCTTCATCTAAAAAATATGACAAGGGTGTTATGGTAAGAAAATACTGGGACTCTAGCAAGGAAAGAGTGTGGTGTCTGGCAACGCCTGGTCCAGTGTGATGGTGGTCACAGGTGTCACCCCTGCCTCCTGTGTGGGTGGAGGGAAGGTCCCAAATGTGGTAGGTGAGCTCTGGATGCTCAGGCTGGGTGTTCCGTCCTCCGGGAAGCCCACCTGGTTGTTTTCCTGTGAACAGGAGGCGTTTGCTCTGCCAAACCTTGGTGTTTGTGGATGATCCGACCCCCACCCCACCCCACCCCACTAAGAAGCCTGAGAGGGTATCCAGCGTCTGATCCCGACTGAGGGGCCACACCTGGGTCCCAAAGCCCGAGAGACCCACCCTTCAACCTGGGGCTGGAGCCACATATCCCCAGGCATCCTGATTCCAATTGGAACCCCTTCTGGGGAAGAAAGAGGCGTTGTGAGCATTTTTTCTAGGAGAGACTGAGATGAATGTTGGGGGAATGGGAACTGGAAGAACAGATCCATATTTTTCTTGAGAGGATCTTTCTGCTAAGAAACCCAGTGAAAAGGGGACCAATGTCTTCACCAGCGATGAGTGGGCACCTGTGTCCCCCGGAATAGGAAGTGGTGAGAGCAGTGGCTCAAACTACCAGACAGTGGCAGCCTAGACCGGTAGCCACTGCTGCTGGTGCAGTGGGCCGCTGGATGCAGATGGGGCCTAGGAACTGGGCAAACTGAGTTGTTTTTTAAAAATCATCTTTATTAAGAATTCATTTATATGCAAGAAAATGCACTAAATTTAAGTGTATAGTTTGACGAAGTTTTTAAAATAAATGTATATATTATGTAACCACCACAATTAAGTTTAGAACATTTCCATCATCCCCCCAAAATTCTATTATGCCTTTCTTTCTTTTCTTTTTTTTTTTGAGATGGAGTCTCACTCTGTTGCCTACGCTGGAGTGCAGTGGCGTGATCTCGGCTCACAGCAACTTCTGCGTCCCGGGTTCAAGAAATGACCAGATGGCCGGGCACGGTGGCTCACACCTGTAATCCTAGTACTTTGGGAGGCCGAGGTGGGCAGATCACCTGAGGTTGGGAGTTCGAGACCAGCCTGACCCACACGGAGAAACCCCACCTCTACTAAAAATACAAAATTAGCTGGGCTTGATGACGCATGCCTATAATCCCAGCTACTTGGGAGGCTGAGTCAGGAGAATTGCTTGAACCTGGGAGGTGGAGGTTGCAGTGAGCCAAGATGATGCCACTGTACTCCAGCCTGGGCAACAAGAGCAAAACTCCATCTCAAAACAAAACAAAACAAAACAAAACAAAACAAAACAAAACAAAAAAAACCCTGAAATTTATACTTAAAGGGGAAGCAGAGGGTAAAAGTTTGAAAAATTTGCAGCCAACCCATGTGGTAGATAGGGAAACTGCATTTTCAAGGGAAGAATCCAAGCAGGCTGCAGAAATTTGCAAAAGTGAAAAGGAGCCAAGTGCTAATAGCCAAGACAATGGGGAAAAGGCCTCAAAGGCATTTCAGAAACCTTTGCAGCAGCCCCCTCCATCACAGTCCTGGAGGTGTAGGAGGGAAGACTGGTTTTGTGGGTCAGGCCTAGGGCCCTGCCACCCTGTGCAGCCTCAGGACACTGCTCTCTGCGTCCCAGCCACTACAGCACCAGGCGTGGCTCAGAGGCCCAGGTACAGCTTGGGTCACTGCTTCAGAGGGTGCAAGCCATAAGCCTTGGTGGCTTCTGTGTGGTGTTAAACCTACAGCCATGTATAATGCAACAGTTGAGGCTTGGGAGCCTCTGCCTAGATTTCAGAGGATGTGTGGAAAAGCCTGGATGTCCAGGCAGAAGCCTGCTGCAGAGGCAGAGTCATCACAGAGAACTTCTACTAGGGCAGTGCAGAGGGGAAATGTGGGGTTGGAGCCCCCACACAGAGTCCCCACTGGGGCACTGCCTAGTGGAAATGGGAGAAGAGGGCTACCATCCTCCAGACCCCAGAATGGTAGAGCCACCAACAGCTTGCACCATGCACCTGGAAAAGCTGTAGGCACTCAATGCTAGCCCTTGAGGGCAGCTGCAGGGGCTAAATCCTGCAAAGCCACAGAGGTGGAGGTGCCCAAGGCCTTGGGAGCTCACCCCTTGCATCAATGTGGCCTGGATGTGAGACATGGAGTCAAAGGAGATTATTTTGGAGCTTTAAGGTTTAATTACTGCCCTGCTGGGTTTCAGAATTGACTGGGGCCTGTAGCCCCTTTCTGTTGGCTGATTTCTTCCTTTTGGCACAGGATTATTTAACCAATGCCTATACTTTCATTGTATCTTGGAAGAAACTCACTTGTTTTTGATTTCACAGGCTCATAGGTGAAGAGACTTTTGCCTTGTCTGAGATGAGACTTTGGACTTTTGAGTTAATGCTGGAATGAGTTAAGACTATGAATTATTGGGAAGTCATGATTGTACTTTTGCAATGTGAGAAGGACATGAGATTTGGAGGGGTCATGGGTGAAATAATATGGTTTAGAACTGTGTCCTCACCCAAAGCTCATGTTGAATTGTAGTCCCCAGTGTTGGGGATGGGGACTGATGGGAGGTAATTGGATGATGAGGGTGAAATTCTCATCAATGCTTCAGGACCATCTCCTCAGTGTTGTTTTCATGGTAGAGTTCTCACAAGATCTGGTTGTTTAAAAGTAAGTGGCACATCCCCCGCTCCCACCACTACCACCATTCTCCACCTCTGTGGCTTTGCAGGATTTAGCCCCTGCAGCTGCCCTCAAGGGCTAGCATTGAGTGCCTACAGCTTTTCCAGGTGCATGGTGCAAGCTGTTGGTGGCTCTACCATTCTGGGGTCTGGAGGATGGTGGCCTTCTTCTCTCACTTCCACTAGGCAGTGCCCCAGGGGGGACTCTGTGTGGGGGCTCCAACCCCACATTTCCCCTCTGCACTGCCCTAGTAGAAGTTCTCTGTGATGACTCTGCCTCTGCAGCAGGCTTCTGCCTGGACATCCAGGCTTTTCCATACATCCTTTTACGTCCAGCCATGTAAGAAGCACTTGCTTCTCCTTCACCTTCCACCATGACTGTAAGTTTCCTGAGGCTGCCACCAGATGCAGAAGCTGCTGTACTTCCTGTACAGCCTGTAGAACTGTAAACCAATTAAACCTCTTTTCTTATAAATTATCCAGTCTCAGGTGTTTCTTTATAGCAGTGCAAGAATGGGCTAAGACACAACCCACATGACTTGCCCCTCTTGCTCCCTAAAGCCCACAGACACTTTACAGATATGCTACAGTGACTCCCTCTCAGTACAGCGTGACCCATGGAACTCACACCTGCTTGCTTTTAACCCACCAACTACAGCTCTCTGTGGGAAATCTGCTTAGGTAATGCCCTGGACCTCAGTAAAAGCTCTGGATTACAGGTTTCTCTCTAACTCTCTTGCTCCTCATCCACTGGTTGAGCATGAGTGTCCCAGACAGCTTCCCCTTCCCATTGGCCCTACCAGGTGTGCTGCCCTCTTCTCTTTGTAGTCTGTAAGTTATAAAATGCTTCTGTTATTTCATACATTTTGTGCTGCCTCCTGTGTGTCACCTGACTGACACACTTGAACCTAACTGCTTTCCAGGTCAGGGCTAGATTTTATAGCCACTCTCAAGAGAGAGACCCCAGGACCTGATTAGAAAGAGTGGATATTTACACAAAAATTTCTCCCTGCTGATTAGTTTCGTCTGTTCTAGACTTTCATATGAAGAGAACCATATAGACTTCCTGTGTATATCTGAGGTTTTTTTTTTGCTTAGCATCATGCTTTTGAGATTCATCCAAGTAATATTTCACTGTATGAATACGCCATAATTTGATGATCTATTTCCTTTTATAGGCTTTGGGTGGTTTTAAATTTTAGAATATTATTAATAAAGCTGCTATAAACTTTTGTACATACATATTTCTGTGGAGTTAGTTTCTCTTGGAAAACCATCGGGGAAGTAATTGCTAGGTCCAATGATAAGGGTATTTTTAACTTTATGACAACCTCCACAGTGTTTTCCAAAGTGGCTGTAATATTTAACACCTCAACTAGCAATGTATAAGAGTACCATGTACTCCACATCTTCACCAGCACTTAGTATTCTAAGTAGTTTTAACTTTAACCTTTCTAGTGAATGTGTTGTGGCATCTTTCTGTGGTTTAATTTGCATTTCCCTGATGACTGTGTTGCACACCATTTTTTTGCACTTATCATCCATTTGTTTATGAAGTTACATTTCTATTTTATGTATATATACAAGTTGTCATATGTTATATACAATAATGTTACAAATATTATTTTCCTAAGTGACTGTTCAAATCATTCACCTGTTTTTAAATTGGGTCATTTTTTCCTTATTATTAAGTTGCAATAGTTCTTTACATATTTTAGATACAAGTGTTTTGTCATACATAAAAAATTTTTCCCGTGTGGTTTGGAATTGTTGGTGGGAATGCAAAATGATGCAGATACCTGAAGGAGGGTTTTACAGTTTTTTAAATGATATTGAAAAACAGTTATCCAGATAACTGTTTGACTATATCTATGTAATCCAGCTATTGTACTCCTGGGTTTTAATACAAGAAATGAAAATATATATCTAGGATTTGTACGCAAACATTTATAGCAGCTTTACTTACAGTAGCCAAAAACCAGAAAAAAAACCCAAATATCATTCAACACATGAATGGATGAACAGATTGTGCTAAATTCACATAATGGAATGCTGCTTGTCATCAATGCAAAGGGACTAGTGGTACACCCAGCAACACAGATGAATCTTAACATCATCATGTGAAGTGGGAGATACCAGACCCAGAGACTTCTAGTGTGTGATTCTATTTATACAGCATTGTAAAAGGGCAAGACAATTGTGATAGAAAACAAGTCACTGATACTCACAGGTCAACAGTTGGGAGCAAGTGAGTTGACTACACAGGGGCCCAAGGAATGTTCTGTGGTGAAGGAAGCATTCTGTGTCTTCATTGTCATGGTGGTTCTATGACTATGTACATCCTTTAAAACTCAACAAATTGTATGCTTAAAACAGACAGGTTTTATTTCATACAAGTTATACCACAATAAAGCTAAGAAAAGGAAACTAAAACAATTCATCTGAAAGTACTTAATGATTTTTGATGCTATTGTAAATTACATTTTAAAAAATTCATTCCCCAAGGATTCACTGCCAGTATATAGAAATATACTGGTATTTGTATAATGACCTTGTATCTTATGATCTTGCTAAATTCCTTTGAGCAATTGTTACCATACCGTGAATGGTTATATGTGTTATAAGCCATACAAATCATCAATATTATGTTTTCTTTAGATGGTCAATTATCATCTAAAGAAATTAAACATGAGGATGTTTTTATGTTTAGCCAAGTGTTTATTGTTTCACATGCTTTGTATTGATTTGTACAGATCCAGGTTTTGTATGTAGTGAAATTGAAAATGTCTTTGTTTTGCTTTCATCATGTTTTTGTTATAATAGATATAGCATTCTAGCTTGGGAGGCTTTTTTCCCCACCTTTGAATTCTGAATGCTTGAAAAATGCCCTGTGATCGTCTTCTGGCTTACACTGTTTCAGAGAAGTCAGCAGAAATTCTTTATTTAATCTTATTTTTTCTCTTGCTGCTTTTATGATTTTGTCCTTCACTGGAGTCCCCAGTGTTGAATTGTAGTCCAGAAATTTGATTATAAAATGCCTTGGGGTGGCGGTGTTTTTCTTTTTGGTATTTATTCTGCTTCAAGTTTTGACCATTGTGGTCTTTGACTTCATAGTTTTCATCAAATTTAGGAAAATTACAGTCAATATTTCTTCAAATGTATTTTATCCTCCCCAGTCTGTAATCTCCAGTTACACATATATTAGACTGCTTGCTATTTCCCCGTAGACCCCTGAATGTCCAGTCACTGATCTGATGTTTTTTTAAGTATCTCAGTCTATTCAGGTAATTTCTTTTTTTCAGACATTGTATTTATTATCCTTAGAAGTTCCTTTTAGTACATTTTTAGAGTTTCATTTCTCTCATCATCATGTTTTAGTTTTGCTTTGAGTTATTTAATGTATTCACAATGGCTATTTTAATGTCCTTGTCTTCTAATTCCAACATCTCTGTTATTTCTGTGTCTGTTTTTGTTGGCTGATATTTCTCTTGATTATGATTCACATTTTTATTCCTCTTTTCATATCTCATAATTTTTATTGTTTGCATGTTACATTTTTGGGTGTCCGGATTTTGCTATCTTCATTTAAAGAATGTATAATTTTGCTTGGTAGATAGTTGTTTGCAGATCAGCTTGATCCTTGAACGGCTTATTTTTAAGTTTTGTTGGAGTTGAGGGCAGAAAGCGTCTAGCGTACCCTTTACTGTGTGGCTAGTTCAGCCTCGCTACAAAGATGTGGCCCTCTGTGTTTCTCTGAGTGCTCTGGATCCTCCCCAAAGTCTCTTTACTTTTACTAATTGGAGCTTCACAGTCTCTCAGCCCTGGGTGGGCTCTGAGATTCATTCACCTAACAGCTTCTACCCTTGTGGAATTTCATTCCATGCACAGAATTTAGTGTTCAACTTCCAACACTTAAGGAGGTTCTTATGCAGATTTCTGGAACCCTCCTCTTCATGACTCTTCACTACTTTACCCAGCAAAGCCCAACTGTGTCCATCTCCCTGAGCTCCAATCTCCACTTCTTGAACTAAGAAACTCACCATGCTCTGTCTGGACCCTCCTTTAAGTCAGTTGTACCTCCATAAAGCTAAAGAGAAAGTTAGGCAACCACAGGGCTCATCTTATTTGTTTTCTTTCTTTTGGGAACCATAGTCTGCTCTGCTTATTGTCCAGTGTCTGATAGCGATTGTTTCATATGTTTTGTCGTGTTTCCTCTTTGTATGGCTGTAGGCCACGTCTAGCCTGGTTTCTCCATCATGGATAGAAGTAAAAGTTAGGCAAGCTGTGTTTTAATGTCATCCCAGGCTCTGCCACTCCCTGGATGTATGGCCTTGCACAAGCCCCATCATGCCACAGAGTCCAATTCTGCACCTGTAAAATGGGTCAATAGCATTTACCTTAAGGATTACTGAAAGGATCAGAGGTGTAAAGTACTATCATAGTGGTACATAGCATGTCCTTGAGAAGTGATACCTAGCCACACAGGTAGTTAGCTTCAACACTCACTGGCTTTATGACCTTAGGAAATTCACTTTACTATTTCCTTGATCCAGAAAATGAAGACAAGAGTCATCATGCTAATCATAGCCAGTGCCTGGCCCATGGCAAGTGCTTCACAAATGCCACTTCATAAGTATTCAGCGGCATACTGAACTGAACTGATGACCACATAAAAGGCTTACAGCAAAAGGATCCACTGACAGACAAATGCTAGGTGAAATGATTTTGCATGAAAGTCTCATGATTGCAAATGTCTGTCTTATTTGCCATTCTGCCCCAGAACCCAGAAGAATGCATGGCTACATGGTTGGGGTGCAACACATATTTATTGAATAGAAGGGGCACACAGTTCCTCTGCAAACATCACTTAGCAAACACGTTGAAACATTGTAAAGAAGAAGTGCTACACCAGGCAGCTGCACCCTTCAGCCAAGTCAGGATTATCAGCAGAACTTGAATTCAGTAGACTGAAAAATTTGAGATCAAATCTTAGCTGCATTTGTTTGAGTCTTGGTTTCACCTTAGATGAAACAGGGATGGCAATCATCAGGGTCCCCATGTTGCCATGTCACTGAGAGGATTAAATGAATAGTATAATTGCTTGCACAAGGTAGAGTCTCATAAATGCCAGCTGCTGTTCACTGGGGAATGGAAAATGGGAGGACTGTCTCTTGACTTCCTTTCATGAACCTGTGGCATCTGAGCCCTTTGCAGGTGGGGCTGTAGACCCCTGCCCAGATGCAGGATGAGACCTGGATGAAAACCTGTGTGTTGCATTCACTGTCACCCCAGGCAGGCTACCACCAGTTCCCTGCCCCATGGCTCCCAGCATCTGAAGGAAACAGTGGTTTGTTCTGAATCCAGAGAGGAAGACAGGTCATGCGGTGATATTTGTTCAGTATTCAACCTCTCGTAATCCCAAGGAAACAAAATTCGTTCATTAACAACAATTTATCTTGGGTGCCAGTGAAGACAGGTATCAGTTTTATATCTCTTTATGGAAGTGAAATTCAATACAGATAGCACCTTTTATGGTTTGCCAGCTTTTATGAAATGCAGTAAATCAGTACCTAAGTACGGCTGTCTGAACACCCTGTTACCCCTTTGTGGAAAGATTGAACTTCATCCAATCACATTAGTTGAACACAAATGTTTCATCCCCATCAATCTCTCCCAAGCTCTGGTCCCTTGACTGAGTCTAGTTTTGTGAGGAGAATTCTTTATTTGGTTGTCTTTCTGGAGGCGCCATAAGCCTCCACTGGTGGCTGTCCATTCTGATATCACCCAAAGGTTCACTGGCCATGGCCGGGCAAAAGGCGGGGACAGTGCCTGGCACAGGGTCTGTTCTTATTATGTGTTGTTACCTTTAATTGTACACATGTAAAGAGATATATTCTGAAGTCCACTCTTGATTAGGATGCTAGATTATGATCTTCCTCCTTTTTATAGTATTCTTTTTGCTTTGGACAATTTCTCAGACCCACTTATAGGATGTGTATATTGAGTTGAACTGAGAAGCCATAGTTGGAACAGGTCCTCACTTTTTGCCCAATTTCCTCTTCTTCCTGGGCTAGATGTCTTCCTCTTTACTGGCAACCTGTGGTTAGCAGAATAATGCCCATCATATGTCTGTGACCTGATCCCCAGAGCCTGTAAATAATATCACCTTACATGGTGTGATGGTTAATTTCATGCATCACATCCCACTTGGCCGGGTTAAGAGATGCCCAGATAGCTGGTAGAGCATTATTTCTGGGTGTGTCCCTGAGGATGTTTTGGGAAGAGACAAGCATTCAAATGGGTAGAATGAGTAAAAAAGATCTGCCCTAACCCATGGGAATGGGTGTCATCCAATCTGTCAAGGGCCTGAGTAGCACAAAAAGGCAGAGGAAGGGCAAATTCTCTCGTTGTCTCTTCTTGGGTCAGGATGTCCATCCTCCGTTGCCCCTGGACATCAGGGCTCCTGGTTCTTGGGCCTTCACACTCCGGGACTTACACGAGTGCCCTCCTGGTTCTCAGCCCTTCGGACTCAGATTCAACGACTCCACCTGCTTTCCTGTTCTCCAGCTTGCAGATAGCATACCATGGGACTTCTCAGCCTCCATAATTGCATGAGGCAACTCCCATAATAAATCTTTTATGTATCTATGTACATCCTACTCATGCGATCTCTTGGAGAACCCTGGCTAATGTAGCAAAGAATAATTGATGCTGCAGATGAAATTCAGGTTGTTCATCAGCTGACCCCGAGCTAGGGAGACGATACTGGATTATCCAGGTGGGCCCAATACAGTCATTAGAGTTCTTAAATGGAGAAGACGGGGGCAGGAGAGGAGGTCAGAGTGATGCAATGTGAGAAGGACTTGACCGGTCATTGCCGGCTTTGCAGATAGAGGAGGGGCCGTGAACCAAGGAAGGCAGTGGTCTCTGGAAGCTGGAAAAGCCAAGGAAATGGGTTGAGGGGGGGAATGCCTGTTGGGGGTCAATGTTCTCCAAATTCCGGAGTAGGGGCTAAACTAGAGTGGTAGAATGCTCAAAAGAATCCAGCGAAGAAGAAGACTTCTGAAATAATAACTAGGACTTATAGTCATTCTAGGTTGGTAGATGGTAAAAGAAAAAACCCCCAGCTGAAATAAAATAAACTATGAAGGAAATGGTTCTGCCCGAAAGAGCACAGCCCTGCGACAACTTGGTTTTTAGTCCGGCGGGGCCCATGTAGGACTTCTGATTTCCAGAACAGTAAGGTGATACGCTTGGATCATTCTAAATCACCAAGTTTGTGGTAAAAGGTTACAGCGGTCACTAGAAATCAATACATCACCCCATCCCAACCTTTATTTAGGTTTTCTTCAACCCTCCAGCCCCCGTGAGGCCTGCCTCCCGGGGAATCCTCCATTGACTTCCACCGCCCACAAGGACCCCTTTGCCCCAGAAATCTGGTGCCCCTCCGGCCTGTTGCCTCTGTGCCCTTTCTCTCAATGAGTGCCCAGAGGGCACGGCCAGGACTTTGTCCTGGGTAGGAGCTCGTGGTTCCCGCTGCTGACTCAGGTCCCATGCTATGGAGGGCGTGTGCCTACCACCTGCATCGCCTCCTGGGTGCTGGACCCTGGCCAGAAGAGGCATGTTGCAGGGATGGAGTCTGAATTCACAGGCTTGACCCAAGGGTCGCAAAGGGCTAAAGGTTTTCTCCATTTGGATAACAGGATGGTGTTCTGATTTTGCTCTGGGTCAGTTGAATTGTAGAGTGATAAAAACTCAGTTTAGCATTGATATAGTTTGGCTGTGTCCCCACCCAAGTCTCGTCTTGAATTTTAGCTCCCATAATCCCCACATGTCGTGGGGGAGACTCAGTGGGAAGTAACTGAATCATGTGGGTGGTTGCCCCCATGCTGCTGTTCTCATGATAGTGAGTGAGTTCTCACAATGTCTGATGGTTTTATAAGGGACTTTTCCCCCTTTTGCTCAGCACTTCTCTTGCCTGGCACCATGTAACGTGTGCTTTGCTTCTCCTTCACCTTCTGCCATGATGATGAGGCCTCCCCAGTCATGTGGAACTTTGAGTTCATTAAACCTCTTTTTCTTCATAAATTATCCAGTCTCAGGCATTTCTTCATAGCAGTATGAAAATGGACTAATACAAGCATGCTACTTCTTAAATCAAGAACAAACATTTTAAAACATTTATTTTATTTTTAGGATTTTATTTTTCTCTGTAAAAAATTATTAATATTAAATTTTTATCAATACGTAGTAGGTATATATATATATATTCAGGGAGTACATGAGATATTTTGATACAGGTGAGCAATGTGAAATAAACACGTCATGGAGAATGGGGTATCCCTCCCTTCAAGCATTTGTCTTTTGAGTTACAAACAATCTTATGGCACCCTTTAACTTATTTTAAAATGTACTTTAAGAACATTTTAAAACTATTTTTTTCCTTTACAGATAGTTGCATTGTATCTGTCATGATGCCCTGACATTATACACATAGTGAGTGTCTGGCGATATTGATGGAATGAGTTATTATGAGACTAAATGGGTGGGTTTTGGGGTTCACTCACATTTTGGTCTCTTAACCAGGCTTGTTGAAGATGGTGAAGCTAGGGTGGAGGAGAAAGTCTGGTCACCTGTTGTTGGTCCAGTCTTCCCTCAGTCGCTGTCTCCAAGTGTGAGCATGGGCTGTCCCTTCCTTCTTTGCAATTGGGTGTTCTCATCTACTTTTTCTGGATCAGGGAACTCTAGAACAACCCTGCCCCTGGAGAACAGCCAGCACAGCTGGGGAGGGGAGGCAGGTCTGCTCATCCCAGGGCCCTCAGATACCCTCTCTGTTCTCATGTGGGTGTCCCTGGCCCCATGTTCCTGCCCAGGGCTCTCCTCTCTACCTGGGTTCTGGGAGCACCTTGCCACAGGTGCAGGAGCCAGAAGCACCGGGAAGGACATGTTCCCCAGGGTGGTCCTACTCCAGTGGCCAACAGCTGGAGGGGGAGACCTGCCCAGTTCCCTCATCTTGAGCTGTAACAACCTCTTGAGGTGTAACTTCCACTCCACACTTCCTGGTATGATCTGCTGATATTGGGGCTGTGCCTGAGACAGCACCATGCTGGACTGGCACTCCTTCGTACCCTGCTTCCCCTCCCCACCCCTACTTCCAGACCACATTCTCCTGAAAACACACAGACCCTTTATCTCAGGGCCTGTTTCTAGAGAATGAACCCACAACATCCCCTCCTCCCAGATGATCTCTGAGCATCCTCAGCAGAACCTTCAGGTGACTCAGAGCTGGCTTCCCAACCTCTGAATGGGGTGAAGGCTCAGCTGGCTGCTTGGCTTGGTGAAGCAGTTGTATCAGTAACCAACCGAGTGTAAAGGGCCAAGTATTTGAGTTTCAGAACAGAAACTACCCCATCCCTGCCTTCCCATTCTGGGGACAGGAAGACTCAGTACCTTTCAGATAGGACTCAGAGAGGTGCCTGGCAAGTGGCTGGACCAAGGAGAAGATTCTGGAACGTGCTGCTTTGGGAACAGTGATGGATGGGTCAGCACCTCCATACCCCCACTCCCCATTTCTTGGTCCAATCTCTGAGCTGCAGAGTCCCTCTGAATGTACATCACTGGGCAGAGTAAAGTTCCAGTTAGCTCGGCCCTTTCTATTAATAGTGGGCACTGTTAGAGGCCAACTATCGATAGAAAGATGAGGACCCCTCCAAGTGTCATGGAGCGTGGAAGGACCCTAGCACCAGTCGGCTTTGTCCTGGTAGTCTCTGAGCCCCAGTTTCCTCTCCTGTAAACTGAGGACACACATGCTGTTCCTCTCTTGAGCCTGTGGTGAGGATCAAGGAGAACAAGCACGTGAAAAGCCTTGGAAACTGTCCAGCACTTTACTGTAATGTCCATTTTCCTTTTTTGACAATGTATCCCGCCTCCTCTGCAATCTCAGCCTTCAAACCTCCCAGCTCATGAAACAGAGAGATACTGGCCCCTCCTTGGTGAGTAGACACTCCTCTCCCTCCAGCCCCTCTCAGCACCTGCAGAGCACACAGCAGGCAGGCAGGTGTTAGGAGAATTATGTCTGCTTTTTATGACTCGCTCACTGTAGCACTTGGAACAATTCCAGGTCCTTGTGGTTCCTGGTATGTTTGCAAAGTCACAGAGGCAGGGAATGTTTGTTCCTGTGTCAGCAAGTTAATCCTCCCCCTTTGGGGTCCCTGCCTGCCAGGAGATGAGGGTGGATGATAACAAAAGGTCACACTGACGGGGTGGTGACCAAGCCTTGCACTTACTCATCTCAGTGTCTTCAGCATGGCAGGAGGCAGGTGCTGTTACACTCTGTTTCTGGCTGAGGAAGATGAGGCACAGAGTGGGTTAGTCGCCTCCCTACTGTCACACAGCCAGTCGATGGCCATGTGGGGAGTGCCCCACAGGCTTTTCTGACCCTGGAGGGGGATTGTTCTTGAAACTTCCAGAGGCATTTTCTACAACAGCTCTTGGAAAGCCCTGAGGTACCGATTGGCGAACACACCAGAGCCCCGGGGCACTAAGGTTTGCCCTCACTTCTCTAGGGCTGACAGGTAGCTGGATTTTCACGTCTATGAATTTGAGCACTCTAGAGAGCTTATATAAATGGAATTTCTCCTTTTGTGACTGTTTTATTTCATTTAGCATAATGTCTTGAAGGTTCAGCCAGGCTGTACCATGTGTCAGCATTTCCTTCCTTTTTTAAGGCTGAATAATATTCCATTACAGGTACACGCCACATTGGGCTTATTAATTCATCTGTCCATGACATTGAGCTTATTCATTCATCTGTCCATGACATTGGGCTTATTCATTCATCTGTCCATGACATTGAGCTTATTCATTCATCTGTCCATGACATTGAGCTTATTCATTCATCTGTCCATGACATTGGGCTTATTCATTCATCTGTCCATGGACGCTTGTGTTGCTTCCACATTTTAGCTACCATGAATAATGCTGTTATAAACATGAGAGTACAAATATCTGCTAGAGGTTTTGCTTTTACTTCTTTTGAATAAATAACAAAAAAAAATGGAATTGTTATGTTAATTCCAATGGATTATATGTTATTTCCATTTTTAATTTTTTGAGAAACTATCACACTGTTTTTCATAGCGGCGATAACATTTTATATTCCCACCAACAGTGCACAAGAGTTCGAATTTCTCCACATCCTCATCAGCACTTCTCATGTTCTGCTTTTCAGATTGTAACCATCCTAATGGGTGTGAGACGTATCTCATTGAATTTGCATTTCCCTAATGATTAGGGATGTTGAGCATTTTTATGTGCTTATTGACCGTTTGTATATCTTCTTTGGATAAATGTTTACTCAAGTCCTTAGCTCATTTTTGAGTTAAGTTGTTGTTGTTGTTGTTGTTATTGTTGTTGAGTTTTAGGAGTTCTCTATATATTCTGTGTATTGATCCTTTATCAGATATATGGTTTTCAAATATTTTCTCCCATTCTATGTGTTGTTTTTTCTACTTTGTTGATACCGTCTTTTGATGTACAAAATTTTTTATGAAGTCCAATTTGTCTGTATTTTTTTCTTTTGTTGCCTGTGTCTTTGGTGTTATATCCAAGAAATCACTGCCAAATCCAATGTTGTGAAGCTTTTCCCCTGTTTCCTTCTAAGAGTTTTGTATTTTCAGGTCTTACATTTAGGTCTGAGACCATTTTAAGCTAGTGTTTGTATATGGTTATAGGTAAGGGTCCAACTTCATTCTCTTGCATGTGAATATCCAGTTTTACCAACATCATTTGTTGAATAGATTGTCCTTTCCCTACTGGATGGTCTTGGCATCCTTGTAAAATATCATTTCATCATATATGTGAGTGTTTATTTCTGTGCTCTCTATTCCATTTGTCTACATATCTGTCTTTATGCCAGTACCACATTATTTTGATTACTGTAGCTTTGTAATAGGTTTTGAAATCAGGAAATGTAAGTCCTCCAACTTTCTCTTATTTTTCAAGATTATTTTAGTTACTTCAGGGTCCCTTGACATTCCGTTTGAATTTTAGAATGGGGTTTTCCATTTCTGCAGAAAGCATCATTGAGACTTTGATAGGGATTATGCTGAATATGTACATCACTTTGGGTAGTACTGACATCTTAACAATGTTAAGACTTCCAATCCATGAATATGAGATGCGTTCCATTTACAATTGACTTTTGAACAACATGTGAGTTGAGGTGCTGACCTCCCATGAAGTCAAAAATCCATGCATAACTTTTGACTCCTGCAAAACTTAACCACTAATACCCGACTGCTGAGTGGAAGCCTTACGGATAACATAAACATTCAACTAACACAAATTATTAGGTGGTATGTATTATGTATCCTTACAATGAAGTAAGCTGTTAGAGAAAAGAAAATGTTATTAAGAAAATCACAAGGAAGAGGAAATTTGTTTACTACTCACTAAGTGGAAGAGGATTACCATAAAGGTCTTCATCCTTGTCTTCATATTGAGTAGGCTGAGGAGCTGGAGGAAGAGTAGAGGTTGGTCTTGCTGTCTCAGGGATGGAAGAGATGGAAGAGGAGGCAAGAGAAGAAAGCCAGGCACACTTGGTGTAACTTTATGGAAACACATTGTAATTTCTGTCTGACTCTTTTGCTTTTTCATATCTTTAAAAATGTTTCTGGCCAGGCGCGGTGGCTCAAGCCTGTAATCCGAGCACTCTGGGAGGCCGAGACGGGCGGATCACGAGGTCAGGAGATAGAGACCATCCTGGCTAACACAGTGAAACCCCATCTCTACTAAAAAATACAAAAAACTAGCCGGGCGAGGTGGCGGGCACCTGTAGTCCCAGCTACTCAGGAGGCTGAGGCAGGAGAATGGCATAAACCTGGGAGGCGGAGCTTGCAGTGAGCCCAGATCCGGCCACTGCACTCCAGCCTGGGCGACAGAGCGAGACTCAGTCTCAAAAAAAAAAAAAAAAAAAAAAAAATGTTTCTATATGGTACCAATCCTTTTCCCACCATATGCTTTAGTTTTAGTACCTGTGTCATAGAAGGGCTCGTGTCTTAAAAAAAACAAAAACAAAAACAAAAACAAAAAAACCAGAAGCAGCCTTGAACAATCAGAACCCTTCTGCCAGATTGTCTAATGTTAATTTGTTTCTTGGCACTACTTCTTCTACATTATCTTCTGCATGGTCTGGCACTGGTTCAGAAGCATTCATCTCCTTCGTCTTCTGTTAATTCCTCTGGTATGGTGTCTATTAGCTTTTGAATTTCTCCAAGTCCATATCTTGAAACCCTTTACACCCACTTTTTATTTTTTATTTTTTGCCATATCCACAATCTCTTAATTTCCCTGTTTGTCTTTCTTGTGAATCTTGTGATGTCAAGTACAACATCTGGACACAGTTGTCTCCAGTAAGAATTCATTGTTTTAGGCTTGATAGTTTTCACAACTTTTTGTATAACAATGTTGGCCTCTTCAATGGTGCAATCCTTCCAGACTTTCATGATGTTCCCTCTACTAGTATTCTTTTATCTAGCATTGATAATACTTTCCATAGAGTACTGAGCCTACAGATCCTTATGGCCTCCTGATCTAGAGGCTGAAGGAATGGCACTTTGTCTGGGGGCAAGTACTCCACTCCAATGCCTTCAGTGTTGAACTCCTGGGATTCCGGGTGGCCAGGGACATTGTTCAGTATCAAAATAACTTTATAAGCAGTCTCCTACTGGCAAGGTATATCCTGACTTCAGGGACAAAGCATCAGTGAAGGCAATCCAGAAAAAATGTTCTCATTTTCTAGTCCTTCTTATTGTACAACCAAAAGACTGGCAGCTGGTGTTTAACGTTTCCCTTCAAGGCTTGCGGATTGGCAGCTTTACAGATAAGGGCAGACCTGGTCATAAATCCAACTTCATTTGTACAAAACAGTAGAGATGTCCTATTCCTTCCTGTCTTAAATCCTCCTGCTCACTTCTTTTCCTTATTAATAAATGTCCTTTGTGGCATTTTTTTTTTTCCAGAACAGGACACATTTGTCTGCATTAAAATCAGTTCAGGCAAATATCCTTACTCCTCAATGATTTTTTTTAATGGTGTCTGGGAACTTGTCTGCTGCTTCTTGGTTGGCAGAAACTGCTTCTCCTGTTATCTTGACATTTTCAAAGCCAAACCTCTTTCTAAAATTATCAAACCATCCTTTGCTGACATGAAATTCTGCAGCTTTAGATCCTCCACCTTCCTTTTGCTTTAAGTTGTCATATAATGGCTTCATTTTTTGACTCATAATAGTTTATAAATATACCTTTCTTATAGCAATCCTGCACCCAGATAAAAGCTGCATTTTCAAAATAGGATCAAAAGGTATTTTACAAAAAGTGCAAGATTTTCATTCCTTCTAGCCTAGCTGCAGTGATGGCTCCATGAATTTCATTTTCTTTATTTACAATGGTCCTTATACTATATTCATTTATCTTGAAATTGAGGGCAACTGTAGCTGCAGATCTTAATCTACAGTACATATCAAGCAATTTAACTTTTTCCTGTAATGTCATGACTTTTCTCTGCTTCTTGGGAACACTTCTAACATAGTGGCACTTTTTAATGGGTCCCATAGTGTTATTCAAGGTTTACAGTATTGCACTAAATGAGATGAAAAACAAGTAAGTACCACAAATTATCAAATTTTACTGAGATATGCAATTTACTGGAGAGATGAACTGCTCATACAGAGATGAATAATGTCACATAACATTTGAAGTGGATGGATACTCCTGAGTTCACTGCAATAGCAACAGGAGGTGGCTACAAAATTATCACAATAGTACAGTATTACTACAGTTAATTTTATGCAGTCATGATTGAATACATCTTTACATTTGTTTATGTTTCTCTTAACTGTGAATAGCACCATGTAAATACCATGTAAGTCCATTTGCATGTATAAATTTTAATAAATTTTAACCTTTTGTAAAAAATTTATATATATTTTATGGTAGTAAATGATAAAATAGATTAGTAGCTACATGTATTTTATTCATTCATAACATAACTAATTAATTTTTCAATATTTTTCAATATTTCTAGGCTATGTGGTTTGTGTTTTCAAATTGTCACAAATCTTCAACAAATTTTCTAACATATTTACATTTGAAAATTCAAGTATGATAGTGAACCCATGCACAGTTCAAACCTGTGTTGTTCAAAGCTCAACTGTATTTATGTCTTCTTTAATTTCTTTCAGCAATGCATTTGTAGTTTTTATTGTACAAGTCTTTCATCTCCTTAATTCCAAATATTTTATTCTTTTTGATGCTATTGTAAATGGGGTTTTAAAAATTCTTTTTAGATTGTTTGTTGCTGAAATAAAGGAATGCAACTGATTTTTGTGTGTGTGTGTGTGTGTTGACTTTGTATCCTGAAAGTTTGCTGAATTCATCTATTACTTCTAACAGATTTTTGTGGAATCTTCACAGGTTTTCTGCGTATAAGGTTATATCACCCCAAAACAAAGATAACTTTATTTTTTCTTTCCAATTTGAATGGCTTTGATTTCTTTTCAAGCCTGATTTATCTAGCTAGAACTTCCAGTTTTGGTAATGCTGGCTGTAGAATGAGTTAAGAGGTGTTCCCTCCTCTCCAATTTTTAAAAAAAGTTTGAGAAGAATTGGTATTAATTCTTCAAATGTCTGGTAAAATTCGCCAGTGAAGTCATCAACTCCAGGGCTTTTCTTTGTCAGGAGAATTTTGATTACTGTCTCAATTTTCTTGCTAGTTTTAGGTCTATTCAGATTTTCAACTTCTTCAATATTTGGTCTTTGTAGGTTGTGTATTTCTAGGAATCTGCTCATTTCATCCAGATCATCCAGTTTGTTGGCATAAAATTGTTCATAGTACTCTCTTATAATCCTTTTCATTTCTGTAGATTCAGTAGTAATGTCCCCACTTTCATTTCTGATTTTAGTAATTCGAGTATTCTCTCTTTGTTTTCTTAATCTGTCTGGTTAAAGTTTTGTCAACTCTGTTGATCTTGTGGTTTCATTGATTTTTATCTATTTTTCTAGTCTCTATTCCATTTAGCTTTGTTCTAATCTTATTTCCTTCCTTCTGCTAGCTTTGATTTTACTTTGTTTTTATTTTTCTAATTCCTTAAGCTGTAAAGTTAGGTTGTTGATTTGAGATCATTCTTGTTTTTAATATAAGCATTTATAACTATAAATTTCCCCCTTCATACTGCTTTTGCTGTGTCCCATAGTTTTGGTATATTGCGTTTTCATTTTCATGTTTTTTTTCTAAGTGTTTTCTAACGTACCTTGTACTTTTTCTTTGATCCATTAGTTGTTGAGGAGTGTGTTAATTTTCCACATATTTGTGAATTTTCCAGTTTTACTTCTCTTATGATTTCTAACTTCATCGCGCTGTGGTGGAGAAAACACTTTGTATGATATTTATCTGTTAAAATCTATTGAGACTTGCTTTGTTGACCTAATACACGGCCTGCCCTGGAAAATGTCCCATATGTACTTGAAGAGAATGTGTAGGCTGCTGTTGTTGGATAGTATGTTCTGCATAAGTCCGTTAGATCTAATTGGTATTTTGTTGTTGAAGCCTCCCAAGTTTCCTTACTTACCTTCCATTCTACTTATTATTCTATTCATTTTTGTGAGTAAGGTATTGAAGTCTCCAACTGTTACTGTAGAACTGTCTATTTTCCCTTCAGTTCCATTGGTTTTTGCCTTACATATTTTGGTGGTCTGTTATTAGGTTAATCGTTGTTTATGATTGTTATATTTACATGCTACATTAAACATTTAATTACTATATGATGTCCTTCTGTGTCTTTTGTAATTTGTTTACTTAAAGTATATTTTGTCTGATACTATAGCCACTCCTGCTTTCTCTTGGTTACTATTTGATGAAACATCTTTTTTCATCCTTTTACTTTCTACCTGTTTGTATCTTTGGATATAAAGCAAGTGTCTTGTAAATAGCATATAGTTCAATCATGTATTTTTATCTATTTTACTGTTCTGTGGTCTTTTTATTGGAGAGTTTAATTCATTTACACTTGAAGTAATTACTGATAAGAAAGGATTTATTTATGTCATTTTGCTGTTAGTTTTCTATATGACTTACAGCTGTTTTGTCCCTCCTTCTGTATCACTATCTTCTTTTGTGTTTAGTTGAGTTTTTTTTTTTGCAAGGAAGTGTTTAAATTACTTTTTCACCTCCCTTTGTGTATATTCTACAGCTGTTTTTTCTGAGGATACTGTAAAGATTGCATTTTACATACTAAAGTTATAATAGTCTAATTTGAACTTTTATTTGTTTAACTTCAGTAACATACAAAAACTCTGCCCTTACAGATCTATCTCCACTCCTTTTGGTTGTTGTTGTTACAGAATTACATCTATATACATTATGTGCCTAAATATATGAGCTAATCATTAATTTAAATGCCTTAATCCCTTAATTTATGTAGAGAACAAAGCAGAGTTACAAACTAAAGTTACAATAAACTAACTTTTAGACTAATAATTTTTTAAACATGTATTAGTCTCTTAAGTTACCTAGAAAACAGAAAGCGGAGTTACAAAACACAGTTAGAGTAATACTATCTCTTATAATTGCCTATGTATTTACCTTCATTGAAATTGTTATTTCTTTATGTGGCTTTGAGTCACTGTTTAGTGTCTTTTCCTTTCACTTCCCATGACTGTCTTGAGCATTTTCAGCTCCAGAACTTCTTTTTGGCTTCTTTTTAGGTTTCCTTTTTTTTTTTCCTTGTTAAATTTATTATTATTATTATTATTTGAGTTCTAGGGTACATGTGCACAATGTGCAGGTTTGTTACATAGGTATACATGTGCCGTGTTGGTGTGCTGCACCCATCAACTTGTCATTTACATTAGGTATTTCTCCTAATGCTATCCCTCCCCCAGCCCCCCACCCCCTGACAAGCTCTGGTGTGTGCTGTGGTCTGCCCTGTGTCCCTGTGTTCTCATTGTTCAATTCCCACCTATGATTGAGGACATGTCAATTCCCACCTATGAATGAGAACATGTGGTGTTTGGTTTTCTGTCCTGGTGATAGTTTGCTGAGAATGATGGTTTCCAGCTTCATCCATGTCCCTGCAAAGGACATGAACTCATCCTTTTTTATGGCTGCATACGTTTCCTATCTCTATTGATATTTCCTCTCAAACATCATTTTCTTTATTTCTCCCTATCTTTTAATTGTTTGAGCATCTTTAATACAGTTCTTAATGATACTCTGGTAGATTTGCACTCAGTTCTTTTTCAGAGAAGGGCAGTATCTGTTGATTTATTTTTTTCCTTTGAGTGGACCATACTTTCCTGTTTCTTTATATAACTTCTGATTTTTTTTGATTGAAAACTGGACATTTGAACTTAGTAATGTGGCGACTCTGGAAATCAGATTCTCTCCTTTCCCCATGGTTTGGCGTTTTGTTGATGTTATTTATTTTTTATTCTTTTTTAAATTGTTGGTGGCTGTCTCTGTGCCAAGGATTAGCCTGAGGCGTAAACTTGGGGTCTTCTCACACCTTTGCAGGGCCTTGGCCTTTACCTGGGCATGTATGGTCACTTTCCAGTTATCCCTGTATACGCAGTTGTTTTTAAATAACTTAATCTGTAGTATCTGGCTCCCAAAAGGGGAAAAAGAGAAAACTAAGGCAGGAAAAAAAGGGTGCCAGTCCTTTAAATCCCCTGGAGATCATGTCAGCCAGAGTGGGAGGGACTTACATTAATCAGGGGAGGTGCAACAATAATGACCACTGCCTTTTTGCACTCTGTGAACGGAAGCAGAGAAATCAGGAATCAGAGCACAGCTTCCTGACATTTTTAGAGTCCTCTTTGCCCACTCCATCTTCCACTAGCTGTGTGCAAGCTGTTCCAGGAACATATGCGTATCTGCAACCACCGGGCTGGTGATGAAGGGTGGGGAGCTGCTACTGCTCTATGAACTGAAATGGACTGAAATTAACTGCAACATACCCTGCAAGCCTTCCCTTGAAAATTGCAAGCCTTCAATAGATGCTGGGGTTCGAAAACAGTTACAGCAGACTGATTCTGTCAGCGCAATTATTGTCTGGGTGGTGAGATAGATTCCTGGTTCTTCCTACTTTGTCATATTCCCAGAATCTCTTTCCTATTGTTTTGTTTGCAAAATCCTGAAGGTGATGAACAGAGGCTGAGGGAAATCAGCTATGTGTTAATTAATATAGCCAATTAAAATTTTTTATTTTTAATTGATGCATAATAATTGTAAGTATTTATGGGGTATAGAGTGATATTTTGATACATGTATACAATGTAAAATAATCAAATCAGGGCAATTAGCACATCCATCACTTCAAATACTTACTATTTCTTTGTGTTGGAATGATTTAAAGTCCTCTCTTCTAGCTATTCAAAAATATATAATAAATTATTGTTAACTGTAGTCACCCTACAGTGCTATAGAAAGCTGGAACTTATTTCTCCCATCTAGCTGTGATTTTGCATCCATTAACCAACCTCTTTACATCCTCCCATTTCCCCTACCTTTCCCAGACCCTAATAACCACAATTCTACTCTCTACTTCTATGAACTTTATTTCCCACATATGAGTGAGAACATGTGGTCCTTATCTTTCTGTGCCTGACTTATTTCACTTAACAAAACGTCCTCCAGGTTGATACATGTTGCTGGAAGCAGCAGGATTTCATTCTTTGTTATGACTGAATAGTTATCCATTGTATATATATACACCACATTTTCTTTATCCATTCATTTGTTGATGGATACTTATGTTGATATCATATCTTGGCTATTGTGAATAGTGCTGCAATAAACATGGGGGTGCAGATAGTTCCTTGATATACTAGTTTCCTTCCTTTTAGAGAAATACCTAGTAGTGGTATTGTCGGACCATACGGTAATCCTATTTTTAGTTTTTGGAGAAACCTCCATACTGTTTTCCATAATGGTTGTACTAATTTGCATTTCCACCAACAGCGTATAAGAGTTCCCTTTTCTCCACATTTTTGCCAACATTTGTTATTTTTTGTCTTTTCTATAACAGCCATTCTAACTAGGGCGAGATAATATTTTATTGTGGTTTTGATTTGCACTTCCCTGATGATCAGTGATGTTGAGCATTTAAAAAATACGCTGTTGATCATTTGTATGTCTTCTTCTGAGAAATGTCTATTCAGATCCTTTGCCCATTTTAAAATCTGTTTATTTGCTTTTTGTGCTGTTGAGTTGTTTGAGTTCCTTGTATATGTTGGATATTAATCCCTTGTTGGATGAATAGTTTGCAAACATTTTCTCCCATTCTGTAGGCTGTTTCTTCCCTCTGTTGATTGCTTCCTTTGCTGTGTAGAAGCTTTTTAGTTTGATATAATCCTATTTGTCTTTTTCTGATGTGTTGCCTGTGCTTTTGAAGTCTTACCCATAAAATCTTTGCATGGACCAGTGTATTTTTCAGGTTTTCTTTTGTTAATTTTATACTTTTGGCTCTTACATTTAAGTCTTTATTCCATTTTGAGTTGATGTTTGTACATGATGAGAGATAGGTCTAGCTTCATTCTTCTACATATGTATGTATGGTTTTAGCAGAACCATTTATTGAAGAAGATGTCCTTTCTCCAGTGCATGTTCTTGGTGACTTTGTTGAAAATCAGTTGGCTACAAATATGTGGGTTTGTTTCTGGGTTCTCTATTTTGTTCAGTTGGACTATGTCTCTGTTTTTATACCAGTACCATACTGTTTCAGTTACTATAGCATTGTAGTATATTTTGAAGTCAAGCAGTATGATGTCTCCAGCTTTGCTCTTTTTGCTCAGATTTTTTTTTTGGTTATTTGGGATCTTTTCTGGCTCCATATGAATTTTAGAATTGTTTTTCTAGTTCTGTGAAGAGTGTCATTGGTATTTCAATAGGAATTGTATTGAGTCTGTAGATCATTTTAGGTATGGTCATTTTAACAATATTAATTATTTCAATCCATGAAAACAAGATATCTTCCCTTTTTTTTTGGTATTTTCTTTCATCAGTGTTTTGTACTTTTCATTGTAGAAACTCACTTCACCTGTAAAGATACGCATAGACTGAAAGTTAAGGGATGAAGGAAAGATATTCCATGCAAATGGAATCCCAAAGCAAGCAGGAATAGCTAGTTTTATATCAGATAAAATAGACTATGAGTCTAAAAACACAGAAAGAGGCAAAGAAGGTCATTACATTATGATAAAGGGATCAACTCAGCAAGAGAATGTAATAATTGTAAATATATATGCACCCAACACTGGAGCAACCAGACATATAAAGCAAATATTATTAGAGCTAAAGAAAGAAATAGACCAAAATACAATAATATTAGGGGAGTTTACCCCACTCTCAGCATTGGGCAGATCATCTAAACTGAAAATCAACAACAAAAAAATCAGACTTAAACTTCACTATAGATCAAAGAGACATAACAGATATTTGTTGAACATTTAATCCAACAGCTGCAGAATACACATTTTTCTTATCAGCACATGGAATATTCTCCAGAATAGACCATATATTACACCATGATACAATTCTTAACAAATTCTAAAAAAAGAAAAGTCATATCAAATATCTTTTCAGATGATAATGAAATAAAACAAGAAAACAATAACAAGTGGAACTTTGGAAACCTTATAAATATATGGAAATTAAACAGCATGCTCCTGATCAACCACTGGGTAATGAAAAAATTAAGAAGGAAGTAAAAAAATTTCTTGAGGCCGGGCGCGGTGGCTCAAGCCTGTAATCCCAGCACTTTGGGAGGCTGAGACGGGCGGATCACGAGGTCAGGAGATCGAGACCATCCTGGCTAACACGGTGAAACCCCGTCTCTACTAAAAATACAAAAAACTAGCCGGGGGAGGTGGCGGGCGCCTGTAGTCCCAGCTACTAGGGAGGCTGAGGCAGGAGAATGGCTAAACCTGGGAGGCGGAGCTTGCAGTGAGCTGAGATCCGGCCACTGCACTCCAGCCTGGGCGACAGAGCAAGACTCCGTCTCAAAAAAAAAAAAAAAAAAAAAAAGTTTCTTGAAACAAGTGTAAATAGAAACACAACATACCAAAACCTATGGAATATAGTGAAAGCCGCACTGAGAAGAGAGTTTATAGCAATAAGTGTCTACATCAAAAAAGTAGAAAATCTTCAGATTAACAACACAGTGATGCACCTTAAAAACTAGAAAAGCAAGGACAAACCAAATCCCAAATTAGTAGAGGGAAAAAAAGTAATAAAATCATAGCCAAGCTAAACAAAGTTGAGACTAAAAAGCAATATAAAAGATCAACGAAATGAAAAGTTGACTCTTGGAAAAGGAACAAAATCAACAAAACTTTAGCTAGAGTAAGGAAAAAAGAGAGAGGATCCAAATAAATAAAGTCAGAAACAAAAATGGAGACATTACAACTGACATCCCAGAAGTACAAGAGATCATAAGAGAGTCTAATGAACAGCTATAGACCAACAAATTGAAAAACGTAAAGGAAATGGATCCACTCCTGGACATGTATAACCTACCAAGATTGAACTAGGGAGAAACAGAAAATCTGAACAGACCAATGTCAAGTAATGAGATGGAATCAATAACAAAAAGTCTCCTAACAAAGAAAATCCCAGGACCAGATGGCTTCACTGCTGAATTCTGCCAAACTTTTAAAGAACTGAAACCAGTTTTTCTCATCATTTGAAGAGGAAGGAATTCTTCCTAACTCATTCTTCAAGGCCAGCATTACCATGCCACCAAAACCAGACAAGGTCACGATAAAAAGAGAAAATCACCAGCCAATCTTTGTAATGAACATAGATGCAAAAATTCTCAACAAAATGCTAGCAAACTGAAACCAATAGTACATTCAAAATATCATTTACCATGATAAAATGGGATTCATCCCAGGGATGCAAGGATGGTTCAACACATGCATATCAAGAAAACAATTTAAGATGACCCCTTTGGGCAAGAATCTATTAGCTGAGCCAACTTGTTTTGCTAAAGACTAGTGAGGTGTCTGCTTCAATGTTTGATCTGGTGAGCCCTGAATCAAATCCCATATGGGCCCTTGGACTCTCTGACATACACACCATGTGACAATTTTTTTGTTTGTTGAATTCTGGGTGGAATTGATAGGCTCTGAGATGCATTACAGCAAGATCTTTGAGCCTTCTCTCGAGAATAAGCTCTTGTAGGGAGACAAAGGCCAACTCCCCCAAACTCCTGCTTTCTCCCTTTTGGTTAGGACCTTTGATTTTAAAATATGTATATATTTTCTGTCTTAAACGTTTAAAACAGTTTTATTTTATTTTTAATTGACACACAATAATTGTACATATTTAAGGGATAGGGCATGATGTTTTGATACATGTATACATTATGCAATGACCAAATTAGGGTAATTAGCATATTCATCACTTCAAACATTTACCATTTCTTAGTGGTAATGAGGTAAGAGGCAGAACTTGAATCCAGAGGTGAGGCTTGGGTACTGGATCAAACTGAGGACTAGCCAAAACAGGGATAAGGTAGAAGCACCTTTTCATAAGACATGTACATCAGTGTGCCATATCAGTTTACCATTGCCTTGACAACCCCTGGAAGTTACCACCCCTTTCCATGGCACTGATCTGATGACCCAAAAGTTACTACCCCTTCCCTAGAAATTTTTACATAAATCTCCCCTTAATCTACATGCAATTAAAAGTAGGGCCAGGTGTGGTGGCTCATGCTTGTAATCCTGGCACTTTGGAGGCAGGGGCAGGCAGATTACTTGAGTCCAAGAGTTTGAGACCAGCCTGGGCAACACGGTGAAACCCCTTCTCTATAAAAAATATAAAAAATGAAATGGGCATGGTGGTATGCGTCTGAAGTCCCAGCTACTTAAGAGGCTGAGGTGGGAGGATCACTTGAGCCTGGGAGGTCAAAGCTGCAGTGAGCTGTGATCGTGCCACTGTACTCCAGCCTGGCTGACAGAGTAAGACACCGTCTCAAAAAATGAAAATAAAACAAAATAAAATAGATATAAAAATGACTGCAAAACTGCCCTAGCTGCTACTTTCAGCACACTGCCTATGGGATAGCCTTAGTCTAATGGTGCAGTCACAGATCTCCAACACTGCCAGAGCTGTAACACTTCTTCAATAAAGTTGCTTTCTGCTACCGTCAGCTTGCCCTTGAATTCCTTCCTAGGCAAAGCCAAGAATCCTCGTGGGCTAAGGTCCATTTTGGGGCTTGCCTGCCCTGAATTAGTAAAAGGTTTCAAAATTTTCTCTTCTATCTATTTTGAAATATATGATACATTTGCATTAGCTATTGTCATCTTACTGTGCAATGGAACACTGGTATTTATTCCTCCTATCTCACTGTAACTTTGTACCTTTTGACCCCTCCCTCCTACTCCTCCCAGCCCCTGCCAATGCTTATTTTACTCTCTATGAAATAAACTTTTTCAGATTTCACATATGAGTGAGATCACATAGTGTTTATCCTTCTGTGCCTGGCTTATTTCACTTAACATGATGTCCTCCAGGTTCATCCATGTTCATCCTGTCAATGTTGCCACAAATGACAGGATTTTTTTCTTTTTTATGGCTAAATTTTATTCCATTGTGTAAATATACCACATTTTCTTCATTCATTCATTGGTGGACACTTTGGTTGATTCTTGGCTATTGTGACTAGAGCTGCAATAAACATGGAAGTGGAGATAACTCTTTGACACACTGATATCATTTTCTTTGGATATATAACCAGCTGTGAGATTGCTGGACCACAGGGACTCCTGCTCGATGTGGTTCTGTTTCTATTCTAGGACAGAGGCATATTGCCCCTTGGTATCTGAGTGAGTGACAGCAGAATGTCAGGCACAGGGGACCACCTTCCTAGAATTGGGTCCCACTATGCTTGGGGTTGGGGAATGGGACTTTGCATGGCAGGAAACCCACTCTTCAGTTGCTTTGCCTCAGGAGCAGCTCCAGGCTTGCTTAAGATGTCAAGACTCCTTTTGGAGAAGCCTGGAGGCAGGGTAGGAAATATTCCAGGGCTATCCAGTGTCATCTTGGAGCCAATAAAGTCACAGTAAAGGTGTAATGACTGGTAGTTCCCTCTGCCTAAAACACTCTTCCCCCAACCCTTTGCAGAAGCCCCCTCTTCTCAGAGCCTTGTCTCAGACTCTTATAGAAAGGGGCCCTTCCAACCAGCTCCTTTCTCAACTCAGCCTTGTCTCTTCCCAATGGGGACCTTTTCCTGAAGTGGCTGAAGGCAATGGTTTGTTTATGCATTAATTTTCTGTTTCTCTTCTGAGGGGAGGGAGCTTGTCCTGCTGTCTTGGGCTGTATCTTCAAGCCTGCAAAAGTGCCTGGTGCACAGTGGTCACTCAATAAACATCTGTTGAATGAATGGCTTTTGCTGTGTGATTAAAACAAATAAACCAAAGAAAGTCCTATGTCAAAGAGTGGAGTCATCCCTCATTTTGACAAGCCCCAAAACAAGGAGAAATTCTTCCTGAATTTATTTCCTAAAGAAAGAATGTGCATCAGCTATGACCCAAGAACACAGATCTTGGGGGATCCTTTGGCAATTTCTGCAGCAGGTGGATGCAGGAATGCTGGTGCAGATCCCGCCAGACCAGATGCCCGAGGACCCTCACAAGAACTCTCACAACACCCCTCTGCAGGTTGTCTCCATTTTCCATGGTCAGCCCCAAGCCCAAACAATCCTGGGTCCCCTCCTCTATAAAATCTCACCTTACTTGGCTCATTTTCTCAGCTAGTTACTGTCACAAATCTTTCTGTTGTTTTTTGTCAGCTCAGGCTGCCAAAACAAAATACCACACCCTGGGTGACTTAAACAACAGATATTTCCTTCTCGCAGTTTTGAGACTGCAAGTCCAGGATTAAATTGCCAGCGGATTTAGTTCTTGGTGAGGGCTTTCTTCCTGGCTTTCAGACGGCTGCCTTTTTTCTGTGTTCTCATGTGGTGGAGAGTAAGCTCTAGTCTTTTTATCATCTCATAAGGGCACTAATCCCATCTTGGGGGCTCCACCCTCACAACATCATTCAATTACCATATTAACTATTTACCACCCAAAAACTCCACCTCCTAATACTATCACATTGAGGGGGTGCAGCTTCAACATGTGAATTTTGGGAAGATATAAATAGTCAGTCTATAACACTCTGATGCTCAACATTTGACAAATATTAACTTACAAGAACTTTGGGGCTGGTGCTACCTTCCCATCCCCATTCTTCAGATGAAGAAACAGAGGTACGGATGCTAAGGTCCTGATCCAAAGTCACACACATGTGAAATGACACTGAGCTGGGACTGACTCACGGTGTCTGTGCTCCTGACCACAAGCACAAACCATCCTTTATGGTTAACAAGTTGCTCTACCCCCATGTGTCCTTCTCTAGAGATGGGAGTTTACAGAGAATTTGGTGGCACCATGGATCCCATCCTTTAAACATTATGAAGCATCTTGGGGTGGGAGAAACATCTAGCAGTTGTCCTGAACTATGCCACACATCCAGTGTGTCCAGCTGCTGCCATCATTCTCAGAAACAGTGAGTTTTCTTTTCCTCAAAGCCCATGAGCTTTGGAACCAGATAGCAAAGAGACTTGCAGAATGCCTGTCTCTGAATGGGATTATTAACAAGATTGGTTGGTCTTTCTTTCAGTGGATTCCATTTGTCAACGTTGGCACAGGCTCCTTTTCCCTGGTACGTCCTGTAGTTCACAAAGAGGTCTGCGTCCTAGTGGAACTCACTGAGGGCATCCCAGGGACACATCCATCCAGCTGATGTTTCTGCAGTGCCTGCTCCATGCAGGACATTCAGTTGGTCATTATGAGGAGGGCAGGGGAAGCTTAACATCTCACTGGGCAACTGAGACAAGCAAGCATGGCCACAATGGAATAACACAAGATAGCACTGTTGAACAAGAGGAGAGAAAGCTCCTGCATAAGGCTACCTCTTCCCTGGATTTATGCCACCCTCCAAAAGAGCAAAGAAGGGCCCAGTTTTCTGAAGAAAACTCTGCCTCTCCTTCCCTCTCAACACTCACCATCTCTCCACCATCATTTTTCCTGAAACCAAGAGACTAATCTCACCCTGCTCCTTATCCCTACTCATGCCCATGACTACAGGAAGGTCAGGAATCTCCTGTCTACCCCTGCCCTGATGCCTTTTCACACTTTTCCCCAATGCCTGACATCCTTCCATTGACAGAACCCAAGGTTAATTGTTGGCAAGGTTCCTGTGTCCTCAGTCGCTTCTTGTAATGCTCTTCTAACTCTATTTACTAACCAAAACCTAGCCCTAGGCTTCCCGTGTCTCTCCTACAAATGGGCACTCTTTCCTCTGCCACAGGACATAGGCCTGGAGGCAGGTATTGTCTTCTCCTGATCATCCTTCTCCCTCCTCACCTAAGCTTTCAGCTTTGACACTCATCTGGCCCTCCCAATCCTTGTTGCAGAGATCTACCAACCCCAAGTCCACTCCATATATCCTTTAAGGATGTGCTCTCTGCTCTCACCAACACCACTGCTTCTCTTCATTTTTGTTGTATACAATATCCATGTAGATATTCCTTTCAACACCCAGCCTCTCAGTTTCTTGGGCTCCACTCATCTAATGACCTTTCCTCCATCCTATCTGGGACAGAGTCTCCACAGGTGCCACCATCCATTGCTTCTCTCCCTGGATGAGCATACTGCCCCTCACATCAGGAGATGAAGTTGAATTCCCGCCCCTTGAATCACAGTCCCAGTGATTTTCTTGATGAATGGAAAGCAGGATGACTCTTCTCAGAAGACAGCCTCCATTCTGGGAGAAGCTCAAGCCACACGGAGAGACTAAGTGAGGACCTTCTGTTGCATCTCCAGCTGGGCTCCCAGCCAGCAGTATCTACAGCTGCCATGTGGGGCATCTAACATAGTTGAGCCTCCATATGAAACCAATCCCAGTTGCTATCTGACCACTAGCATATGGGAAACCCTAAGCAAGAATCACCCAGTTGGGCCCAGTCAACCCACAGAAATGTGCAAGATAATAATAAGTAATTTTAAGCCACTAAATTTTTGCTTAGTTTGTCATTCAGCAATAGAAAATCAGAACAGAAGTTGGCACCTGGAAGTGGAGTGCTGCTGGAACAAAATCCCAAAACATGTGGAACCAGGTTTGGGACTCTTCTGCTCACAATCATACTATACTTTAGTCCAGTCTGTCTAGTACCCTTCTAGATTCATCCCTTTGCCTCCACAAGCCTCTAATGCCTCCAGCAGGTAGAAGCTGGAGAGGACCCAAGAAACTGTGAGGAAAGGCTTGCAAAACAGGGAGGGAGTTGTTATCAGAGGCTGCAGAAGGAGACCACTGTCATGTACTGCTGAAAAGTTTGACAACATTGTCACCTGAAAAATAGAAAATATACCTAACGAACTGATGAACTTGGCTGTAAAATAAAACAAAATTTCAGGACCCTCTAAATTTATTATTCCAAGGGGAAAGGTAAGCTCTGGAGACTGAATCAGTAGCATATTTGCAATTTTGTTTCTTAGACTATAGCTTAATTGTCTTCCTCATCGTTCTTGTTCTGTAAATGACTAGGAGAGACTAGAGACCAGACCTTCCTCCAACTCCCATCGCAATCACTGATCTTTGTTATAGATTAACTGCCTTTTTTTTGTCCTGTATCTAGCTCAGACCAGATGGTGTGAAAGACCCCATGACTGTTACATCGTCAGTGTGGAGTGATAAATATAGCTTTCCTGAAAGAAAAATACCACCTTGGCAAATGAGATCGTTGCAACTATGCATGAAGCCTTATTTAGAAAGATGCTGAAATTCTGTTAAGCTTCCATAAACTTTGTGTATACCAATCATCCCAAACGTTTACACTTCAGAACAACTGACTTTCATTCTTTAGAATCTGTGCTTCCTGCGTGGGCCATCCACAAACTTTGTTTTTGAAAAAAGTTTCTTTAAACTAGATTCTGACCTTTTGATTATTTTAGGTTGACATGGCTTAGGAGATTCCAGATAGAATGTTGAAAGTGAAAACTGGTTTATTTTTGCCACATCTAGTAAGGTACCAGTACACAGAGAGATGAACATTCTTTCTAACTGGTAAGACTCTCAAAGGAAGACTCTCAGAATAAGAAATGGCTTCAAGGTAAGTCAAGAGTGTGGCCTTTTGTCAAAACCTCAGAAATATTTAAAGGCATGCCTCATAGACCTTCTCAGATAGCTTCTAAGAATAGTAAGGGCATTATTATACAGTACCTTGACTCTCAGCTCAAGGAAGGGAGGGTCAGAGGAAGACCGTGTGGTCTTCAAAGATGGTCACCACTCATTCCTTCCATCGCATGCTCTTTGCATGAAGAAGTGGAGCCTAATCCTGCTCCCTTGACTCTGGAATGGTCTCAGTGACTTTCTTGGTCAAGAGAAAATGGTGGAAGTGGTGTTCTGAGACCTTCACAGACAGGCCATAAGAAGCCTAGAATCTTCTGCTTGGGTCTTCTGGAATGCTCTCTCCTCAGAAACTTGCTGCTATTTCCTGAGAAGCCCAGGCCTCATGGAGAGGCAAAATGTAGGCACATCACTAAGTGGCTCCAGCTGAGCCCCTAATTGCCAGCCACCATCAACTGCCAACCATAGAAGTGAGCCTCCTGGATGCCAACATGTTGACCTCTGGTTGACTTCAGCCCCCATGATGATATGCTGCAATCACCCGAGAAACCCCAGGTGAGAACAGCCTCATCAAGCCGGTCAACTCACAGAATTGTGAAATACAATAATGACTTGTTTTTAAGCTACTAAGTTTTGGAGTGGCTTGTTATACAGCAATAGATAAATGGAACAATGTCTCAAACAGTTACTCCCATTTTGAAGCCCTGGACCTTATCTTACCAATAATTGCAATGCCTGCCCATAACATAGAGTTCAAGCATTCCCACACTCCAATTATAAACTCCGGTCTATCCAGCTGACCCTTCTCATATCTGGACTCCAACCATCCTCAGCTCCACCAGGACCTGCAGTGCATTAGTGCTTCCATCTGTACACTCATCTCCCTTACCTGTGCTTTGTCTTGCCTCCTTACTCAGGGTCCTTTGTTATAACAGTTCCCCTGCATGTGTACTCAAATCCTGTAATGCTCCTCACTTCATCTTGTTGTTCTGGCACTCTCCACCTCAGTACTGGTTAAATCCAGCTCTCCCTGTCTCCAAGCCCTTACCTGCACAGCTGACCATGGCTGAAGAAGAACTCACTTACTTCTATGCTGATTAGTCCTATTTGAGGTTCATGAGCACTAACTTCCCATGGCCCCTTGCTTCTGCCCATAGTCACACTATACTTATTTAATCCATGCTTTCTAGCATCTCCTAGATTCATCCCATCTCCTCTGCAAATCTTTAATACCTCCCCATCACTGTGCAGACAGTCTTGTTGCCCATGAGCAGCAGCAACAAGAAGGGAGCTCTCTGACCTGCCAACTCACCCCATCTTCCTGCATCTGTGCCTCATCACCCCACTTCTTTCCTTTCATGTGCCTACTAAGGCCAACCTCTCAATGTATCCATAAATCTTATGCTTTCTTGCCTACTCAAGGCTGTTGCTTTAATGCTCCCATTTTCTCTCTCCTGTACATCAATTTTTCCCTGTAATAAACCATAGCCCTCAGCGTCTCTCACCTTAGAAACAGAAATATCTGACCATGCAGCCCTCTCCAACTTCAACTCCAGTTATCTCCTCTTTGTTGTCCAGACTTGATGTCTCCTGTCTCTTTCCTATTCTTTCTTGAATCATCTCAAATCAGACTTTTGTCCCTACAATGTCACCAAAACAGACTTCTCAAGACCACTATTGACACCCATGTTGCTATGTATCCAATTATTATTTCCCACTGTGCACAGGAATACTAATGTTCATACGACCTATTCGGTCACTCACAATACCACTTAGACCTCAAGCTTTCCTGGGTTTCCTCTCACTTTATTGGCTCCTTCTCAGTCCCCTATGCTGTTCCTCCTAATTTTTCAGACTCCTGGGCTCACTCTTTGTGTCTCTATTTACATTTGAGCACTTGGTTATGATATTGATTTATGGTTCAAAATAGCATCTATGTGGGATGACACCTAAATGCAATGTCCAGCCCAGAACTCTCTTGAACTTTGTCTTGGCTGCCCAATCATGGCCTCCACAGTCTACCAGAGACCCCACAGCAGTGACACGCCGGGGCAAAGGGGTGGGAATAGTCTTGCTGGGGCAGAGGCCACAATGGATGCTTTGTCTGTAGAAATTTTTAAATAATAATAATAATAATGTGAGCTACGAGTCAGTATGCTTCTCATTATTACCCTGCGGCAGAATTTCAAATCATACACTCAAATCAATGTGTTCACAGACCCACTGTATTATTCCATTCTGATGCTTCTGTGAAGAAATACCTGGGACTGGGTAATTTATAAAGAAAATAGGTTTGATTGGCTCATGGTTCCACAGGCTGTACAGGAAGCATGATGCTGGCATACACCTGACTTCTAGGGAGTCCTCAGGAGACTTACAATCATGGCAGAAGATGAATTGGAAGCAGGCTTGTCTGACATGGCTGGAGCAGGAGCAAGAGAGAGAGAAGGGAGGTGCTATACACTTTTAAATAACTAGATAGTGTGATAGCTGTAACATGAGAACAGCACCAAGGGGATGGTGCTAAACCATTCATGAAGGATGCAGCTCCATGACCCAATCACTCCCACCAGGACCTATCCCCAACATTGGATATTACAATTGAGCATGAGATTTTGTGGGGACACAGATTCAAACCATATAATTCCACTCCTGACCCATTCCAAATCTTATGACCTTCTCACATTGCAAAATACAATAATGCCTTCCCCAAAGTCTTTACTCATTCCAGCATTAACTCAAAAATCCAAAGTCCAAAATCTCATCTGAGACAAGACTAGTCCCTGCTACCTACAAGCCTGTAAAATAAAAACAAGTTAGTTACTCCCAATATACAATGAGGTGGGTGGAGTACAGACATTGGGCAAATACTCTCATTCCAAAAGGGAGAAATCAGCCAAAAGAGAGGGGCTGCAGGCCCCAATAAAGTCTGAAACCCAGCAAGGCAGTCGTTAAATCTTAAAGCTCCAAAATAATCTCATTTGACTCTGTGTCTCACATCCAGGCCACATTGATGCAAGGGGTGGGCTCCCAAGGCCTTGGGCAGCTTCACCTGTGACTTTGCAGGACTTAGCCCCTGCAGCCATCCTCAAGGGCTAGCATTGAGTGCCTACAGCTTTTCCAGGTGCATGGTGCAAGCTGTTGGTGGCTCTACCATTCTGGGGTCTGGAGGATGGGTGGCTCCCCTTCCCATGGCTCCACTAGACTGTGCCCTAGTGGAGACTCTGTGTGGGACCTCTAACTCTACACTTCCCCTCTGCACTGCCCTAGTAGAGGTTCTCTATGACGGCTCTACCCCTGCAGCAGGCTTCTGTCTGGGCATCCAGGCTTTTTCATATGTCCTCTGAAATCTTGGTGGAGGTTCCCAAGCTTCAACTCTTGCACTCTGTGCACCTACAGGTTTAACACCATGTCAAAGCTGCCAGGGCCTACAGTTTGCATCTTCTGAAGCAGCAACAATAGTTGTACCTGGGCCCCTTTTAGCCATGGCTGGAGCTGGAGTATCTGGAATTCAGAGAGCAGTGTCCCATAGCTGTACAGGGTGAGCCATGAAGGTCTCTGAAGTGGCTTCGAGGCCCTTTCCCCATTGTCTTGGATATCAGCCCTTGCCTTCTTTTTACTTAGGCAAATTTCTGCAGCCTGCTGGAATTCCTCCTTTGAAACATGTTTTTCTTTTCTACCACATGGTCAGGCTGCAAATTTTCCGAACTTTTATGCTCTGCTTCTCTTTCAAATGTAAGTTCCAGGGTTAGGTCATTTCTCTGCTCATGCAAATGAACATAGGCTGTTAGAAGCAGCCAGGCTACATCTTGAACTCTTTGCTGCTTAGACATTTCTTTCACCAGATACCCTAAATAGTCACTCTCAAGTTCAAAGTTCTACAGATACCTAGAGCAGGTGCATTAAGTATCTGTAGAGTCAGGCACTTTGTTAAAGCATAGCAAAAGTGACCTTCACTCTAGTTCCCAAAAAGTTCCTAATTTCCATCTGAGACCTCCTCAGTCTGGACTTCACTTTCCATATCACTGTCAGTATTTTGGTCACAACCATTAAATAATTATCCAGAAAATTCCAAATTATCCCTCATCTTCCTATCTTTTTCTGATCCCTTCACACTCTTCCTACCTCTGTCTGTTTATTACTCAGTTCCAAAGCTGCTTCCACATATTTGGGTATCTTTATAGCAATGCCCCACTCCTGGTACCATTTTTTCTGTATTAGTCCATTCTCATTCTGCTATAAAGAAATACCTGAGATTGGGTAATTTATAAAGAAGAGAGGTTTAATTGGATGATGGTTCTACAGGTTATACAGGGAGCAGGATGCCAGCATCCGCTCTGCTTCTGGGAAGGCCTCAGGAAACTCACAATCATGGTGGAAGGCTAAGGGGAAGCAAGCTCATCTTACATGACCGGAGGAGGAGCAAGAGAGAGGGGAGTAGGTGCTACACATTTCTAAACAACCAGATTTCATGATAACTCTATCATGAGAACAGCACCAAAGGGATGGTGCTAAACCATTCATGAGACTTCTGCCTACATGATCCCAATCACCTCCCACCAGGTCCCACCTCCAACACTGGAGATTATAATTCGATGTTAGATTTGCTGAGGACACAGATCAAAACCATATCAATCATACTTGACATTCTCCTTCATACCTGTTCTCTCATGCCTTTTCCATTACAACAAATGCCACCTTTCTCCTTAGGCTGGCACCTGAGAGCCACCCTGCCTATCTTTCTTGGGTACCCTGTGGCCTGTTGTTCAGTACACCTGACCAGCACTGCTTCCAAAAGGTAGTGCTGCCTCCTTGCCTATACCATGTTACCGCTCATGTGGATTCTGCAGCGCCTCCTCCCTGGTCTCCCAGCAGTGGTGTGTTCTGTGCAGGGCTCAGAGCAACCCTCTAAAATATGAGTCAGATCACGTCATTCCTTAGCTCAGAAGCCTCCAGTGGTGTCCCATCTCCCTAGGACCAAAAGCCAGATCCTTCTAAGGGCCTGGCACCTGCCGTGATGTACTCTCTCTTCTCTTCCCTCCTCTCCTGCTGTCTCCCGTGCTCTCGGCTCCAGCCTCACCTGCTTCCTGACAGCCCCTTGGATATGCAGGTGTGTTCCCACCTGGCTCTGTACAGGCCCGGAGTCCACAGCCCAGTCCTCAGTGTTGTGGACAGCTGGACAGTCACAGGTGGGATGGGGTCCTGCCAAACCCAGCTCTAAGGGGTGTGGGGTGTGGTCTGCGGGCCATTCATCACTAGGGCCTCCTGCCACTGCTGTGGTGCCCGCCGGCTGCTAAGAGCTCTGGTACAGGAGGGAGCCTTGATGGATTGCCCCGCGGAGCGGCTGCCCTAAGCTCCCCTCCTGTGAATGAGTGCTGGGTCGCACTGGCGCAGCACGGCCGGCTGATGGATAGGACAGCCTGGCACAGCCTGGAATGCAGACAGCCACTCATCTTCATAGAGGAATTAAAAGGGATTCTGCTTAAGAAATAAATCTTGGACACCACTCTTGGTGGCTCTCTTTTTTGGAGTGTTTCTCCTTGAACTCCTGGGAGAAACCCCTGCCCCTACCTGCCTGTCTGGCTTTCAGAGGGTCTGGCCTGGAAGGGGCCGAGTGTCCATCTGTCCAGCACCATCTCTTACTTTATAGGTGGTAAAACTGAGGCTCAGAGAAGGGGCAAGATGGGGGCCTCAAGTCTAATTGTCAGCGATGTCAAGACTAGATCCCCGTCTCCTGACCCGCACTGGGCGGCTGCTCCCATGGTTTCTCTCAGGGGCACTGACACATCTCCTTGCCCATGAACGTTCCTCCTTCAGTGACCTGTCACTGTGCCGAGGGCCCCCTTCAGGAATCCCGTGGGTTAGAACCTAGAGGCAGCAGAGTCTTCCTGCACTGCAGTCCTGTCCCTGGGCTCTGAGTGGGGTTCTCAGGATGTAGGAAGACAGGAAGGAGCCACAGAAGGAATGATGGTGCTGGGGAAGAGGGGAGCTGGGGCTCCAGGGTCCCATTGTGGGAGCCAGACCACATCTGTTCTTTCTCACTGCTGTCACCTGGCATAGAGCCAGGCACGGAATGAGACCGCCACTTGTTTGTTGAATAATGAAAGTGTGGACGGCTGCCTGGAGTAGGTGTGTGATGCATGCTGCTGGAGGGTGAGCGGCTTTAGGCTGATGACAGCCACCCGTGAGGCTCTTGTCTATCGAATGCTTCCTATAAGTCAGGTCCACTACAGGAGCTTTAAATGCTCAGTGGGGAAACTGATGCATGGGACAGGAATTGTTACCCACGTGGTACCAATGTGGCCAAAAACTACCTTTGGGACTCCCTCCTTTCTTGCAGGCTACCAGGGATCCCTGGAGTCTTCTGTCCTATCAGGGCAGCAGGTTCAGCCCCCCTACCCCTGGGACGCCTGGTAGAATGGGGGGTATGGAAGTTTCCTTCTCGGACTGGTTGAGTGTGGGAGTGACTCGGGAGTTTAATTTTGTAGAGAAGCACAGAAAGCTTCCTGGGAAGACGTCTTATCAGGTTAAGTTCAGATGTCCCTGGAGGACAGACCTGTCCCCACCCTGGGTACCCACTCAGGGACATTCCCTGGTCCCCTCTGAGGGCTGCTCTCTGCAAGGGATGATTCTAAGTGTAAACTAAAGGCTGAAGCGGCCTGTCCACTGCACCCGTGCTCCCTCTCCCAGGAAAGCGCAGGCAGGGCCCAGCGCTCACACATCTCAGAGGAGCAGTGAGATTTTTCCAAGGAAGGTCCCTAATCTCCACTGCGACATCCCCCAGGGGCATGTGGCCCTCCCACTAGCCTCTCTCTACTAGTTTCCTTGCCCTGAACTCTTGCCCTTTGAGGCAGTGAAAGAGCCACTGTTGTGAACTCCTGCAGACCTCCTGCCCGGGAGACCTCCTGCCCAGGAGGCCCTGGAGGCAGAGGAGTGGGCCTGGGATCCTGGCATCTTCCTTTCCTGTCTGTCCTTTCAGCTCCGAGGCTCTGAGGCCCTTCAAGAGGTGGCACCGACCACAGATTTCCCAGTGGGAAAACTGCAAATGGCTTCAACCCCATCTCCACCAGAAAAATATCTTGGCTGAGTTTCTTGGAGGCGGGTGGACGGTGCCAGGGTGCGTGGAGAACGGCTTCCTCGCTGGTACTCAGATGCAAGAGTCACTTCTGGTGCAGCCAGAGTGACAATACCCTGCTGGTGTGTCCAGAAAAAGGCACCTTCGCGAGGGCTTTTGTTCTGGCAGCAGCTTGGTGTCTGCAGACGTGAGCCGGAGGGTCCCAGGCCGGGGCCAGCTCTCATCAGCGAGGATTTGTGTTCAACTCTTTCCTACGGGGCAGCTTCCAGACAAGGGGACGCGGTGTTTACAATGCACAGGCCATCTTCAGGGAGAAGAAATTTCATCATTACCATTTCAATTAAAATTGTTCTTTGAAGCGTCAGGTCCTGAGACACAGCTATGGAATTCCAGAACACCCGAGGGCGTTTATTGAAACAGCGGGTCCTAATGCACACGGCTGCCCCTGGGAAACTGCATGCTGGGCAGGTCCGTCTGTCTGTCGTGCAGCCTAGGATGAAGGAGAAGCAAGCCGGGTTAAGAACGGGTTCCTAAGTGAACGCATAGTCAGGAAAGTGAGGTGGCACCAGCTATGTGGCCAAGCCAAGCTCCCCTTCCCCTTGCGGTTATATTACAAGTGCTTTTTCTAATTTAAAGTGCTCCATGCTCATGACAGAGAGTTTGGAAAATTCAGAGAAATACAAAGGAATATAAAAATGCAATCAAAATTGGTCCTTGATCCTATCTCAAAGGATGGCTGCTGTTGAGATTTTCTTTTTTTATCTTTTGCATCCTTTTCTATATGTATTAAGTCTAAATAGCACAAAATTGGAATAATATTGTACACTTATGATTGGATCTCAATTTTTATTTTAATCTAACACTATTGAAAAATTATTTTTCCTGTCTCTTAAAATGCTCTTTGAAAATAGGAGAGCTTTGATGGCTACGTAACCTTTTTCTGGGTCTGCCACAGAGTTTATATAATTTCCATGACTTGAGCCCCTCTGTTGGTTGCCCTTGGGGGTTACATGGGCAGTGATAAGCCATTTCTTATTCATCCTGAGTGCGTTTATGGGGCACCTATGGATGCCCCGCTGGGAGCAAGGACTCTGTAGTCCGATGAGCTCAACCCTATCTGGTGCCCCCTTCCTCCAGCCACCCCCTGAATCTCTGGAGTTGGTCTTCAGGTCACACGGCATCCACTGGAAGCTTCCAGGTGCTTGTCCTGCCCTGCCCTGTTGGGGTGCAGAGAGCGGGCCGTCAAAGGAGAAGGTGCGATGGATTCCACATGCCCAGGCTTCTGGGGTTCCGGGGAAATAGGTTTTGGGGGAAGGAGGACAGCACAGTGTGACCCTGGAGTTAGACACTCCTGGGGTCAGCCCCGAGCTGCCCTTCACCACCGTTCTGTGTCCTTGGACAACCCTCTGCCCTCCATCTTCTCATCTGTGGGATGGTCGCTGTGAGGATCCCATGACTTGGCACGGAGCCTGACACCGCGGAGCTGTAGAACCAAAGCTGAATACGGATAAGGCTTTCGGTTTTCCTCTGGGCTTCTCAGTCTCTGGCACTGGGAGCATTTGGGTGGCCGTGGGGGGTGGAGTGGGGCGTGGAGTAGGAAGTCTTTCTCCGGGTGACACAGGCTTGGCTGCTGCGTTGAGATTGTCCTAAAAGGCATGAGTTCACTCTTTCACTCAGCCCACCAATTTCCCAGGGGTTCCTCTTCCTCTGAGACCCAGGAGAGAACAAGCCAAGGGCAAGCAGTGACATGGAAATGGCTGGGAACACTCCTATCAACAGGTATAGGCGAGCACAAGCCACAGTGGCTTAATAACTGAATTCATTTTTCTTCTGTAACGAGGTCTGGAGGCTGGTGGTGGCTGGAGTCTGTTCTGGTGCTCTGTTATTTCAGCACAGTCCTAGGATCGGTCTAGTCCCCACTCAGCCTTCCTTAGCATGATGTTTCCTTGATTTTAGTTTTCTCCTCAGGCTTATTGCCTTGTGATCCCAAGATAGCTGCCACAGCTCCAGACAATGCATTCGTGTCCACGCCAGAGGCATATTGAATATTCTATCTTTATCAGAAGTTGACTGTCTTGACAGTACCAAGCCACACTTCCCTCAACTTTTGTGGGGTCCACCTCTCACTCTAGAGAACTCTGAGAAACAGGCACTGTGGCACCTTCCTCTGCCTGCTCAGGACCCTGCGTAGGCTTGGCATGGAGTGCAAACATCACTCGTCTTTGCAGGATACCCCACAGATGAGGAGACGGAGGGCAGAGGGTTGTCCAAGGACACAGAACAGTGGTGAAGGGCAGCTTGGGGCCGACCCCAGGAGTGTCTGACTCAAGAGTCACACTGTGCTGTCCTCCCTCCCCCAAAACCTATTTCCCCAGAACCCTAGAAGCCTCTGGGCATGTGGAATCCATTGCACTTTCTCCCTTGACGGCCCGCTCTCTGCACCCCAACAGGGCAGGGCAGGGCAAGCACCTGGAAACTTCCAGTGGATGCCGTGTGACCTGAAGACCAACTCCAGAGATTCAGGGGGTGGCTGGAGGTAGGGGGGACCAGAGAGGACTGCTGAGCTCTTCAGACTGCAGAGTCCATGTTCCCAGCAGGGCATTCATAGGTGCCCCATAAACGCACACAGGGTGATTGAGAAACAGCTTATCACTGCCCATGTGACCCCAGGACAACTCACAGAGGGGCTCAAGTCATGGAAATTACATAAACTCCATGGCAGACCCAGAAAAGGAAATATTACCTAGCCATCAAAACTCCTTTTTTTTTTTCTGTTTGAAATGGAGTCTCCCTTTATCACCCAGGCTGGAGTATAGTGGTGCGATCTTGGCTCACTGCAACCTCCGCCTCCCGGGTTCAAGTGATTTTTCTGCCTCAGCCTCCTGAGTAGTTGGGATTACAGGTGCGCACCACTATGCCCAGCTAATTTTTGTACTTTCAGTACAGACAAGGTTTCATCACATTGGCCAGGCTGGTCTCAAACTCCTAACCTCGTGATCCACTCGCCTTGGCCTCCCAAAGTGCTGGGATTACAGGCGTGAGCCACCACATTTGGCAAAATAATTTTTCAATAGCGTTAGATTAACATAAACATTGAGATCCAATCGTAAGTATACAATTTGGGAAGCCCTCCTGGCACAGCAGAGAAACGGCAAGGAGCTTTGAGCAGGGCTGGACATGGTTCAAATCCTGACTCAGTCACTTTCTAGGCAAGTGACCTTGGAGAAAATTGTATCTGTTCCCCTCTGACCCTCTGTTTAGCCATCGTCCACGGGGCAATAACTCCTGCACTAAAGGGGTGCCAGGATAAGGAGGTCGGGCCGTGCCCTCTGTGGAGTGCCTGACTTGTTCTAGGGGCCCCAGACAGCCACAGCTATTGTTGTCAGTAGCCTTGAACCCTCACAGGCATGGGACTGGCGAGGGTGAAGGGGAACAGAGCATTGAATCAAGCTGCCTCTTTCAATTAAGGGATGTGTTAAAAGGGTTATGATGGAGGAAATGAGTGCATGATGGAAAATCATCAGTATCAGACCCCAGGGACTCATCTCAGCCTCCAGAGACAGGGTGGTGTGAAAGCACGGAGAACAGTCCTGCACGCTGGCCCTCGTGGAGAGACTGAGAGCAAGCGATTAGAGCCAACCAGTTTGCAGCCTAGTTTAGGAGGAAGCAGAGAAGCAGATCTGGGTAATTTATGCATCTCTGTGTTACAATCTGTCCTTATGAATATAAATACCCACGAATGTGGATTGTCCTTGATAATTGCTTGCAATGTCATCTTTTTAATGAAAATTAAGTGCTTCAGTAGCACTAAGTAGGAGCTTTGCTGACACATTTAATTGCTGCACTGGGAGTTGATAACCTCGTTTAAAAGCAAGGAAAACCTTGGGAGAATTGAATATGGCTCCATTTAAAACCGTGGGTCCTATTAACTTTAAAGACAAAAATGTTTTCTGAGTTACTGTTGCCTGATTGTACTTCCCTTTATGTTACCTCCAAGGGAAGTGATGAATTAATTACTACACAATCTGTTTTTTAATCCGGGCTTTCGTGTAACATGTTACCTGGAGCCACTGTTTGCTGGTTTTCCCATTTCCCTTGAAGCTGATTAGACTGCGTCCCAGAGAGAAAAGCGAAGTGCAGTGTCTGGGTTTCTGTCTATCCTGGTTTCCTTTTGATTGTAGGTTAGACTTGAGGTTTACCTTTGTTCACAAGGTGTACTAAATTTAGCACCACAAGGAATGCGTATGAAAAGAAAGGGTTCACTGGGCACAGTGGCTCATGCCTGTCATCCCAGCACTTTGGGAGGCTGAGGTGGGTGGATCACGAGGTCAGGAGTTTGAGACCAGCCTGACCAACATGGAGAAACCTCATCTCTACCAAAAATACAAAAAATGCTGGGCATGGTGGTGGGCGCCTGTAATCTCAGCTACTCGGGAGGCTGAGGCAGGAGAATCGCTTGAACCCAAGAGGTGGAGGTTGCATTGAGCCGGAGATCGCGCCACTGCACTGCAGCCTGGGCTACAGAGCAAGATTTTGTCTCAAGAAAAAAAAAAAAAAAGAAAGAAAAGAAAAGAAAATAAAGGGTTAATGGTTAACTGATTAGGGGAATAATTAGTCGACATCATTAGCATACTCTTTGCACCCAAAGATACTATTAATTGGAAGTGATTCTTATCTGTTTATTAAGATGGGTTTTCTTAGCTCGACAAGGATAGAGCAACCAGTCAAAAGAAAGCTTCTGAAGTCATCAGTTGAAAGCCTTTACTATCCTAGAATATTTTCCTACAGTAAGCCCAAATTAATGAGATTTATTGTATTCAAACTCAGAGGCTTATGTTGGTTTGTTTTCCTCTTTTTCTACCTTAAACCTTCTGAAAAGAAAAGGCTTTGCAAAAAATGATCTCTTGAGAAGTCACTGAAAGAGGAAATGTCATTCACCTGGTGAATAATGTGTGTGGTGATTATTCTGGATAAAAAGAGAGCTGTGTGGCATCTGGGGATAGCAGGGCATCAGGGGCTGAATTATTTCCTCTCCAATTTATCCATTGAAGCTCTGACCTCCAGTGCTACAGTATGTAGCATATTTGGAGATAGGGCATTTAATAAGGTGATGGAAGTTAAAAGAGGACATTGAAGGGGTACCCTAATCCAACAGGGTGGGTGTCCTTATAAGAAGAGGAGATTTGGACACAGACGTACAATGGGATAACCATGTGAGGATGCAAGGAGGAGACAGCATCTACAAGCCAAGGAGAGAGCCCTCAGGAGGAACCAGCTGATATAGTTTGGCTGTGTCCCCACCCAAATCTCATCTTGAATTGTAGCTCCCATAATCCCCGTATGTCTTGGGAGGGACCCAGTGGGAGGTAATTGAATCATGGGGATGAGTTTTTCCTGTGCTGTTCTCACGATAGTGAATAAGTCTCATGAGATCTGATGGTTTTATAAAGAGCAGTTCCCCTGCACACAGCTTTTTGCTTGTCACCATGCAAGGCATGCCTTTGCTCCTCCTTCACCTTCTGCCATGATTGTGAGGCCTCCCTGGTCATGTGGAACTGTGAGTCCATTAAACCTCTTTTTCTTTATAAATTACCCAGTCTCGGGTATGTCTTTTTTTAGCAGTGTAAGAACAGACTAATGCAGTAAATTGGTACCAGTAGAGTGGGATACTGCTATGAAGATACCTGAAAATGGGGTAGTGACTTTGGAACTGGGTAACAAGCAGAGGTTGGAACAGTTTGGAGGGCTCAGAAGAAGACAGGAAGATGTGGGAAAGTTTGGAGCTTCCTAGAGATTTGTTGAATGGTTTTGACCAAAACGTCCAGGCTGAAGTGGTCTCAGATGAAGATAAGGAACTTACTGGGAACTGGAGCAAAGGTGATGCCTGCTATGCTTTAGCAAAGAGACTGGCGGCATTTTGCCCATGCCCTAGAGACCTTTGGAACTTTGAACTTGGGAGAGATGATTTAGGGTATCTGGTGGAAGAAATATCTAAGCTGCAAAGCATTCAAGATGTGATCCCGCTCTTAAGAGCGTTCAGTTTTATTCATTTACAAAGATATGGTTTGGAATTTTAACATATGTTTAAAAGGGAGGCATAGCATAAAAGTTCAGAAAATTCACAGCCTGACAATGTGATTAGAAAATAAACACCCATTTTCTGAGGAGAAATTCAAGCCAGCTGCAGAAACGTGCAAAAGTAACAAGGAACCAAATGTAAATCGCCAAGACACTGGGAAAAATACCTCCAGGGCAAGTTAGAGGTCTTCAAGGCAACCCCTCCCATCACAAGCTGGGAAGCCTAGGGGAAAAAATGGTTTCATGGGCCAGGCCCAGGGCCCTGCTGCTTTGTGTAGTCTTGGAATTGGTGCTTTGCATCCCAGCTGGGGCTAAAAGGGGCCAACATACAGCTCAGACTATTGCTTCAGAGCATGCAAGCCTCAAGCCTTGGCAACTTACACGTGGTGTTGGGCCTACAGGTGCACAGAAGTCAAGAACTGAGGTTTGAGAACCTCTGTCCAGATTTCAGAGGATGTATAGAAATGCCTGGATGTCCAGGCAGAGATGTACTGCAGGGGTGGAACCCTCATAGAGAACCTCTGCTAGAGCAGTGCAGAAGGAAAATGTGGGGCCAGAACCCCCACACAGAGTCCCCACTGGGGCACTGCCTAGTGGAGCTGTGAGAAGAGGGCCACTGTCCTCCAGACTCCACAGTGATAGATTCACTGACAGCTTGCACCATGCATCTGGAAAAGCTGCAGACACTCAATGCCAGCCCATGAGAGCAGCCAGGAGGGGGGCTGTACCCTGCAAAGCCACAGGGGTGGAGGAGCTGCCCAAGGCCATGGGATCCCAGCTCTTGTATCAGCATGACCTGGATGTGAGACCTGGCGTCAAGGGAGATCATTTTGGAGCTTCAAGGTATGACTGATTTACTGGATTTCAGACTTGCATAGGGCCTGTAGTCCCTTTGTTTTGGCCAATTTCTCCCACTCGTAATGAGCGTATTTACTGAACGTCTATACCCTCATTGTATCTAGGAGGTAACTAACTAGCTTTCGATTTTACAGGCTCATAGGCAGAAGGAACTTGTCTTGTCTCAGATGAGACTTTAGACTGCGGACTTTTGAGTTAATGCTGAAATGAGTTAAGACTTTGGGGAGGAAAGTACGTTGCCAGAGAGACAATGAGCAAGTCAGCAGATGCTGACTGCAAAGAAACAAAGGCTTGCTGGAGATTGTATAGGATAGCATTCACGGTGTCTGTTGAAGAGAGCTTTGCGTGGTACTGATAACACTAAGTTTGCAGTGAGCTAACTTGTGGGTGTGTCTGGTGACAGTTGGGTGCAGAAAGATTGTGAGTTATTTGTGCAGAAGAGCTACGTGTTCTGGACCATGGAGAAAGGCAGACGTATGGCTTATCTGCTTTCTCTTTTTGCTTTCCCTTGATTCTGCCAGCATGAGCCTTTTCCCTAATTCATACTCCACACAAAGTTCAGAACTGTGAGAAAACAAACCTCTTTTGTTTAACCCGTCCTGTCTGTGATACTTTGCTATGCAGCCCGAGCTGAGGAATACACAGGAAACTCTCACAGCCACAGGGAGGGGGTCTTGGGAGAGGAGCCTCTGTGGCTGGGAACCCCTATCCGCCATGCTCTAATCTGGAACAATACAATTGTAAATCCACTTATGTGACATCTGTTTAGTTGATAATTATTGGGGATTGGCAGGTGGAGGAAGCAGTCACGAGTGGCAGGGAGGTTGGAGAGTGAGGAGGTACTTTATGAAAAATGAGGATGTGCAGAAAGGGAGTCTGACCACGCCCAGTAGAAGAGTGCAATCCTGGGGTGTTAGCCCCATTTTTCCTGAAAACATTTCTTTGGGGGTAAATATTATGTTTCTTTTATTACAAACTAAAGAAATACAGTGGCCTACTGTGAACAATAGTGAATTCTGGATGGTGGATACTGGTGTTTGGCATACAGATTCTCTATACTTTTCTATATTTATATCTCTTTAAAAATATTTTAAAATTTATTGTTACAAATAATATGTATATTACGGGGTACGCTATGATGTTTTAATCTGTGTATATGTTGTAGAAAGATTCAATCAAGCTAACTAACATAGTCATCACTTTCACCAACTTTTTTTTGTGGTGAGAATGTTAATCTACTCTTAGTAATTCTGAAATATGCAGTATGTTATTATTAACCATAGTCACCATGCAGTGCAATAGATCTCTAAAACTTTGTCCTCCAGTCTAACTGAGATTTTGTATCTTATATATATTAGGACACAAAGTGTTTTATTGTAGACAATTTCAAACATGAGCCCTGATGTGCTCATCACCAGCTACAAACGTCATCAATGTATGAATGGCCAGCCCTGTTTTCTCTGCACCCCCATCCACTTCTGGCTCCTCCCTGGGATCATTGTGAAACGAATCCCAGACTGTATCACTTCATTCAACAGTAATGGAGCATGTGTCTCTAAAGGTGATGACGTTTTCTTGAAACAGCTGGGGAGTCAGGATCCTAACCCAAATATTTTAACCACAATTCCTTAGTCTCTGAAGAGTTTTAGACCAGGCTACTGGTGAGGTTTCCTCCCCTAGGAATGTCTTTTGATCATTACCAACATCAAAATTTAATGTCTCCTGACATAGTTGGATGACACACATGAACCACAGCCTCAGGCTTCTGTATCCATTTGTGTGTGTGTGTGTGTGTGTGTGTGTGTGTGTGTGTGTTGTGCGGGAGAGGGGAGGCCGTGTGTAATCCAGCTATGTGAGGAGACATTACCAAAGGGCGACCTCCTTGACGGAGGAGAAGACGGCCCTCCCCTTCTCAGCCTCCTTCTCCCCTGCCTGCTCTGCTGAGCCCTTTACAAGGCTGTGGGTGACAAGGAATCTTTGATGATCCAAAATTGCTTAATGACCGTCCATCATGAACCTGGATTGTCATATCACCAGCTTGGCTGTGATCGCCTATTTCAGGGCGGGGGCCTGGTACATTAGCAAAATCTCATAGACCCTTGTCCCTGATTGATTCATCTCAGCTGCCACTCTGATTACCTTAATGTGGCATTTTTCACCTGGCTACGCATTGGAGATGCGTGGAGAGCTTTAAAACCATGACACCCAGTACCACCCTGAGACCTTGATGACTGTGGCTTATGGAGGGGGCCTGGCAGCATCTCTTGGGGTCCTAATGGGAACCAGGTGGAGGACACTGGCTCCTGGATTTTAACCACCGTGGGCCACAGCCTCAGGCTTCTGTATCTATTTGTGTGTGTGTGTGTGTGTGTTGTGGGGGAGAGGGGAGGCCGTGTGTAATCCAACTATGTGAGGAGACATTAAATAATTTTTTATAATCTGTGTTTGTAAAAATAACATTAATCTAGATCTTTTGAAGAAATAAATGCAGTGCTTTGTTATAAAACAACCACTATTATATGTAAACAAACAAAATTTAATCCACTAGAGTTTACAAAACCAGTTTACTTTTGCAGAATAACTTTTATACCAAAGATCAGACAAGATAGTGAGCATTTCCCAGCCTCATATTACTTGTCAAGTACTAAGGCACCTGCAGTAACCGTCTTTAATCCCTGCAACAACCCTATGGTGTGAGAGGTTTTATTACCTTCCACTTTACAGGTTGGGGGACTGAGGTCTGGAGAGGTTGATAAGCTCCCACAGCTGGTAAATGGCCCAGCCATGAAACAACTCAGGTGAGAGAAGGGAGGTGGCTTGAGGGGAAAGATAGGCTTCTGTTTTTGAGTGAGTAGGCATCTTTTCAGCTGTTCTCTGTCTTACTGAAAGTGTAACCCAGCCCCACACCTGTGGGGGGGGGGTGGGGGTGGGCTTCTATCTGGTCCAGGAATTTGCCAGAGATTAGATGAGTGTTTACAGACTGGGAGATACACAGAGGAAACTCTCATAGCCACAGGGAGAGGGTCCTGGGAGAGGAGCCTCTGTGGCTGGGAACCCTCATCTGCCATGCTCTAATCTGGAATAATGCAATTGTAAATCCACTTACGTGACATCTGTTTAGTCATGACCGTCCATCATGAACCTGGCTTCTCATATCACCAGGTTGGCTGTGATCGCCTATTTCAGGGCGGGGGCCCTGGTACATTAGCAAAATCTCATAGACTCTTGTCCCTGATTGGTTAATCTCTGCTGCCACTCTGATGACCTTAACGTGGCAACAGGGAGCAGACAGGTCAATTCAGAGTTTGTAGGAAGGGCGTGGTCTTGGTTCAGGAAGAGCTTCTATGGATGTGAAGACACAAAGGAGCAGAGGCCAGTATCCAGGGCACAGCCAGCAGACCGAGGCCAGCAAATGGGCTAAAGATACACGACTGAGAGCCAAAGGATTCAGGGCTCCAGAAACGCAAACTGGGGTGTGTAGCCACTCTTGAGGGTGAGCTGCCATGAGATGCCTGGTGGGCCAGTGGCCACCCCCAAAGGTGCAGGGTGTGCCCTTTGGGCCATCAAAAGGATCAAATAGAATTGTCATAGAGCCAGTTAGAGGGCCAAGGAGGCTCTGTTGAGACATCCTCTTCAGAGACATCAAGTTGGTCATGCAAAGCACAGGTTAGCTGATGTAACAAGTGAAGTCTTGTGCTGTGGCCTGAGTTCCCCAAAGCTCATGTTGAAATTTGATCTCCACTGTTGGAGATGAGACCCGGTGGGAGGTGTTTGGGTCTTGGGAGCGGATCCCTCATGAAGGTTTTGGTGTCCTCCTCAAGCTAATGAGTGAGTTCTCCCTCTATTAGTTCCCATGAGAGCTGGTTGTTAGAAAGAGCCGGGCACTTCCCCTGTCTCTCTTGTGTCTTCTCTCCCCTTGTGGCCTCTGCACACCCGGCTCCATTTTACCTTCCTCCATGAGTGGAAGCAGCCTGACGCTCTCACCAGATGCACAATCTTGCCACCAGTAGGATCGTAAGCCAAATAAACTTTATTTTTTTAAAAATAAATTACTCAGCCTCAGGTATTCCTTTATAGAACTACAAACGGACTAAGACATCGTGCTTGGTGCAGGAGTGGTCCAGGAGGTTTCTAACTCCAGGAAGGGACTCAGGGCAGGCTCTGGGCTTTGGATGTAAGCTCAGTGCTTACTTCGTCGTTGACAAACAGTTAAGTCTATTTCAGAAACAGATATAACTTGTACCTGCGGTTTTACTAATCTCTTTATAATAGACAATATTTATAGTAATGACATGAATAATGCATATCGTTATTTTAATCAAAAGTTACACTGTTACAGAAAAAGCACACGAGACCGGAGCAGGCGCTGAAATCCGGCTTTCTGAGCTCAGCCTCCTGCAAGGTCCGCCTGGGGGCCTGGCAGCGCTGCCGCCTCGCTGCGCCCCCGGTGGCCATTAGTGGAATTGCAGGCACTACACCTGATTGGCACCAGCTCCGCAGAACTGCACTGAGATCCTTTATATTCATCGAGCATTTGTGTGACTTTACTATCTCTCCTCTAGCTTTTAAACCCAGTTACTATTTCTTACTAGCTGCACTCACTCATTCTTTCATTTAACAACTATGGATGGGTTTCGTGCTTCAGGGTCTTGGTGATGGAACTCTGTTGGTGAAACAGACAAGGGCCCTGCTCCATGGAACGTACATTCCAGGGACCATAAAGGGAACAGAGAAGGCTTGTCCAAGCAGTCCAGGCTTGACCTTGGACCAGCCAGAGGTCCAAGCAGTGAGAGGACAATAGCAGGAGGGACAGAGGTGCAAAGGAAGACTGAGAGGAGAGGAGTTCCTGTTTAAATTTACCCACAGAGGGAAGTCATTGATGGCTTTAAGCCCAGTTGTGCCATGACACTCATTGCTTTGAGAATTCTACATGGCCTGCTCTGCAGAGAATGGATGGTAGAGGGGGAAGTGAAAGAGGGAGATCTGAGAGGAGGCTGCAGCAGGTGGCTTTGGGCTAGGATGGCCGCTGTGATGGAGAGGGAGAGGTGGATGGAGAGAAAACCTAGATGTGGAATGGCAGGTGCAGGATTGGATGGGGGGAAGGCTAGGGGAGAAGCAGACTGGCTGCACAGGTGCTTGGAGGAGTCAGGGAGACTGGGAGGGGCTGGAGAAGGGTGTGTCCCTTATGTTCTAAACACAAAGCCTGCCAGGTTTTTGGTTGATGTTTGGAAAAGAGAAGCGTCAGGCCTAAAAGGAATGGCTGCTTTCTTGTGGTGTGTAAACAGAAGCTTCTTAAGGGGATTGAAATGTTGGAGGGCTTGGCATACTGTCTGTTGGACAAAAAGTTTGCTCAGGATTGGCCAGGATCTTGAAGCTGTGAGCCTTGGGTGCTGCGAGGGCAGTCAGGTCACTGGGACCTGCAGGAAAAGACCGCTCACTGTTGCATGCCCCTTATGGCCACCATGGAGCTACAGACACAGGCTCCCCCTCCAACAGCCTCTGGATGGCATGGGCTACATTGGTCAGTTGTTGAGGCCTGAAGCTGCCTTTGGTGAGCTGAAGTGGGCTTGGTGTACCATTGCTTGCACTGGGGCCCAAGTGAAGACCTTACTTCCTTGGCCTCATCTCCAGGTCCACACCCTGCACTTTGTGGTCTTACAGCTCCAATATGGAAATGAACTGTGAGAAGAAGTGCCAAAGGGGAAAAGGCCACCCCAAGCAGATGGGACCCTTCCCAGCAGGAGCCAGCCCTCGACCATCTTGCACCTCCAGCCGATGAGCAGGGGTTTTCGCAGAGGGAGCCAAACATCAGAAGAGCAGGGCGCTTGGAGCAGCCAGCACCCGACAGCCCAGGACAGCTTCAGCCTCGTCCCTGCACCTTGCAGGGACCCAGAGCCCACCTGGATCCTGACCGCTTGTGTGTCTCATCCTCAGGGGTCGGTGGGGCATGCTCTATGTCAGTCGGGTCCTCCGAGAAGCTGACGGCAAGCTGAGATGAGAAGTGCAGGGTAAAGGGGAGGGGAAAGTGTCTAGGGTGGGGCTTGGGGCCATGACTGGCTTCTCTGCTCCAGGTCTTAGGAGGCCAACATCAAGCCATTGGCCAGCCTGGGCTTCTATCTGGAGGCTCTGAGGGAAGTTCTGTTTCCTTGCTCATGAGGGTTGTCAGTGGAATTCAATTGCTGGTGGCTGTAGGACTGAGGTTTGCTCCTGGTTGGTTGTAGCCAGGCTTGTTCTCAGCTTCTAGAGGCCTCCTGCATTCCCCAGATCACAGTCCCCTTTCTCCATCCTTCCATCCTTAAAGCCAGCAATAGCAAGTTGAGTCTTCAATACTCTTTGAATCTCTCTAAGCTCCCCTTCTGCCTCACTTCTCTTGCCCCAGCCAGAGAAAGTTCTCTGCTTTTAAGGTCCTGTGAGATGAACTCGAGTCCACTCAGCTCATCGGGATAATCTATTTTAAAACCTGTATCCTTAATAACACCCATCAAGTCCCTTTTGCCACGTGCTGTACCATATTCACAGGTCCAGAAGGTGGAGACATCTTTAGGGGGACAGAGTTCTGTCTACCACAAGTGTAGAGCATGACCCTGGAGGCAGCATTTGCGTATTTATTGTGAAAATATTTATTGAGCATCTATTGCATGCCAAGGTCATGCCATGCTGAAAAGCATAGTCCTGTCTTTATAGGTGCGTAGTTGGGCAATGGGATGGTGGAGGAGAGAATGGAGAGCCATTTGGAGATGACAACTGCTCTGAACAAAGGCGGAAATCTCGAGCCCAGCATGTGGCACCTGCAGAGAGGAGGCAGGATGAGTGACCACAGGAGGATGGACTCACTGTGGGGCTCAGCTGAATGGCAGAAACTTCTGGGCCTGCTTTGCTGTGTAGGGGAGTTTTCATGGCCCCCCACCTGCTTTCAGACACTTTTGCCTGGCATCATAACTGGAAGGAACTTTAGAAGTTACTAAGTTCCAGTGTTTTCAAAAGAAACCTCCTTCAGAAGATATACAACACATTTTTTACAAAAGAAGATCAGATTTGCTTGAAGCTGGGGGTTACAGAGAAGGTGTGGGGAGCCTTCCACCTGAATGGCAGGAGTAGGGGAGTGGGGACAGACCACCATCCATGAGGCTTCTCAGCTGAAGCCCTGCACTCTTTAGGATGCAGCTTGAAAACTAAGGGAGATCGAGGTCTGGAGTGAATAATTTTCTCAAGTTCATTCATCTACCTAAAAACGATCCAGACTCCTAGTTCAGCAGGTTGCTGATGACTCAAAGTTATAACTTTTTACAGCTGGGGTGGGGTTGGAAAACCAATTTGTCTTCGTAAGATCACTTCCAGGCATTGAGAAATTCTATACATAACGATGCTTCCACCCCCCCACTAGCAATTTTAATTACAATCTCCTTCTGCCTCTATTCCAAGAGTTAAAGATGTGGAACTCAGGAAATCCCTCACAAAATATTTTGATGCTCTTTTTTTAAGAGCCTGGCTTGAGATGATCTTTCTTTCTCTCTTTCCCTCCCTCCATTTCTCTCTCTGTCTTACACACACACACACACACACACACACACACACACACACACACAGCCAGTGCCTCGTGTGCTTTTGCCACTCCTGAAGGAGGGTGATGTGTGGGCACACAAGGGCAACACCCAGCCTTGCACTGTGACACCAATCTGCAGATTCATTCTTAGGAATGTGTTTTTGTTTCTAGCTGGGTTGATTCTCTCTGTTCATTTCTCTTCTGTGGCCCATCAACTCCGTGTTTCCTGTCTCTCCGCTCTCCCTGTTTGCCTGAGAGCCTCAATTATGTCCTGGATTCCACACAGGGCACGTTTAAGGGGCCTCATAGGCTACCCAAGGCATGGAGGAGCCAGCCCCGCATGAAAATCAGGGTCCTTGACATTGGCCAGGTGTGCCAGGGTTTAGGATGCTTAGCTTGCAGGCTCCTGGACCCCTCTGTCCCACCCCTCTCTCCGCCTTTTCCCATCCCCTCTGGGCCAGGGACACCTCCCAGGTGCTCTGGAGTCCTGGGCAGCACATTGGCCAAGGAGCAGTTCTGTGCACATTTTCTTGGGAGCCAGGATGACTGACCCTTGCTGTGGGCTTGCTCTGTGTTCTGGAGGAAGTGAGGATCAAATGTCCGTGTCAGCTGCAGTCCCTTGGCAGAGGCTCTAATCAGCCCTGCATGGCTACTGCCAAGCAGAGAAAGGAAATGCGTCCCCAGCAGGGAGAGCCCTTTAAACCACGGTCAGTGGTAAGCACAAGGCTGGAGTCAGGTCTTGTCTTTCCATAAGGAAATCTGTGCAATGAGTGAGCCCCTCACCCCAGTTCCAGTTGTGAGGAGGAAGGAGATATACAACAGAAAGAAAGGTGAGAAAGGTGAGAAGAGGAGTCCCAGGATGCCAGAGGGAAGAAGTATGGTCCCAAGGTTAAGAGGAAGCTATGGGTCCGGCCGCCCTGCCCAAATCCCCACCATGCCATTGCTGGCTTCTCCTTCCTCAGTCTGCCCATCTGCAGAGTGGGGGTGATACTGGCACCCACCTCCTGGGCTCTTTCTGAGGGTTTGATGGAGAAGAGAGCCTGCCACGTGGGGAGCGCTGAGTAAAAGGTAGCTATAATGATGATTGCCTTTTTTCTCGATGTTTACCAAACCTGGGTAAATGCATGAATCTCTTTGGAGGAAACCGTTTCTCTTGAATCCTGGAGAATATCTCCGAAGCCCTCAGAGTTCAGTTTATGGATTAATGACTAAGCAAAGGCCTTATTGAGGAAGATCGTTTTCCCTGGTAAATGATCTCTGCAAGGCCGGGTGCGGTGGCTCAAGCCTGTAATCCCAGCACTTTGGGAGGCCGAGACGGGCGGATCACGAGGTCAGGAGATCGAGACCATCCTGGCCAACACAATGAAACCCCGTCTCTACTAAAAATACAAAAAACTAGCCGAGCGAGGTGGCGGGCGCCTGTAGTCCCAGCTACTTGGGAGGCTGAGGCAGGAGAATGGCGTGAACCCGGGAGGCGGAGCTTGCAGTGGGCTGAGATCCGGCCACTGCACTCCAGCCCGGGCGACAGAGCAAGACTCCGTCTCAGAAAAAAAAAAAAAAAAAAAAAAAAAAAAAAAAAAAAAAAAAAAGATCTCTGCGAAAGTTTTTGCCTCTAGAGCTGGCAGAATATATTTTAGACTCGTTGAAATAAAAACACAAGTTTAGTTCTCAGAAACTTGCAGGTCCTGAGGAATTTGCAAAGCTTCCTTAAACTTGGTTAGGGAGGGAGACGGGTTGGGGAAAAATGCTGGGCTGTAGGGCAGAGTTTGGACACGCACACTTGGGGGTCTGGTTTCTGGGTCTGCTGGGGTCCACTGGACGTCCCCTGATGTGGTTCACAGGGCGGAGTACCCTCCTTCCAGCTCTCTGGGACTGACTCCTTGCAACCACCTGCTCCCCTCCATCCTCCCCAAGTTGTAACAAAGTAGCCCCTGGGGAGGCGGTGTTGCTGCCACCTGGTGGCCAGCTCTGCACACTGCAGGCTGCCCTGTCCTGGGAGACCCCAGGAGGCTGTACCTGTGTTCCTGCAGAGCCGCGCGGACTGGGTCGTTTTAGGGACACTCATCACAATGAATTGGGGTTGGTCCTTTCCCATGCGTGTCTGTGTTACCAGTGAGCTGGAGTAGGAGAGTCCCCATGCCCAGGGAGCCCCAGGCCAGCAGGCAGGTGTACCCTCCTCCCTCCTCCGTTCAGGGTGCCCACCTCCAGGAGCTTTTGCTGTCCCCAAGTTGTCTCTCCCTGTCCTCAATCCCGCTGGTCGCTCCACTCCAGGTCCGCTCTTCGGGGTAGCCCAGATGCGCTGGAGTCTCCAAAACGCCCCTCCTGGCCTCATCCTCCTGCCTGTCGGACGCCACACACTCGTCCTTGGTCTCTGTTTCCCTTTGATAAAACCCTTTCCTTTCCTTCCATCTTTCTCCAGAAGCAAAACAAGGCAGGGTTCTGAATTGTGGCTGCCTGATTGGTGCCTGATGACATTGTCAGCACCGAAGTCAACCCATGGAGAAAGATTCTGCTAAGGCCTGGGATGCTTAGTTAGCACTTGGTGGACTTGACCTTGTTTATTTCCGTACAAGGTTCCTGGGAAAGAGCTTCTTCAGAAGCTTCACAGATGAAGAGCGGAGCCTCTAAGGGTCAAGTGAAGCTTAGTGGGTCCTGGAGCCAGGATCTGCCCAGCACACTCTGCGTGGCACTCAGGTGGGGCACAGCTGAAAGTGCACCAGGATGCTGGAGGCTGAATCCCTCACAGGGCTGGTAAAATCCCAGACTGCTGTGCCCATAGCCAGAGTTTCTGACTCAGCAGGTGTGGGGCGGAGGCTGCAGAGTTGGCCTGTCAACCTGACTGCTGTTGCTGCCCCAGGACCCCATGCTGAGAATCGCTGATGCAGGTTGCTGAATCTTACCTTTGGCTGGGAATGGAGTCACCTGGGGAGACATGAATATGCAGAGTCCTGGGTCCCCACCGCCGTCAGTGGAAGGTCAGGCACCAGAGATTTTAAAACCTTCTCAGGAAATTCCAGTGTGCAGCCAAAGTTGGGAATCACTAAGTAGCTCATCCCTTTCACCTGGAGGAAACTGAAGCCCCAGGAGAGAAACAGATACCCTTGGGTCACAGGCAGAGTCAGCCCTCTCAGGGCAGGGTCTTGGGTTGGTGCTGTGGCACCTAGGGGGTGGCTTGTGCAGGGATGCACCTGTGTGCATGGCCATGCCAGGACCCTACATGGACAGGAAGCAGAGCTCAGGGGTGGGGCAGTGGGGGCATCCAAGGAGTGTCCTGCTGTGTCCTCCAACTACCCCTTGTTCAGCCCCCATCTCAGAATACCCACAAGGCAAAGGTCAAGGCCACGTTCCCCAGGTAGGACTCCGGTAGGATATCAGAGCCTGAGGTAAGTGAGCCCAAGATCCACTGTGTGGTCCCAGGGTGACCCTGACCTTGTCCACCACCTTGGCCAGGTTCTGTCCAGTGGTCTCAGTGTCTCCTTTGTTCCTGGGTTAGGTGGTTCTTGCACTGTTATAAAGAAATGCCTGGGGCTGGGGAATTTGCCAAGACGGGAGGTTTAAATTGGCCCGCAGTTCTGCAGGCTTCACAGGAAGCATGACGCTGGCATCTGTTTGGCTTCTGGGGAGGCATCGGAAAGCTTTTACTCATGGCCAGAGGTGAAGGGGGAGCAGGAGTGTCACGTGGTGAGAACAAGAGCCAGTCAAGGAGGTGCCAGACACTTATTTTTTTGAGACAGGGTGCTGCTCTGTCACCTAGGCTGGAGTGTAGTGGCAAGACCATGGCTCACTGTAACCTCCACCTCCTGGGCTCAAGTGAGTGATGCTTCCACCTCAGCCTCCCCAGTGGCTGGGACTACAGGCATGCACCACCATGCTTGGCTGATTTTTGTATTTTTTTTTTTGATGGAGACGAGGTTTTGCCACATTGCGCAGGCTGTTCTCAAACTCTGGGCTCAGGTGATCCACCTGTCTTGCCCTCCCAAGTGCTGGGATTACAGGCGTAAGCCACTGCACCTGGCCACTGCACAATGACAGACAACCAGATCTCAGGAGATCTCACTATCATGAGGACAGCACCAAGTCATTCAGGAGGGATCCGCCTCCATGACCAAACACCTCCCACCAGGCCCCACCTCCAACACTGGGGATTACATTTTAACATGGATTTATTTGGACAGGGACAAATACTCTGCAACACCAGTTACCATGATGACATGGAACCCGGGAAGCCCACGGTGGAGAGAGTGGATGGGCTGGGGCAGCACGGGCTTAGGTGGAGAACGTGAGCCTTCTCTGTGGAAAGTTGCTGCGCCAGCCAAGTGAGGCTGTGTATTATCTAGTGAGCGATTCTCCCATTAGTGAAAAAGAGGAAGAGATTCCAAAAAGAATGAGATAAATGGCTCCATGCCAGAACGTTCCTCTCACCCTAAGTGTAAATATTATAAATAAGCACACCGTGCAATCCATCTGTCAATGTGAGCGAATTAGCCGCTGAGAGATGCACACTCCTGAGGGCGTGTGTGCAGACCCTCCTGGGGGCGTGTGTGCAGACCCTCTCAGCCTGGCATCCGTCCCACCCTGGCTCAGAAGGAGGGGGCAGCTTTTGCTGAGGGTGGAGACAGCAGGTTTAAGTGATGTTATCCTAATGAAGGGACAGAGATGATTTAATGACGTGTTTTTTTATGCTCCCAACTACAATACATCTCTGGTGACTAGCACCAAGTGCTGAGTGCTATCGTTGTTCTCCCTGCCCCTTAAATTAGGTGGTAGAGTGCCTGGCTCGCCAGAAGAAAAGTGCGATTCTTTCTTTCCAGGGGAGGGGGCAGAGTGAATGATGAGCAGGTTCCTGACAACACAGGAACCCTCCGAGTACCCATGCCGTCCGAGTCCCTCATTCGCCATCTCCCTTTGTCATGGGGGCTGGACTTTGCCTGGGGATGGAGCTTGTTGTCCTTAGTAGTGTTGCAGGACAAGCTGGTCACCTTAGCCAGGGTGGGGGAGGCAGCTCTCCTCAGCTCTTGGCCCCGCTCTGGGGTGGGGGCGATTCCTTACAGCACAAGCCGTCTCCGGGCTCTGGAAGGAGAAGTGTCTCTCTCAGGTGAGACTTGCTCCCTCCTCCCCACCCATCTCACCTTCCCTTATCCACCCATTCCCAAGGCTCCTTGGAGGCCAGACACCTGGAGCTCCCTCTTGCACCACAAGCAAGGTGCTCAGCAAGCCTAGGACGCAACCTCCTGCCCTGCCCTGCTCTCCCGTGGTTCATGCTGCTGGTTACCACATTTCTCTGGCCAGCATGGATGCTGTGTGTGGGCAGGGCCAGGCCCTGATCCTCCTGGCTCCGTGGCAGTCATGGGCACAGAGCTTTGGGCTGGGGGAATGTTTGTGGAATGAATAGAAGACGCTGGTCCGGATCCACCCCATGGCCGATGCTCCTGTCCTGGACCTGGTGGGCACGAGAGGTGCTCACACCCAGGATGCCCTGTGGTTCTTCTCCAAATGCACCGAGCCATGGGGCAATGTCTCCTCATGTGAACCTGGGGGAGTCTGAGCAGACCCACGTCCTCAACCTTCCTTGTGCATTACCAGATCCTTGGCCAAGAGGACAGAGCCTGGAATCTGAGTCCACTGGTGCAGGATGTGGAAGTAAACATGAGCCCCAGTTCTTGGAAAGAAGCCTGGCCTTCAGGCTTGACCCCAGCTGACCCCAGTCCAGGCCCTGCAGTGCAGGCTGCTTTGCCCTTGGATGAGAGCTGCCTGGATGACAGCAGTGGGTGTCTGCTAGCTAATCAAGCTATTATTAGAATTCAGCAAGAGTCCTAAGGATTTGATTTAGTAAATTTCATCCTGTTGGGTCTATTATCAACATCCTATCACACTCCAAAGTGTACACGACAAAACCCAAATGATAATTGGGTTAACATTGTAACTTCTTAAGCAATAATAAATTAACCCTCATTTAATAACCCACTTTAAGAGTGGAAATGGCTATGTTAATACATGATAAAATATCTTAGTCTGTACATACGAAACACCCTGGAAAATACATTAAAAATTAATTATAGTAAAATCGATGTGATTAGAAGCAAAAGTCCTTTATGCAAAAGCAGTAAATGTGCTGAAGATGTTACGGGAAGGAAAAAAGCACCGTGTGATTAAAGAGCTGGGGAATGCTTATGGAAAACTTTTAATAAACGTTCTCTCCTCGGGCAATTTTGATAACAGATATTTAGAATCTGATTCTCTCTGTCAGATACAGCCATGTGAAATGCTCTCTGTCACTTTTTTTTCTTTTTTTTCCTGTTGGAGACTTTTGGCTTGGTTTGCAGATGTCTGGTACCACCCAACGCCCTGTCCTCTTGGGGGCTACCAGCCAGGAGTCCCTTGGTGCTGACCTGGCTCCTCTGTCTGCCTGTGTTAGTCAGGATGGGCTGGGTTATGGTGCAGTAACAAACAACACCCATCTCAGAGCTACCAACAACATTCTGTTCCTGCCTTCTGCAGGGGTCAGTGCAAGGCTGAGCACTCTTTAGAGTGACCCTGTGTCTTAGTCCATCTGGGCTGATGTAGGAAAATACCATAGGCTACCAGGGTAGCTTAGAAAATGATGAGCTCATTTCTCACACTTCGGGTGCTGGGAAGTCCAAGATCAAGGTACCGGCAGATTTGGTTTCTGGTTCGGTGCCAGCTTCCTGGTTAGCAGATGGCCCCTTCTCACTGTGTTTTCACACAGAGGCTTCACCCCCATTACCTGGTCACCTCCCCAAGGCTTCACGTCCTAATACCATCACCGTTGGGGCTAGGATTTCAACAGGGGAATTGGGAGCACAGATGCAAATACTTGGAACATGGCATGGTGGCCTCGTGATGGCTACGAGTTGTACCTCCTTATAAACAGGCACTTGCTCAATTACCAAGGCAGGAGAAGGAAGTTCTGTATGGTCTCACTGCAGCCGTTTCATGCCTCTGCCCGGAAGTGGCATCATTTCATCGGCCAAAGACAGTTACACGGTCATTTCTTGTTTCAAGGGGCAGGGGAAGTGCAAGTCGCATGTTGCAGTGTATGTGTTTGGGAGACGAACCTGTTGCTGACAGCGGCCTCCTAAGGAAAAGAGATCACAGTGACTGGACTGGGAATCCCCCCGAACATTAGTTCACAGCTTCGGGGTTACTGATGTCCTAGTTTTAATCTCCAAACAGGAGCTATAGCTGGGATTTGGCCTTTCAGAGGGTTTCATATGCAGTGGCTCCCAGTCACCCAGAATCATCCCCGATCTCAGACCCAGGGGGATGAAATCACTGCCCTGGTACCAGCAGCCCCAGAAGAAGAGTGCTTGCTTCAGCTGCTGGCTGAGTGGTGAGCTCAGGGCCTGGGGACGTTGGTCCTTGTTGGCTCCAGGGGATGGGCTGGGTCAGCTGTAGCCACTGGAGAGCCAAGACGTGGATTCCTGGGAGCATTTCTGAGCTGCTACCAGAAGCTTCTCTATGTCACTGGGAGAGAATGTGGGGCAGTGCGAGGCTTTGCTCCCCAAGAGTGAGGGCTTCACTGAAGGAAAGAGAAAACACTGTGTTGCTGCTCCAGTTCTGAAAGCGCTGGGAAATATAACTAAGAGTGGGGAGGGGCATACCCTCCATGCCCGGGAGGCCAGGTGGGAACATGCCTCAGGCGTGCTGGCCGAGTGCACTGGCTCATTCCAGACCCAGCACTGGCCAGACCTTTCCCAGGCCCAGGGCTGAGCCCAGGCAGCTCCCCACAGTCTCCCTTGGGCCAGGGCAATGGCAAAGATCGGTGGAGCTGTGCTGAGCAGGGCTGGTTATTTTATTCCTGCTTTCCATCATGAGTTTTATTAATATGCAGCCACGGTGAGGCCAGCAGATCAGCAGTCAGCTGCCTGTTTAAGGTGGTTTGTCATAGATCCCATGAGGAGGGGGCAGGCCATGGCACACAGGGCCACATGGGAAAGCAGGGTGTCCATCAGGAGGCAGAGGGAGCCAGGGGCAACGTGGGCAGAGCCTTTATCGTGGTTTCTGCAGGAAGGATAGGCTCGTGTGGGTAATTTCTGTGGGCTCTGGGACAGAGAGGCTGCCCCTAGGTGTCTGGCACCAAGCCGGGGTGACTAGGGCAGGTGGATGGTGGCCCCGGGGAGAGACCTCGGTAGAGGAGGTGGTGGGATGTAGGCTCTGGGTGGGTTGGCATTAAAGGAGGGCTCCCAGCCCAGTCCTTTACTATCTCTAGGAATTGGCCAGCCCTGGGAGAGGCAGTCCCTCCAGGGTCAGCAAGGCACTAGAATTCACAGTGTCAGAACACAGAAAATTAAACTTCATGATTAATACTATTTTTCGAAATCTACCAGAGTGAGTGCAGAGCAAGAAGAAGCCATGAGTGTGCTGGGGTTTGAACCCTCCTATAGCTGCTGTTATCAGGAGGAACAGGGGGAAGCCATTGCCTTGAAATTAGAGTTTGTTGGCTGGTCTTGCAGGAGCATCCAGGCCCCTCTTTGAACCTGCATGCTAATTCGGGGAGGAAGGCTGTGAGTCTCATTTTGTAGACGAGGAAGGTCAGGAAGCAACTGGCTAAGGCCCCCAGCTCAGAGCAACTCAGGAAGACCCTGAAACACCATCTTCCCAGGGGAGCTGACCTCAGTGCTTCTGCCCTGGTCCATCCGGGCAGGATGCTACATGGTGGAACGCTTTTCTCAGGTACAAACCTCTGCCCTGGGATGAGCTGCAGCTCTGACCACAGCGCCGTCTTGGCTGAACGAGCCCGTGGTCCTGTGTCTCTCCTGATGTCACTTTGCCATTTGATCTTTTATTTATTCTGTACATGTCCACTGTGTTGGCTCAGGCCAGAAATCCTGCCTGCGACCACCTGCACAGCCCTGGGCTGGAGGGATGCCTGTGAAGGCCTCTGCCTAGGCAGGGCCAGTGTGGGGGTGGATGCAGAGTAGGAGGTCCCAGCAAGCATTCGAGGGATTGTACCCCAGAGCTCACGCCCCCCGGAGTGCAGAGCACCCCCAGAGTCACTGACAGGTGGGAGCAAATCTTAGTTTTGCACCAAAGTTACAAGTCGTTCTGTTTTTTGTGCTTTCTTTTTTCTAGGCTCCTTTTGGGCACTGCTCAAATTCTCTGCCTCTGATTCACGACAGGGCAGCCATCTGTGCCAACAAGAAATCTGCGTCTTCGGGTGAAGGAGCTTTTAGGAATAAATCCAAACAAAACTTTAAAAAAGTCACACTTAATCACACTTTCTCTTTGTATCTGGAACCCAGCCCAAACACTGATTTGTAGCCCTTTAGCGCAACTCGGAATTTGCCGGATTATCCTTTGTATTTATGTAGCTCATAAGTCTCCCTTGACTGGTGGGATGTCTCCATAAATACTCGGTGGCAGGAACGCTGCGAGTGTGGGCTTGCTGGCAATGGTGACTTTCATATTTCAAACACGGCTAAATTGAAGGAGATGGATTTGGGTCTGAGACGCCTCAGCGCATTCTGCAGTCTTACTTAGGTTCCTAGTTGCACACAACATGTTTGCTCTTTTCTTTCCCTTTTGGGACACCCTGTGATCTTTCTGGATCTCCCATTGGCTGTGGGCTTCCTATGTCTCCAACAGGGATCCGCAGAGTATCTCCATTCATCCCCATTGGAGCTCTCTGTAATCGGGATAGTCACTTCCATTTCAGAGGTGAAGACAACAAGGTTAACAATGGTCAAGTGTCCAAGGTCACCCTGCTCGAGAGAATCAGGGATTTGAAACGTAGTTGTTGTGACTCCAAGGCCCATGTTCTAAACCTCCATGCCACATAATGTCTAAAACAAGAAAATGTCCAGGATAAGACCAGGCCCAGAGTTGGATGCCTCCTGGCACTTTCTAGGGCCAGCCCCGCATCCGTGAGCTGGAATCTGATTTGGGACGTGGTGCAGGCCATCGTGATGGGGCTGAGAGACGCACCGCGGTGTCTCTGTCTGTGTAGGAGCAATGGTTTCCATGTACAGCCTGCCCAGGAAGACAAGGCTGGCTTCCAGGAAGGAGAGGGTTCATTTGGCTGGGTAAATAGGTCCAGTTTTGTTTAAAGGACTGAGAATGAGGATGTCAGCCTCAGAGACAGAGACAGTAAGGCAGCACCTGCCGAATGACGTGAAGGGTGGGGGAGGTGGTGGGGTTGGAGGAAGACGGATGGCACTGTGAATAATGAGAAATCTGGATATTAACGGGAGAAGTGAAATACAAGGCTGACAGAAATGTCATTAAAAATGGATTGAGGCCATGGGAGGAGGGACAAGGCACAGAGAAATTCTTCATAAAAGATGTTGCTCAAGAAAGGGGGAAATGAAACCTCAAACACGCATTTTCCCAGCTCGCCAAGTCAGCCTTTTATTGTGAATCCCAGTTAACTCCTCTGGAACAAGAGCAGGCTTGGAATGGAGACTTGACTTCTGCTCAAGGCTGGGCGGGGGCTGGGACCGCTGGACCCACCATCAGGGGTGCTGCGGCCCTCAGTGCTCTAATGGACAGGTGGCTTACAGTGTGCTCCAGGGCCAATTTTTGGAAAATTTCGATATTATACATAGTATCATTTCCAAAGGTAACTTCCGGAATACTCAGTTAATTAGGATAACCCTGGCCCAGTTATTTTTAGGGAAAACATGCTATTCTGGAGGAAGCATCTGCAAGATTTTTTAAAAAAAACAGTTTCAGCAGAATAAAATTAGGCAAAATATTTTCTGCTCTGGAGAAATAGCTACAGGGATCCAAATGTGACCAACAGCCTAACCACAGCTTCTCTTTCGATATGTTATATTCATAGCTATGTCTATTATATGTATACTTGCACACATGAATATACTTGCACGCATGGATAAATGCATAGACAGATGATAGATGAGTGCATAGATGCCTGGATAGATGCATAGCTAAATAGAAAATGGATAAACAGATGGGTATGTAGGTGAAGGCAGGTGCACAGATACCTAGATAGATGCCTAGACAGATAGATGTATAAGTAGCTGCACACACACACACACACACACACACACACACGGCGAGGGAACAAGGCTCTTCCATCTAAAACAGAACTTTCTACCACCTGGCGGCTGGTGTGAATGTTCCTTGTGCCCAGCCCAGCAGGGGACACAACTTTTTTTTTTTGAGACAGAGTCTCGCTCTGTCGCCCAGGCTGGAGTGCAGTGGCGCCATCTCTGCTCACTGCAAGCTCCGTCTCCCGGGTTCACGCCATTCTCCTGCCTCAGCCTCCCGAGTAGCTGGGACTACAGGTGCCCGCCACCTCGCCCAGCTAATTTTTTGTATTTTTTAGTGGAGATAGGGTTTCACGGTGTTAGCCAGGATAGTCTTGATCTCCTGACCTCATGATCTGCCCGCCTTGGCCTCCCAAAGTGCTGGGATTACAGGCATTAGCCACCGCGCCTGGCCAGAGGACGTCACTTTTAAGGATGAAAGTGAATGCCCATTGCAGCTCAACTGTCTTCCCCATGCTACCATCATGTTGACCTGAGGAGTAGCTATGTGGATTACTCCCAAATGCCTTTGGTCACTGCACCTGAAAGCCTGTCCCTGTTACACTTGCCTAAGGCAGAGGCCCTGCTGTGGCTCCCACAGGCCCCGAGTCCTTCACTTGCTGTCTTACTTGCTTGTTTAACCCCCAGCTCTGCTCTTGGACAGGTGGGGAGAATGCCTTTTTATTCACAGCTGCAGCCTAGCACCTAACATAGTGCCTGGTGCATAGTGGGTGCTCCCTGAACACTTGTTAAATGAATAAACAAAAGAATTAATCTACAGGTAGGATCACAAGTCCTCTGAGTGGCTTTTGCTGCCCTTGACAGTCTGACCCACTTATCTGCAAACCTTGCTTCCCAGCACACTCATGTCTGGGAGGATTATCTATCTGTTTATTATTCATCTATCTATCTATCTATCTATCTATCTATCTATCTATCTATCTATCTACTATGTATCTATCATCTATCTACCTATCTAACTATCTAGATCTATCTATTATCTATCTTCTATTTACTATGTATTTATCATCTATCTATCTATCTATCTATCTATCTATCTATCTAATCTATCTATCATCCATGTCTCTACTATCTGTCTGTCATCTATGTATCTACCTAATCTTCTATCAATTACTCATCTATCTATTTATCTATCTATCTATCTATCTATCTATCTATCTATCTATCCATTATCTATATATCTTCTGTCTATCTGTAATCTATCTATCTATCTATCTATCTATCTATCTATCTATCTATCTATCTTCTATTTTTTAAATCTATCTGTCTCTGTCTGTCTATCTATCCATCCATCCACTATCCATCATTTATCTATGCATCTATATATCATCCTATTGAAAGCATGTTCTTTATCCTACCAAATACTTGATCAGAGAACCTGGGGCCTTCCATAATAGAAGGCACAATCCTATCTGTGCTGCCAACACTCTGCTAACACCTTAGGACTTGTTAGGAAAACCTGTGTCCCCTCAATGGCTTCTGCAAACTGTCCACTGAGAGTCACCACTTGGACATGGCTGGAGGACAAATTCTCAATGTGGTCTTCCTGCTCCAGTAGCTTCTGTATGTAGCTCTTCTGGGGAAGACAGAAGTCCCGCCCTGTTCCTGGTTTCCTCTGGTGCCCTCTGTTTGCTAGCAAGTCTGAGTCTTCCTTGGTGTGGGGGCTCTGGGGTCACTTTGATGCCCCATCTCAGGCCTGTAACAGGTGAGAGAGCAGGTACTGGGCCCTTTGCCTCTGAGCACAGCCTTTCTGGGGTCAGTCTTGGCAGGTTGGCTAGGAAAAAAAACTGCTGCCCTGGCTGCCCGCCCCACTCGCAGGCCCCATCAGCAGTAGTTCAGTGGGTTGTTGGGGGACTCTCTGCTCCTGAATTACCAGGAGGTTTAGTAAAGATGAAGATCCCAGAGTCAGCCCCACCAGGATTCAGGGAGGCCTGGGTGTCAGTTGCTCCACAAAAGCTTCAACCCTATGCCCTCCCCGTCTTGCCCCCTGAACCAGGTGGCTCTCGTCCCACCAGGTGGGAACCTCTGCCCTGGAACACACGTGGGTCTGAGGTCCCAGCCTTTAGTGGAGATCCTGGTTTGGCTTCCGGGGGACCAGCTGTGTGGCTTGGACAAATGCCTTTGCTTAGCCGAGCCTTATGTTCTCATCTGCTCAGAGGAGAAAGGAGTACAGCTCTGGGGGATGGTGCCACCTTGTCTGGCACCTGACAGATGCCCAGACACTGCAAGTTCCTTCCTAGTCCCCTCCCTGAATGCCTTAGACACCAGGAGACCCTAGCGTGGGGAGGGAGTGTGGGGGACACCCTGAAAGCCAGGGGAGAGGTTCCTTGATGTTTGTATCTGAGCCGACAATTCTATTCTTAAAGGAGGTTCCCTCAGCATCCTCAAGACAGGTCCACTTGTACACAGGCTCCATTAGCAACAAACACACCCAGTTAAATATGCAAAGAGAAACCCATATGTACAACACACACCTGAAGATGCCTGCATACAATGACTGCATACTTGCACACATGCCCTGACACATACATCAGCACACTCATGCATGGGTAAGCACACACATGCACAGATGCACACACATGCACACACATGCACATATCCACAGGCATGTGCACACTTGCACACACACACACTGCCCATGCTTGCTAAGCAGCATTCTCTCCAGTGATGGAGGAAGGACTCTGAGGTTTGGCTGGATTCTGGTGCCCCAGCTCAGCACTACAGCCAGCTGGCTTGGGGCCAAGGACTCAGGGGCTTAACAGGAAAGGGTCCTGGTGCCAGTTTGCTGCTTGATTTGAGGAGGCAGAGTTGGACCTGGGCTTGCTCCTTGAGTGTCTGCAGCCTGGCCCTGGAGCTGCAGGTAGACGCTGCCTGCACCGCTGAGTAGAGGTTGTTCAGGACATAGACTCCATCTCTGCCCCCAAATCCATGTTGAGGCTGAAGGTGTCCAGCTGCCAGCCTTCTGACTTGCCAAGCAGGGGATGTTTGAGGATGTCCAAGGAGGCTGGGGTGAGGCAGATACCCTCCTGGCCCCACCAGGTCTTTGGAGGCAGGAGCAATGGCTGCTGTGGTGAGTCCCGGAGGTTGGATCTTTTTTCACAGTTACTGCGGGACAGCCCCTAAACAGGATTTCGAGGCATCTGAGAACCTTAGCATCTCCACACATCTCCAAGTGTCTGAGATGAGGCCAGGTGTTGGCAGGGGTAGTTATAATTCTAACAGCAAGAGGAGGGTCTTGAAGCCAGTGTGGGCAACAACCCCTGGGAATATTGAAGGGACGTGGCCCTTGAAGGATGAGGGGCTGACCTGCATCAGTGGGAGCAGTTGCCTGTTCATTCACTCATTCATTTAGTCTGCAGAGATTAATTGGACATCTGTGATGGGGAGAAGGCAGACTCTATAATAATGGCCTCTCAAAGAGACACGTCCACATCCCAATCTCCGGAATCTGTGAATGTGACCTTATCCTGAAAGAGCGTTTTTGAAGTTGTTATTAAGGATCATGAGATGAGATCGAGTAATCCTGGTGGGTCCCAATCCCATGCCAAGTGTCTTTATGAGAAAAAGGCAGAGAGACCAGACATGGACAGAGAGGAGATACTGTGTGAAGACAGAGGCAGAGATTGGAGCGATGCAGCCACAAGCCAAGGAACAACTGGAGCCCCCAGAGGCTGGAAGAGGGGAAGAAGGATCCTCTAGGGCTCTTAGCGGGAGCACAGTGCTGTCCACCCCTTGATGCCAGACTTCCATCCTCCAGAACTGAGAGACTAAATGTCTGTTGTTTTAAGTCACTGAGTTTGTGGTCCTTTGTTATGGCAACCATGGTACTCAAATACAGTTAGAATAAAGTGACACAGGAGACTTGCAGGTGCCTGGGAGTGCAGTGAGAAGCCCCTCGTCTAGCTGGGGTGGGGTCCGGGTGAAGGAGAGGGACTCCAACTTCAGGTGCCTGGGGAAAAAGACAGTGCATGAAAAACGAAGACCCCGGCTGAAGGTAGATCCCTCTCCCATCCGCTCTACCAGGGCTCAGTCGGTGCTTCAAGAAATGTTTGCTCTTCCCCCAACTTTTGTCGTGTTACGAGTCAATGACAAGCATAGGATGAGCGGATACTTACAAAACACGCTTGGTCTGGCACAGAAAGCCCCAGAAACAACATCACTGTGATGCACTAGCTGCCCTCCAGGTCATTGCTAACCTCCAGCTGGGGATACACAGAGGAGCATGGGTGCCCCAGTGCCTCACCTGAATGGCACTGCCCATCTGCCCTGGGTGAATAACCTTCTAACCAGCAAGAGAGGCTGCGGTGGATGTTGTCATTCCATTCCAGCGATGTTTTAAGACTGACCTAAATCGAGCCAGGCTCCTTGTCCGAGCCCTGGGCTGTCTCCTGAGTCTCTGACCTGCTCCCTGTAGACCGGATATAGTAGCCTGGAAGATGTGTCCTGTGCTTTACTGCTGGTCCAGAACAGCTGGCTTCCTGAGAGTTTCCTTCAGCTTCTACAGATGGGGCCATGATTCAAATCTGTGAAACAAGGGCTCCCTGGAGATGCAGGAGAATCCAAGGGGTCAAAGAGTTTCCAAAGTAAAAGCTTCCCAATGAGAGAAATGCTTCTGGGGCTTCCTGCAGAGCTAGGGGACATACCGTGATCCCAGGTACCTGGCCATGGCCAGTCTCCGGCGTTGTGGGGACGCTGTTTCCACAGTGCCCAGGGAGAACCCGTTTGCTCTGGGGATAGGCTGGCCGCACATGCTGGCATTGCAAGGGGGAGGCGGCCCCATTCCTCATGCCTCAGCTGAGTGCCTGCTTTAGCTAACCTCTGAGGGCTCCTTCTGTGCCAGACCTGGACCGCGTCTTTGGAATTTTTTATTTCGTTTAATGTCATGGAAGCTTTAGAGGTGACAATGACGGTCATCATTCTTGTTTTGCATGTGAAAACAGGTAGATCTGATTTATCTAAGATCACCTGGGTCACATGGGGCAGAGGTGGGCCCTGGGTTTGGTCTTCGCTATGAGCCGTAAGATCCGATCATCTCCTTGCTGGAAGGAACGTGCCAGGTGACTGCGAACAGGTAGGGAAATAATTTATTTGCAAAGTGGCCCTGGATTGGGGCCTGGACGTGTCTGTGCCCATCTCCCCTTCTCTCGCTAGTGTCCGACCATGGGGCTCGGGAGGACTGCACACATGACAGTTGAACAACAGTGCCTTTGGCAGGCGTCTTGCTTTCAGATAGATAAATAAAAATACTGCCACCAACTCAAGACAGCCACTGGTATGTCATCCAACCATGTGGGGGAATTTTACACAAATTAATTTATTTAGTTTGGGGCTGTTTTGGAATCTGGCTTTAATTTAATTTGTTGAGATTTGACTCGATTAAAGGGTATTGATCTGGGGTGCCTAAAATTGCTGCCATTTGTCAATAGTGGCTTGCTTGTAAAATCTCATTGTTAATAAATCAAGTCTCAGGCTGTTCAATATGTAGTTATTACAGTTAGGATACAGAGGCAGCTTTTGCCCTCTGGCACCCGGTGACAGATGAATATCATTAAAAGTTGCAAACACTCTTTTGAAAGAGTTTGATCTTTGCTTTTATATGGACTTTCCATCCCCAGCTCCCCTCCAATGTGGGCCTCGAAAGAAAAGTTTGAAGAACTTAGAACAGTTGTCAAGTTTCAGGAAACAAGACCAGACTTAAGGCAGCTGGAGCAACCCTGGGTTGGGAGACCCCTTGAGATTGTTTAATTACTTTGTTAGGTAAATGTTCTCCTAAAGTCACCTGGGGAAACCATGTCTCCTTAGGAGAGTCCCTTCTTTACAGGACAAGAACAGAGTGTGCTGGGCAGGCTGAGCTTTAATTTAGTTCCAATTGCTTTATTAGGACAAAGTGTGGCAGACGGCTCCTTAGAGCAGCTGTAAGGCAGCAATAATGACAATCAATTAATAAACTGTCCAATATTTATGAATCACCTCCTTTGTGTGATATGGCTGTGCTAGAGGCTTAATAAATATTTGTTAGTACATATTTTTGCATTTCAAATAAGAAAGGTTGCCACCCCAGAGAGCTGGAACTAAAAAAGACCCGGGAATTCATCCAGTACAGCACCCTTAATTATAAGGGAATTTGAGGATCTTTCCCCAACATAGCATGGCCCAGGAGAGGCTGTGATCCAGAGACCCCCAACACAACCACTGCTCCTGCCCCTGAGCCTGTGCAGGCTGGCACCGGTGCTCCAAAAGCAGCCTTCGTTGTGGGAGAACTTTCAACCTGGTCGTTCAGGGTTTGTGGAGCGCACTGCCCTGGCTCATCTCTCTCTTCCAGGACTCCGACTTACTGGCAGCCTTGGAGAGATCCGTCCTGTTGGCACAGAACTCCTCTGTTTTGATTCTCTCACACCGTGCTGGTGCAGGATGAAAAGTCCTTTGAAAGGCTCTCTCCCTTCTGAACACTTCATCATCTTCTCATTTGGAATCCAGAGAGAATGGCTTTTCCCTCCTTTCTCTCCTTTGTTCTTTCTTTAATGTGCTGCAGAAATGCCTTGGGGGAGAGTCTGTGCTTGGCGCCCGCCCTGGAGCAAGGGTTCTCTGCAGAGTACCCCGGGGATGCAGGGGTGGTCCTGAGCCTGGCCTCCACAGGACGGACATGTTTTCTACAGGCCGCTGATTTAACGGGGGCAGTGGAGGCAGAAATTCCCAGCAGCCTTTGCAGTGGGAGAGGAGCAGCATTACAAGATGCTTGACAGAGGCGGTTGGGGTGCGTTTATGTTACTGTTTACATGTCTTCTGGCCTTGGGGCATGAGGGCTGGCCTCCGAGCCTCCCTGGAGTTGTGTGGCTGGAAGGAGCTCCAGGGACAGGGAGGTAAAGCTTCCTACCTCCTGGTACTTTGCAGCAATTCCAGTGACTGTGCCTCCAGGATTGGGGCGCTCTACCTTCAAGGCGAGCCCTGGCAGGGCGAAAGGTCCGTGCCAAGTGCACATGAAGGATCTGCTCGGAGCTGTTTGCGATGCATAGAAATTGGAGAGCCTTGCTTTTCAGCACTATTCTTTTATTCATAGGCCTGCGTGTGAGAGGCTTGTAAATGACATTACCAATTTTGCATTAAGCAGTTCTGGCAAGGCTGGCTGAGTTTCTACATTTGGGGCTTCATGCCGGGGGCTGGACTGGCTGACGGGCCAATTGCTTTATTAGGCATCTTAAGGATATGCCTGTGTCTTGGCTTTTTAATCTAAAAGTCATTAAGGGGCTCTGTGTTGGGCAGAAATTGATGGGCACTCACCTCTGTTTCTGTGTCCTTGGCACTAACTGGGAGGGCAGGCCTGGTCCCTGAGCCCCAGGCTCACTTCCTCCTAAGCCTTCAGGACAGATGCTCAGCCATCTGGGAAAAAGCCTGGGGCAGGCCGACAATAGCGTTTGTCTCCTCTTCCTTTGGGTCTGATCTGTTCTCAGTGGGCTGGAGCTGTCTTCCCTGTTCAAACAGAGCAGCACTGGCTGTGGGGAGCGAGACCCATCCTGGCCTGAACTGGAACGTGGGGAGGGCTCACCAGCTTTGCTCGTTCCCAGCTGCTGCTTCCTCTCCTGCCTCCGGGTGACATCGTGATGGGAGCTTTAAAGACCTGGGCCCTTCAGAGGGGAAGCCAGGAATGTGCATCACAAATGCAGCCAGTCCCAGGATGCTCTGTGGGGGATGGGCAGAGGACACTGCCCTCTTGCCCGGTACGGAAGGAGACAGTGACTGTTTGGCTGTGGGTATGGCACAGACGCTGGCATGCAGTAAGTATGCACGTCACCTGGTTGTTGAATGCATACATAAGGGACTTAGTACTGACTCCTGGTTTCTGAGTCACTAGCACTGACAAAAAAGAGATCTAAAATAATTCTCTTTTCTCTCTCTCTTTTTTTTTCTCTTGAGTCAGAGTCTCTCTGTGTTGCCTAGGCTGGAGTGCAGTGGTGTGATCTTGGCTCACTGCAGCCTCCGCCCCGGGTTCAAGCCATTCTCCTGCCTCAGCTTCCTGAGTAGTTGGACTACAGGCGTCCACCACCACGCCCGGCTAATTTTTTGTGTGTTTTTAGTAGAGACGGGGTTTTACCGTGTTAGGCAGGATGGTCTCGAACTCCTGACCTTGTGATCTGCCTGCCTCAGCCTCCCAAAGTGCTGGGATTACAGGCTTGAACCACGGCGCCCGGCCCTTCTTGAGCTTTTTCAAAGCCAAAATGATATGCATTGCTCTAGTGAACACAGCGCCCTCCTCCTATTTTGTAGGTGTCCGTGGACATTTTGTATATCTGCACATTAAGGAGGTTCTGCGGTCAAATAAGTTTAGAAAACATGAGGATAAACAGAAAGCCAGGCAGCCTGAGACCCGAGGCCACTCATGTCACCGTAGGAGGCTCTGCCAATGACCCCTGGAGACACACACACCTACGACTCCAGCCTTAGTTTGGGACGAACTGACTTAGTGCAGGATGACCTGCGGCTGCTTCCAACAGCTGTGTCCAGCCTCAGAGGATGAAGGCGATTCACATTTGAGGCTCTTCAGAATAACGTGTCTGGCTCTAAGGCAGCTTCCAAGGAGGACATTCAGCCTGCTGTGGCTGTGAAGATATTTAACCCGACGTCATCCACTGTGAGGCGGAGGTTGTGGCATGTTGTGGACAAAGCGGCCGGGATTCTGTCACCTCGCTCTGCATACACCAGCATTTAGTGCAAGGTGTGAGTGAGGGCATGTGTGGTATATCATGCCTGTGTGTTTGAGGGTGCAGGGGCTAGCGAGGTCCTGACAAAAGAACTTTCTTCTGCAGATCATAGAGGTGAAACGATTCCTGTGCCCAAAAGGGATTTTAAAAATAGCTCGAGAAGCTGAAGGCAAGACACAACAGACAGTTCCACTCAATTTGCTGCCTTCAGCCCGGCTACGTGCTGGAAACATTTGGTCCTGCTGAAGCATGCTTGTCTGGCTCCAGGGTCAGGGCTGGGTGTTTCAGAAATGGAAATGCAAGCTTCTGGCAGCACTCGCTTTTCCTGTTGCACTGACTTGTCGCTTTGTTTGCTATCTTGTTGTACACAGACAGCAAAGGGGCCGCAGGCCTCAGGTCAGCCTGATGCTGTGTGCATGTGTGTGTGAGTGTGTTTGTGTCTGTGAGGGTGAGTGTGTGTGAGCTGAGTCAGCTGAGGGACTTGTTCTCAGCACCCCCTTCCCTTGCTTTCAAGTGGATCCCACCTTCACTTTGTGGCCCAAGCCAGATTTGGCAACAAGGAACAAGCCACCTAGAAGCTCAGGCAAGTCCCTCCTGCCGAAAAAAGGCTTGGGCCCCTCCTCCAGGACCTGTGATCAAACCACCGGTGTTCCGCTGGCTAACGTGATGGACGTGCAAGCAGTGCAATCGCACAACGCCCCTAGAAGGGCCTCTGGTATGATTTAATGCTTCGCTGTTGCCATCTTGAAATTCACTTTTTTTTTTTTTAAATTATACTTTAAGTTCTAGGGTACATGTGCATAACGTGCAGGTTTGTTACATATGTATACTTGTGCCATGTTGGTGTGCTGCACCCATCAACTCGTCTTTTACATCAGGTATAACTCCCAATGCAATCCCTCCCCGCTCCCCCCTCCCCATGATAGGTCCCCGGTGTGTGATGTTCCCCTTTAAGTTTTATTTTAAGTTCAGGGGCACATGTGCAGGTTTGTTATATAGGTGAACTTGTGTCATGGGGGTTTGTTGTACAGATTATTTCATTACCCAGGTATTAAGCCTAGTACTGGTTAGTTATTTTTCTTGATCCTCTCTCTCCTCCCACGCTTCACCCTCTCATAGGGCCCAGTGTGTGTTGTTCCGCTTCATGTCTCCATGTGCTCTCATCATTTAGCTCCCACTTTAAGTGAGAACATGTGGTATTTGGTTTTCTGTTCCCGCCATTAGTTTGCTAAGGATAATGGCCTCCAGTTCCATCTATGTTCCTACAAAGGACATGATGTTCTTCTTCTTTATGGTTGCATAGTATTCCACAGTGTATGGGTACCACATTTAAAAAATCCAGTCTACCGCTGATGGACATTTAGGTTGATTCCTTTTCTTTGCTATTGTGATTAGTGGTGCTGTGAACATAGGCGTGCATGTGTCTTTATAATAGAATGATTTATATTCCTTTGGGAATAGGTCTAGTGACGGGATTGCTGGTTTGAATGGTAATTCTGTTTTTAGGTCTTTGAGGAATTGCCACACTGTCCTCCACAATGGTTGAACTAATTTACACTCCCACCAACACTGTGTAAGTGTTCTTTTTTCTCTGCAACCTTGCCAGCATCTGTTATTTTTTGACTTTTTAATTACAGTCATTCTAACGGGTGTGAGATAGTATCTCACTGTGGCTTTGATGTGCATTTCTCTAATGATGGTGATGTTGACTTTTTTTTTTCCATATAATTTTTGGCCACATTCTTAATAATTTTTTATTTTTGAGTTTGTGTTTTGTAAGTTGCATCATAAGACCCTGGAGCATGGCCGTGGACAGAGCAGATGCTGTGACATGTGTCCACTGTTTCTTGCCTCTCCACTGGCATGCAGCATTCTTTGAGGCCCCATAAGTGCAGAATTCGAGGATACGTGGGAGATCAGCAAGACTCAAAGTGGGTGCAAGATCAGTGTGCTACATCTGCAACAAAGCAGGCCCTTGACAGCTCTGAAAGCCACACTCTCCACTTGTACTAGAACTTGCTTCGAAAGCAGAAAGAAGGCCCTGGCATCCTAAGAAACAAAAACCACCAAGAAGCCCTCTCGTGTCTGTCCTAATTTGTGTTGCTCCCAGTGTAGCCAACCACTTATGCTGAAAATATGATATAAAAGGAAAGGGAGAGAGGCAGCCCAAGCTCCTTTTCCTTTCAGTCCTTCCATGCTCATCAGGAAGCCCGAGGCAGGGAGTGGGGGTAAATGTACCTGACCAAGAAGGGACATGGAAACAGCTGAGCTGGCTTAGTACAGCGTCTCCACTGTTCTAGTAAGAACGGGATACATGTACAAGCCACACCATAGGAATTGAGCAATTTTGGTGATTCCATCCATGAGATAAATGCTCTTACATTTGCATTTAAAACTGGCATTGCACAGGATAAAGGTAAATGGTAAAATCCACACTGATGACTTACAAGTAAAATTTTTCTTTACTTGTTATGGGATTACATAGCAAATACATATCATCATCCTGTTGTGATTATTTTTATTTGCTATATAAAAATGCCTTTCTTCCACTGCTTTTCTCTCAACTTGTCATGATGATTTTCATTTGCTATGTAATGCTAGGACCTTGAATGGCACTTTTTTGCACTCGGCCTTACCAACAATGGAGCTAGCAGGGGTCACACCTTCCTATTCTGCGGTTTTGGGGCTGAGGTTGCAGATGGGAGTTGTCCTCAGCTGGGCCTCAGTAACTGCTCTTCCTCTCGCCTTTTCTCATATGTTTCTTTGAGGCTGAGCTCCTTCTCAGCCCTATGCAAAGCCCCACATACCACACAGAAGCTTCTAAGAGACAGATGACTAGGGTGTCCTTTCTGTAGACCTTCCTTTTTCTGCCAGGATCCGCCCCAGAGCTACTCAGGAACTTTTGGTGCATGTATGTATGTATGCATGTATGCATGGATGGATGTAAAGATGGTGGATGGATGAATAGATAGACAGATGGTGGATGTATGGATGAATGGATAGATTGAAGGATGGTGGATGAATGGATGTATGGTGAATGGATGGATGGATGGATAGATGGATGGAAGGAAAGATGGTGGGTTTATTGATGATTGGATGGATGGATGCAAAGATAGATGGAAAGATGGATGGAAGAATGGTGACTAGGTGGTAAATGGGTGGATGGATGTGTGGATAGATGAGTAGAGGGATGGTAGATAGATGAATGGGTAGAAGGACAGATGGTGGATTAATGGATGAACACATGAATGAATGGAAAGATGGTGGATGTTTGGATGGAAGGATGGTGAATGGGTGGTAGATGAGTGGATGGATGGAAGGATAAATCCCTCATATAGTCATTGAGTGCCTTCTCTGTGGTAGACACTGTTCAAGGTGCAGAGGATACATCAGAGAACAGAACAAACGAAAGCCCTGCCCCTGAGGAACATAAGCGTGCCTAGAGAATGAATGAATGAGCAAACTAGCTAATGCTCCGTACTGTCTGCCCCAGGAAGGCTTCACCTAAATTAGGCACAAAAGCAGCACTTACAACCAGGCCGTGTGCTACTGGGCACAGCCTGGTGTGAGAGAAGCCCTGAGAGTCGTGGGCATTCGGAGAAGACGAGTGAGGTGGGGGCCATTGTGCGGGTGAGAAGGCTTCATGCAGGGTTGGGGTGGGGTGGACAAGTCTTGACCAGGAGAAGCTGTAGATAATGAGAAAAGCTGGGGGTGGACCTGCCTGCCTGGGTGCAAGATGAATGAGGACAGTTTGGGGTGGGTGAGGCTTTGTTCATAAGATAGGGAGAGAGGGGTCTGGCGGGAGTCTGGGTGGAGAATAAGGACCATTTTCAGGCTGAGGGGGCCTGGAAGCTGACTTCGGTCCAGGCCAAAAGGCATAAGAAAGAGAATCCCTAACAGCCACTGAGCAGAGACCAGTGCCATCTCCATAGTAAATGACAATGGCCGCCCCATGCCTAACTCCCAATTCCGAGGCAAGGGGCAGCATCTGGGTTGGCCTGGAGAGGTTTCTGTGCCAGGAAAAAAGGTGCTCAGGCAGGCAAGGGGCAAATTCACCAAGAGATCCCACATGCTCCCCCCTTCTCTCCATCACTGTCCCTGGAGCTGAGCGCTGGACAGTGTTGCAGAGACCTGGGGCTTGTGCCTGAAGTGAGGACACAGAGGGAAATGTCTGCAGCCCCAGCGGGGTGAATGCCCACCACAGAGGCCTGGAGCTTCCCAGGCAAGGTTGGAAAGCAGCCCCACTAAGATCGAGGATCCTCTTCCTCCCAGCCTTGCCAGGGTGCTGCAAGGATCAACTGAAATAATAGGGGTGCACACACATGCCTAGGGTGCTACTCACATGATCATCAGTGGTGGTCTTCTCCTGGGAGCGCATTTTTCCCAGGGGGACAGGTGGGAGAACCTGAGGCACTGAGCCCTAGAGGGCTGGTGGTGCAGGCAGGGTGAGCGTGTGGTGGAGGGAGGAAGCCTTGCTCCTATGGCCTCACACTTTTTGGGGGAGTCACCTACTGACATCTCTTACAGAGCTGAAATCCAGGGTCTTGCCTGGTTGTTCTGCTGGCCCTGGCCCTGGCTACCTTGCCTTTTGCCCAGTACCTGGTCAGCTATCAGTGTCCTGGTGTGCCTGGGTAGAGCTCCAGAGGAGCTGGTTGACTGGCTGGCACCAAAACAAGATGGGCGTCAAGTGTCTGATGAGTGGATGGGGTCTCTAGTGGCACCCAGGCTGACACTCACAGGGCCTGGCCTGACCCTGTGTGGGTTGTAGGCAATGGGCTGCCTTTGGGTTTGGACAACTGGTTCACTTTTCCTAGAAATCTGATGTTGGACACCAGCCTGGGTTTCTGTAATAGTTTTCAAATACGCTTAACGCGGCCACAATCAGGGCCCCATGCAGACTTTGCGGAGATGCGGTGACTCTGGTATTTCATTCCTCGCTAACCTTCAATTTTTGTTCCTGACCTTTCTCCATGAAATATTTCAATATAAATAATGCAGTTTTGCAAACACATTGCCCTGATTACTTTGTAGGGCCCTGATTCTCCATGTGTGAAAGTCTCTGAAGTAAGTAGTAATTTGTTCCCCTTTCTGGTAATTGCTGTTTTAGAAATAGCTTCTTCAGACGTCTGCCTCAAATTGGCATTGCCCCGACTCTCCGTGCGCTTGCCAGACGCAGCTGCTGTTTGCACGGCTCCTGCAAAGTCACGGTGCAGAGGCCTGGAGGCAGACAGTCCTGGGCTGTGGACAGTGGGCTTCTTGCCATCACCTGGTCCAAGGCCTCTGCAGGTAACCCCTGTTTAGGTGCCCAGAGAGAAGAAAGAGGCCCCGTTCCTCTGCCTGCTCCTCTCAACTTTGAGGCTTGTGATGTCAACAGCTGCCAGTTTAGGCCTGGATCTGAGCCCAGCCCTGCCTGACAATGTGCTGGCTGGACAGGTAGGGGCTGACTAGACAACTGAGGGCTGACTGCACAGGTGAGGTCTGGCTGCACAGGTGAGAGCTGACTGTACAGGTAAGGACTGGCTGGATAAGGGAGGTCTGACTGGACAGGTGAAGGCTGACTGCACAGGTGAGGTCTGGCTGGACAGGTGAGGACTGACTGCACAGGTGAGGTCTGGCTGGACAGGTGAGGACTGACTGCACAGGTGAGGGTTGGCTGGACAGGTGAGGTCTGACTGCACAGGTGAGGGCTGACTGTACAGGTGAGGGCTGACTGCACAGGTAAGGACTAGCTGGATAGGTGAGGTCTGGCTGGACAGGTGAGGGCTGACTGTACAGGTGAGGTCTGACTGCACAGATGAGGACTAGCTGCCCAGGTGAAGGCTGACTGGACCAGTGAGGGTTGGCTGGACAGGCGAGGGCTGGCTGCGCAGGTGAGGGTGTGTGAAAGAAGTACAGCTGCAGTCCTGTCCTGGAAGAAACTTGCAAACAGATTTGAACCTGGAACTTGTCTATCACACTTGTCCCAAAGTTGCCCTTTCCTTTAATTTCCAAAATGAAACCATTCATGCCCCCTTACTGGCTGTGCTGCACACCCATGGTTTTTGCCACTGATTCTCATCTCTTCTGGAAATGCTCAGCACGTGTCCTCCGCAAGACCGCTGAGTGGCGATGGGTTATGTCAGCCAAAGGAAAGGAATCTAGGGGCCAAAGTGTCCACAGGCAGATGTCAATTTTGTGAGGGCAGACCTGGGGACCACTGCCATGAGGGCCTCAGATCGAAGACAGAAGACCACACACAGCAGAGCAGTGGACCAAGGCGTCAACCCAGAGAAGAAAGTGGTCAGGGCTCTGCAGCGCTGTCCTGCGGCAACCCAGCCCCTGAGGGCTGCTGCTGGAGATGCAGTTCTAAGCGGCAAATCTGAGCACGCTCTGCAGACAACTTCCCTCCCATGTCCTCTGACTACTCCTAGGGCAGAACTCCTCATCAGGCAGCCAAATCATCATTCTACCCATTTTTTTTTTTTTTTTTTTTTGAGACGGAGTCTCGTTCTGTCGCCCAGGCTGGAGTGCAGTGGCCAGATCTCAGCTCACTGCAAGCTCCGCCTCCCAGGTTCGTGCCATTCTCCTGCCTCAGCCTCCTGAGTAGCTGGGACTACAGGCGCCTGCCAGCTCGCCCGGCTAGTTTTTTGTATTTTTTAGTAGAGATGGGGTTTCACCGTATTAGCCAGGATGGTCTCGATCTCCTGACCTCGTGATCCACCCATCTCAGCCTCGCAAAGTGCTGGGATTACAGGCTTGAGCCACCGCGCCCGGCCCCATTTTTTAAATTAATTCATTTATCTATCTGCCCACCATTCCTCACCCAGTGTGTTCATTTCTGCAGCCTTAAGGGCACCACTTACTGCACAATCTACCCTCTGTCAACATTGGCAAGCGACTTGCCCAATGACAGTGTCATCACACAGCTGGTCAGAGGCTGCATCTGGCTTTGAACCTGGGTTTGCTGGTCCCAGGGTCCCTGTAGCCCCGATGATATTTGAGCTCCATTCCTCCTGGAGAGCATCTCCTCCCCTTGGCAAATGCCTGCTGGTGCTTAAGAAAAAGCTCAACATGTCCTTTCTTCCACAGAGCCCTCCAGGCCTGCTCCAGGCAGTTTTCACACCTCCCTTCTCAGGCTCCCTGGATGCCCTGTGGTTGCTCCAGCCACACTGATGAGATCCTGTGATTCCGTGTTTGTCCCCTGAGGGCAGGGACTGGATCTCGTTGACCTCCATGCGCTCAGCACCCATGCAGGTCCTGGTATATTGTAGGTGCTCAATAAATGCTCCAAGAGTGAATACATGAATGAAAAAATGCGCAGGGATGTCTCTGTGTGCCCCGGATGGCCCTCCTCTTTGCGGTGTGTGTGGCTGTCCACCCAGGGGGTGGGGGCTGCCAGTGTCACAAGTGGCAGACCCTTTTTTCCTTGCTCCTGGGTAGCTGCTGTGAAGGAAGGGTCAGGTGGCCAGGGGCTTCCAGCCACTTCCAGGGTAGCTGTATCTAATCGAACAGGAGGACTGCTGGGAGGGGAAAAGGGAAAGTGAAGATGGGGGAATCCTTCCTCCCCTCCAAGGGGCTGGGCCCAGTTCCCATTCACCAAGACCGAACAAAGCATGTTAATCCTGGGTGGCTATTTTGAGCACTTGGTGATTAATTTCCTTGGAAGGTTAGAATCCAACAGGGGGAAAAAGTCGATGGCTAATCTATTAAGCTCCTGGGGTAACTTAATTTACATGTTTTTAATGATTAATTCTACCTGAGCATTCCAGAAATTAAGTGGGCCTGAATTGCTGAGCGCATTCCAGGTTGGACTCATGTAAGTAGGGACCAAGCCAGGAGGGTGAACACAGGAGCACCTTATCCGGCATGAGAATGACATGAGTGAACTCCCCAAGGCCCGAGCTCCTTGCTTCTTAGACATTTTCCTTGGCGATAAACTGCCTGCCTCAGTCTGCAGAGGACAGAGACTCTCCAATCCATCCTTTCCGGAGATAAACAAACCCTGCCCAAGTCCTCTGTGATGAATAAATGACAGGAAATATCTCTGCCCATTTCTCCAAGTCAAAGTGCAAATTTGACCAGCCTCCCCCTCCAGGGACTGCTGTACCCCAACCTGTGAAGTCTCAGGCAGTCCCAGGGCAACACGGTTGGCCAGGGATGCAGGAACAAGACTAACCAGGTGACTGGGACCTCCTCTGGCAGGTGATTTGGGGCTAAATCGGAGGACTCCATAACATTGTCTTGTGTTGCAAATAGTGGAGCCTCTGTTGGTTCCATTGGTCATTGTAAGGAAGGAGACCACTACTACTCCTGCTGCCATCTTCCCCACACCTTGCCTAGTTCACAAGACAGGAGGAAAGAGAGAAAGCAAAATGTTAGAAAGAAACAAAAGTAAGATAAATAGCCAGACAACCTTGGCACCACCACCTGGCCCTAGGAGTTAAAAAAAAGTAGTAATAATAACATCAACTCCTGATCTAAACTACTTGTGTTATCTGTAAATTCCAGACACTGTATGAAAAAAGCATTGTAAAACTTTTGGTTCCGTTAGTTGATGCATGTAGCCCCCAGTCACGTTTCCCACGCTTGCTTGATTTATCATGACCCTTTCATGTGGACCCCTTAAAGTTGTAAGCCTTTAAAAAGGCCAAGAATTTCTTTATCGGGGAGCTCAGCTCTTAAGACGCAAGTCTGCCGACGCTCCCGGCCAAATAAAAAACCTCTTCCTTCTTTAATCTAGTGTCTGAGGAGTTTCATCTGCGGCTCGTCCTACTACAGTTGCACTAGGTTGAATCATGTCTTTCTGAAATTCCATGTCCACCCAGAACTTCAGAGTGTGTCATATTTAAGAATAGGGTCATTGCAGATGTGCTTTGTTAAGATGAGGTCATACTGCATTCAGGTGGGCTCCATTCAGATAGGATCAGTGTCCTTATGAGAAGAGAAGAGGTACAGACAGAGGGGAGATGGCTGTGGGAAGATGGAGGCAGAGACGGGAGTGATGCAGCCACAAGCCAAGGACTGCCAGAGTCACCAGAACTAGGAATGGATAAGGAAGGCTTTTTCTTTAGAATCTTCAGATACACAGGGTATTAGTTTGTTCACACACCGCTATAAAGAAATACCTGAGACTGGGTAATTTATATTTTTTTTTTTGTTTTTTGTTTTTTGTTTTTTTTTTGAGACGGAGTCTCGCTCTGTTGCCCAGGCTGGAGTGCAGTGGCCGGATCTCAGCTCACTGCAAGCTCCGCCTCCTGGGTTCACGCCATTCTCCTGCCTCAGCCTCCCGAGTAGCTGGGACTACAGGCGCCCGCCACCACGCCCGGCTAGTTTTTTGTATTTTTTTTTTTAGTAGAGATGGGGTTTCACCTTGTTAGCCAGGATGGTCTCGATCTCCTGACCTAGTGATCCGCCCGTCTCGGCCTCCCAAAGTGCTGGGATTACAGGCTTGAGCCACCGCGCCCGGCCTGAGACTGGGTAATTTATAAAGGAAAGAAGTTTAATTGGCTCACAGTTCTGTGTGGCTGAGAGGCCTCAGGAAACTTACAATCATAGCAGAAGGTGAAGCAGGCATACCTTACATGGCGGCAGGAGAGAGAGGAGAAAGCGAAGTGGCAAGAGCCTGTTGTAAAACTATCAGATCTCACGAGAATTCACTCACTAGCACGAGAACAGCATGGGGGAAACTGCCCCCATGATCCAATCACCTCCCTCCCTCAACTGCAAGAGGTCTCGCTACAATTAGAGAGGAGATTTGGGTTGGGAATACAAAGCCAAACCATATCACATGGTGTAAACGCAGCTACTCTGCCTCTCCATTGCTCGTGGAATCGAGGCTTGCAGAGGTGCCTGTCTGCACCCATCCTGGAGATGCATGCTCCCGGTTGTCCATTCATGCACACCCATGGGAACCTCTCCCAAGGTGGGGGTGGAGCACATGGGGACTCTGCCCACCCTACAGCAGTGAGTGTTGTGAGGGGTGGACCCTGGAGGGCTCTGCTATTGTGGGGCTGTTTCCTCAAGCAGCCTGGAGGCTCTGGCATGACAGAACTGGCTTCTCCTCCTCCGTGGTACTCCTCCCAGTGGTGCCTGCTCAGGCAGAGTGAACAGGCAGGGGGCCCACCCTCCTCTTCTGGACTGTTGGGGTGGCCACACAGCTCCAAGGCCCTCTGCTCTGCCCCTGCCTGGCCTCTCATCTCCCGTGGAACTCAGGCTTCCCCGTTGCATTCCCTCAGCATCAAGCAGTGTCCAGGGAGCATGAACAAGATAAGGGGCTCTGGGCCAGGGTGACTGAAGTTGACAGAGGGAGCTGCTTGCAGAGGAAAGGGCACAGGTTTTGGTTTCATTTACTCACTGGCACAATGCCAGCAGCATTCAAAGCCACCACCAGGAGGGCTGTGGAGAATCGAAGGGGTCAAGAAGAGCTTTGTACCATGTGATCTTTTTCAGATGATAGTCACCAGCAATACCATTCGGGGACGGTGGGTTGTGAGGGCAGAGGACGTGTGTGGGAGATTCTGTCTGGGAAGCTTCTCTTCCTCTTCTAAATTTCCCCTGGGGAAGAACAGTCAGCTATTTTTGTAATAAAGCTCCTTAACAAAATCCCCAAAATCTCAAAGGCTCACAACAGTGAACATGGAATTTTCTTGTTCGTGGTCCGCAGGTGGCTGTGCTGGAGGTGTGGGTCAGACTCGAACTGGCTCCATGTGGCTGTCCTTCTGGGTTCAGTGCACTTTGGAGCTGGATCTTTTCCTGGCAGGTGGCAGAGGTGTTAGAGGGACAAGTGGCCCCAGGCAATGCCTCTGAAGGACTCAGCTTAGAACTGGCACTTAGTTAGTTCTGCCACGATTTCATTGATCAAAGTAAGTCACAAGGCCAAGCCCACAAGGGTGGGATGGACAGAGTATCCACCCCCAGGAGAGCTGTGGCCAGGGAGGGGAGAGAGGGCAAAACTAAGCAAACAATACAATCCCCCCATGAGAATTATTTCCCTGTGTGTGTGCAGCCCTGCCCTCCTGCAGTGGAGGCTGAAGGGGTCCCTGGAGGTTTCCACTTAAACTTAAACTGTGTTAGAACTTGGAATAATAATACAAAGATCTGGGCTCTCACATCATCTGGGTACAACCACGGAACCTACAGTCACTGGATCAAGCTCTCCCTGCCCAGTGCTTTGAATCATGATGGGAGTCAGGGAAAAACCGTATAAACAGTTACAAATCAAGTCCACTGGTTACAGACAATACCTACTGGCTGTAGGCCATGCCTATTGGTTACAGACCAAGCCTGATGGTTCTGGTGCACAAGACAGTCTCTGTGACTAAGAGTGACCCAACCACAAATGCCTGCAGTGTTGTGGTGAAGAAGCCGCGCAGGAGAATGGAGGTGGTAAGAGCAGGCTCATCAGCGTCAAACTGTCCACTTTTAAGTTTGGGATCCAGCTCTTAGGAATGGTATGGACTTGGAAAATTACATCCTTTTACTGAGCCTCAGTTTTCCCATCTGTAAATAATGGGATGATAACAGCACCTGCCTCCTGATGCAGAGTTGGCTCAGCACAGGGCAGGCAGGGCAGCATCCCCAGCCCTCTGCACCTCCGGAAGGTGAGAGCTCCCTGCTTAATAACGAGCTGGGCTCTGGGACACTTACCCGCTGCCTTGCCTCCCATAAGTCACTTCATTCTTGCAAGGAGCAGTGGCTGTGTTTGTGCTAAAAATCTAAGCTAAAAACCAGTGATTCTTTTAAGGGTAATGTTGAGCTTAAACTATGTTGGGACTTGGAATAACAATACAAAGAAGAACTGACTCCAGGGAGAACTCTCTGGGCTGGCACTGTGCTTTGTGCCTGGCAAGCACCCTCTCGTCTCATCCTGGGAGTGAGGACATGTTAACATCGCAGACAGGAAGAAATTGAGGCTCAGCGAGCGGGAGGGCCTTGCCGAGGACACAGCCGGCGAATGGCTGTGTGACCAGAGCCCGTACTTGCAGGGAGACCTCTGTGCTTGCTCTGGTTTCATCCTTTAAGCGGAACACCCTGCAACGGCCCCGGGGAAGCCCCCCTGCCTTCCTTCACCCCAGGGACCCCAGGAACATTAGCCAATAATGAGAATTTCTGGTCTCCCTCTCCCATCTCCTGTCAGCGTTCGGCTAAAAACCTTCCATCAGCATCAACCCTAATGTTTTCAGGCAAGTCTTTAAATTAAATTCCGTGGAAATGGTTTCATTTCAATGAATCAGATTGGAATGGCTGGGAGCAATCCTAGCAAGAGAGCAGATGCTGCGAGGGAGACGTGGAACTGGGGCCAGCGGGCCTCTTGGCATCTTCCAGCCCCACCAACTGCCCGTCAGCTCCCATTTGGTGGAGGCCATCGCCTGGAGAACCAATAAGGGTGACATCTCAAGCATGTGAGCAGAGCCACAGTTGGAAAGATAATGTTTGCTCAGCGCCCCGAGGCGGGTGCTCAGCAGAGCTTCCCGGCGGGGCCTCCGACTGTCTGGTCCCATTAGTGTCTGAGGACAGCCTGGTCTTCACGGCCACTGTCTGTGCTCACAAAGAACATGGATCTCTGGCTCTGACCCGAGGCCTCCAAAGCCCAAAGTGTGGGAGAGGCAGCCGGGTGGTGTCGCACGTTGAGACATCTCACTCTGCAACCAGTGCCTACTCATCACTGCTTGAGCAGAACCCACCGTGCTTGCCTGGCCCCCTGATTGTCCTGGGCTTGAACCCAGCTCCATTGCAAGGTCAATGTGTGATCTTCATCGATCTCATTTCCCTGTTTCCAAAATAGAAGTGATACTTCCCATCTTAGAGGACAGTTGTGAGAAGCAGGACAGGGCAGGGGCCAGAGCACCCACCCTGGACCTAGAATGCCTGCGTGGGCATCTCAGCGATGTCATTACCTACTGGGGTACCTGGTGACTCATGTCCGATCAGAAGGACCTCCTCGGGGTTTTAAAGTGTGGGATGAACCGAAACAGCATAAGCAAAATACTTCAAAGAGTCTCCAGAACATACGAAGCATTGGCCAGGCCGTTTATTAGATCCTTCCTGCAGCCCCACAGGCAGTGCCCAGGAGGCATTTGTGGGATGAATGCAGGATCCCGTCACCTGGTCAGGAAGACACCGTAGTCTGTCTGGGCTTGCAGGGGGGTCAGAGTGGTGGCAGAGGGCAAAGAAGATGCACAGATGCTGCCTCCAGGACCTGGGAGCATCACACTAGGTCGAGGGCTTAATGCCTTTGTAGGATGTTTTGTGGTGGAGAAGGATGGGGCAGCATGGAGGGTACAGGAGCAGCAGCACTACAGGCAGGGAGGCCTGGCAGGGCAGCACCCAGGGGAAACCTGCGGCTGGACGGCTGTGGAGAGGACGGACCCAGACCCCCTTCACTGTTGGGTATGGTGGCTCAATGCCTCGGGCCCACAGTGATTTCAGGACTCATGAAATGTTTTAATTGCTTTTAAAATCAAAAGGAAACAAATGAACTTTTAGGTTGAGGAAAAATGTTTTCAGTATATAAATCAATAGATTCCTCTTTATACCGATGCCTTTGTAATATATATGTTTTAATGTTTTTTTTTTTTAATGGAAGGAGGGCCCGGGAAACTCATGCTGTGACCTGATAAATGGCATGCAGAGGAGTGTGTGATTTTCTCAGGCCAGGCATGGGGAGCTATTAGAGCCTTCCAAATTAAAGACATTAAGAAAGGACCTTAGGAGATGGCAAATGGGTAGGTGGGGCCAGGGATCCTGGAGAGGATACATTCAAGGGGCGCTGGTGCCCCCAAGGTGGACTTGGGCATGATTTGTTCCCCTGTGGTGAGGATGGACATTTGCTGAGGGCAAGGACAGCAGAAGCTCCTTCCCTCTGCACCTGCTGACCAGCAAAGGGGCGGAGGCTGTGGCCCAAGGCTCCCTGTTCTGTTTGGGAGTTGGTTTACCTCTCTGTGTATGATCTGCTACCTTCTACCTTCCAGGGCAGGGGCCACAGGAGAGTCTTGCAATTCTTGTATTCCTGGAGTTGGGCACAGACAGCCATTCTTATCAGGACTGGAATACTTAGTTTTGAGTAATTATTGGATTATTCCCTTGACTTTTCAATTACACATTCCCCATGCTCACAGGAAGGAATGCCACACATTCCCTAGACCTTTGGAGGGGGAGAAGGTGTTGTCCTCCCCCTCACCAAGGATCGATTGGGTGTGTGGCTACTCTGAAGGTGTATAACAGTGCTGTAATATTTGGGGAACAGGCCTGAGTGACATCCTTCCTGTTATCTTCCATCAGGGCATCCCTTCGAGCAGGAATTTTCTTTCCAAAGTACACGTGCGTTCTCAGTAGGTGGGATGGCAGTCGGGCCAGCCAGAAGCCAACAGGCCAATCCATTCTCAGGGCCTTGGCATCAGTCAACAGAGGAATTTAATGAGGGCCTTTTAATCATTTATTCTAAAATGGATGAATGTTTGCTGCTAACATCCAAACACTCGCACACTTTATAAATGACTCAGCCCTAATTTGGAAGACAGATGAGCCTTGATAAAAATCAGCCTGGGAACAAATGACTTCTTTACTTAAAACTTGGACACAGCTGGTGAGCGTGGGCTGCCACTTGCTGGATCACTGTCTGGGTTAAGGATGCTGTCGTTAGTGAGACAATGCAGGTCACAGCTGCACAAACAAAGAGATGACGGAGGGGCGTCAGCCACTGAGGGGCATCAGACATAGCAAGGAATGCAACTGGCCCCAGTGCCTGCCTCGACCTGTCTGGTGGGCACGAGCAGTGGCTCTGCCATAGGGTGCCAGGTAAAGGAAACCAAGGACAGGCAGGTGACCATGGCTTTTACATATAAGGAGGGACTGAGTCAGGAGGAGAGTGGGGAGAACTTCAATCACAACAGAAAGATGCCATAGGGTGGAGACACCTGGATTTCAGGAGTGCTTTTGATCATGATGAACATTTGGGCTTCTAGAATGGTGGAATGGATTCTGTCAGATGAGAACTGGACAACATGACCTCACAGGATCCTTCTTTTGTTAAAGACTGTGGGACTCCATGGATTCCTGTGAACCTTCCGAAGAGTCAGTAGAAGCAGAGCTCTATCACTCCCACATTCCACATTCTGCTAACCACCAGCTGGATTTGCCCTCACAGTGACCTCTTTTCACTCCTTCCGGAAATGTTTCTGGAGCTGAAGACCTGGCTGAGCACTTGCATTTGTCTCTGCAACATCCATCAAACCGTTTAAACAAGTCTTTGCATTACCTGGAAAGCAGAGCCTGAAGCAAGGGTTCGAATGCCGATCCTGGGTTTGAAAGGCACAAGGCCAGGGTGGCAGGTGAGGGGTAGATGGAGGCAAGGCAAGAGAAAGTGCAGAGCCGGCGCTGGAGTGCGTGACCTTGCCTTCCATCTTCCACAAAGAACCACGAAGAAACTAGCAGGCATGAGAAAGAGCCACGAAGAAGCCGACTGATGTGTTTGCTCAGCATATGGGCCTTCTCTGGAAGATTCGCAAAGGGAGATGGGACCTTGGGGATGTCTGTGAAGAGGAGGAGGGGTGGGGACCTATCTGTTCCTCCAGTCTCCCATTTTCCTTTGGGAGTTAATTTCCACAATCCCTTGAAAGTTGTCATTGGTCCTCTAGTAGCCGTAGGGGAAGCCAGACCCACCCACCACTCTGCATTGTGACATTTTATCCAAGTCTTATCTTGGAGGGACAACTTAGTGGGCTGGAGACACTGACCAAGAGAGAGGGGAGATGAAGGTGGCCGATGGAACCTGAGACGGCGCCTAAAAGCATAAGCTTATGTTTACAAACACCACGCAGGGAAGGACTCTTATGTGAACACGCTACGTGATAGGGCCCTGCCTTCAGGGAACTGGCGGCTGAGGAGGAGGAGATCGCCATAGCCAGGAAAGGGCAGTAACTGGTGAGTGAATCATTAAATAATAATAGGAAGTAGAATTTGGAGGACAGCTATGGGGTGCTCACAAGTGTGGCCAAACGCACAGACACCAAGAATCTAAGTTCTTTTTTTCCCTCTTCCATTTGCTTAGGATTTTTTTCAAAGCACACCCAGACTTCGGGGAAAGTGTTTGGATGTTGAGAAAAACCCTCTAAACTGACATAATTGGGTTATTTGGTTAAGTGAAACTTGGACAAAGTGGGGGAGCATAAAAAATTGCAACAGGGGTGCCATCAATATTTTCGTTTTAACATGAAACATATAACACGATGTCATTTTGTTAGTCATTTGGTATAAGGCAAAGCCCTTTTCTTTGAGAACAGTTCCCCTGATTGGAATTCCAGTCTCTCTCTCCCTCTCATAAAACACACTCGTAATATTCAATCTTTCATTTCTAGTTTAGGTTTCTTTGGGGTGGACCAAGAACTTGAAGTCATATATAAAATAATCTGAGGTTAGAATCCTTTTAGATTCGTATGATTTATTTTCCAATCGTTCATGGTTGACTTGCCCAACCTAATTCAACTGCAATAGATTTAAGAACTTACCTTTATCTATTCTTTCCAAAGCAGTTGATGTGGTTTTCAGAGCTGCAGCTCTCTTTTCATACTCAGACTGATGGGCTTATGTAATGTTTAACTCAATTACCTCATTACAATAACAAAGGCAACTGGTATAAGTAGGTTTGGGAACAAACACAGAAGACTCTGGGTTGGTGCATTAGCTTCCTGGGGCTGCCCTAACAGGTACCACTAACCAGGAGGCTTAGAGCAACAGACATTTATTCTACAGAATAGAAGTCCAAGTAAAGACGTTCCCTGGACTGCTGGCTTGGTTCCTTCTGGAGGCTCCAATCTGTTCCATGTCCGTCTACCACAATCCTTTCTGTTTCTTGGCTGTAAAAACATCACCCTGGTCTCCGTCTCCACCCTCACATGGTTTCCTCCCTGTGTGCAGCTGCCTCTCTGTGTCTTCTCCTCTTCTTATAAGGACACCAGTCATATTAGGACACCAGTCACAGCACAGAAAGCCCCCCCTCACAACATGGCATACCCCATAAAGTGCACACACACCCACACATGCAAGCTTACACACACTGTCATGCACACACTACCATGCACAGTGCCATGCAGTTCTCTCTGTGTGTGTCTTCTCCTCTTCTTACAAGGACACCAGTCATATTGGATTAAGGTCTACTCTGGTCTTTACAACTGCAAAGACCCTATTACCAAATAAAATCCCATTTATAGGTTCCAGGGGTTAGGAACTCACTATATCTTTTGGGGTGTCTTTTGAATGAGACCCATATCTTATTCAACCCTTTACCATGAGCCGTACTCTCTGGTGGGAGCAGAAGGGTACAGGCTGACTGCCAAGCAGCTGGCCACTGGAAGGACAGGGCGAGCACAGGGTGGTGGTAAGGTCTGCAGGGGGTCAGTGCAGTGAATTTGTTAAATGGAGTACAGTTAAGAGCGCTTCAGCCATCTGGGGTATTTGCAGCTTGGGATTCCACAGTTCTGGGATATCTTTGCAATACCAGAAGGACCTTAGCCTAAGGCTGGAGTGTGGGAATCAGCTCCTGCTGCCTGGGTTGGGGCCGGAGAAAGGGCCCAGTTCTTTTTTTTTTTTTTTTTTTTTGGAGACGGAGTCTTGCTCTGTCACCCAGGCTGGAGTACAGTGGCCGGATCTCAGCTCACTGCAAGCTCCGCCTCCCGGGTTTACGCCATTCTCCTGCCTCAGCCTCCGGAGTAGCTGGGACTACAGGCGCCTGCCACCTCGCCCGGCTAGTTTTTTGTATTTTTTAGTAGAGACGGGGTTTCACCATGTTAGCCAGGATGGTCTCGATCTCCTGACCTCGTGATCCGCCCATCTCGGCCTCCCAAAGTGCTGGGATTACAGGCTTGAGCCACCGCGCCCGGCCAGGGCCCAGTTCTTATGGGAAGCCAGAGGAAGAAACTTTCTCTCTGAGGGAACCAGAGGGTGTGGAGAGGCATCAAAGGAAGACCCTGGCCCTGTGACCCTTAGATACGGCCAGGGGCAGATAAAGCCTTCAATGTCGCCAGAATTCACCCAGGGGCAGTGGTTGGCCAAGACAGAGACCAAGCCAAAGTCTTCTTCCCACTGACGCCTCCCCAACTTTAAGCCATCCCCGAGTCATGCCAGTTTCACTCCTTAAGCATTTCTCAAATCCCTCTGCTACCTTTTGGTTCTTTGAATCCCAAGCTGACCCCAAAGCGAGGTATGATAAAAGATTCCCTAAGTCTAGCACTGGTCAGGGCAACCCATGCCCCATCAGGGTTGATCCCAAAGGACCACGATCTCCAAACACACATGGAAAAGTCAGGGAGGGGGAGGCCATGGGAACGTCTGGCCATTAGGGGGACGGGGCCGAAAGAAGGAGGTTTCTGGGCAGAAGAGCCATAGAGTGTTATGTTCTTCCTACCGACCTCAAAGATTGTGTTGGCAGCCACAGAGTGAGGACCGAAGCTGATAGCTGGCTGGGCTCCTCCAAGACCTTGGTATACCTGCCTCTCTCACCTTCTACTGTTGCAGGACGCATGCCTGAGATCATCACCAGCCACAGCTTTGTACAATTCAGGCATTCAGGCTGCTGTAACAAAATACCATAGACTGGTGGCTTGCCAACAGCAGAAATTTCGTTCTCACAATCCTGGAGCCTCTGAAGTTCAGGGTCAAGGCTCGGGCAGATTCAGGGTCTGGCGAGGATCCCTTTCCTGGTTCACAGACGGTGACTTTTCTCTGTGTCCTCACGTGGTGGAAGGGGTTGGGGGTCTCTCTCGGGACTCTTTTCTAAGGGCAATTGTCCCATTCACGAGGCTCCACCCCCATGACCTCATCACCTCCCAAAGGGCCCACTTCTTCATACCATCCCCTCGGGGTTCGGATTTCAATGTATGGCCTGGCGCAGTGGCTCACGCCTGTAATCCCAGCACTTTGGGAGGCCGAGGCGGGTGGATCACATGAGGTCAGGAGTTCGAGACCAGCCTGGCCAACATGGTGAAATTTTTAGTCTCTACTAAAAATACAAAATTCGCAAATTAGCTGGGCGTGGTGGCTCGTGCCTGTAGTCCCAGCTACTTGGGAGGCTGAGGCAGGAGAATTGTTTAAAAATCAGGAGGTGGAGGTTGCAATGAGCTGAGATGGTGCCCCTGCACTCTAGCCTGGGCAACAAGAGTGAGACTCCATTTCAAAAATAAAATGATTTCAATGTATAAATTTTGAAAGGGGATGCGCAAACATTCAGACCATAGCACACACCTTCTCCTGGGGCAGGGCACACAAATCTTTCGCTGCTTCCTGCTGCCTTGTCCTGGTTCCATGCATGATTAGAACTTAAGAAAATGGAGCCTCAACATTTCTCCAGTAAAAAATGGCTTTGTGCAACATTGCCCGTGGAAACCAGGCAGGCACCTTTGCGGGATGAGGGGCTTTCCCACCTTGGGTTTGGGCTTACTGCAGCTTCGTGCGTGCAGCTTCTCGGAGCAGCTGGGGCAGCCCTTTGCTTGGCGGTGTTTTGGTCAGTGAGGAGTGTGTGCCCTGCTTAGTCCAGGGATGGAGGTGTGAGCATGTGTTGTACTGGGGTCTGGATGTCTTCGGTCTTTACGCCTACAGCCCAGGCTCTGGGACAGGCATAGGGCCACAGGCCGGTAGCATTGTGAGGTCAGCACAGCTTTTCTCTGGCTGCCTTAGGAGAGCAGCTCTCACCGTGGGGCAACCTGTGTGTGTTTGTAAATGTGTGTGTTTGAGCACAGACACATCTGTGCATTTGGGAGGCAGCTGGTGGGTGGTGGAACCACACATGCCTGGATTTGCACCTCTACTCTGCCGTTGGCCAACTCCGGGAGCGCGCTGTTCAAGTCACCTGCCACCACAGCCTTTTGGCCCCCCGTCCTGAGAAGGGAGAAGAACAAGGCTCCCCTCAGCACTGCAGAAGCTGGAGGTGCCCGTCTCAGTGCCTCCCACTCCAGGACTTGAGTGCACCCTCAGCACAGAGCAGGGTCAGGTTTTAAAGCCTGCCCCTCTCACCAGGCCTCTGCATAATCTCCAGCAGAGCCAATTCATTTTTCCCATCTCTTCCAAAGTTTTCTTATCTGTAAAATGGGGATAATGATAAAGTTTATTCGGAGAATTAAAGAAGATCACATGTGCTATTTAAACACCCACTAGTGAGAACTGTGACTGTGATAAGGGCAATAAAGTCTCCTGGAACCTCAGAGACACATTCAATTCTATCATTGCTATTATTATTAGTTGGTGGGCAAGTAATGTTTGAGTGAGTGTTTACTGCAAAGAGACTTTTATTTAAGACGGGAGGCAGAGCTGGCACAGAGAGCCCCCCTCATAACACAGCATACCCCATAAAGTGCATACACACATACATACGCACACACACATGCAAGCTCACACACACTGCCATGCACGTACATGTGCCAAGGCTAAAGGCAAGAAAGCAAAATCCCAGGGTCCCAGAAAGCAAGAGGAAACTGGAGCTGTGAGGGTACCAGAAGCTGGGGGCTCCTGGAATCGCTGGGCCAATGAGCAGGGCCCGGGTCCGGGCTTAGCTTACGCCATGGGGAGAGCCGAGACTCAGGCCCCGTGGAAGAAATAGCAGAAGTAATGAAAGGGATAAATTACACTCCGGGAAGCACAGAAAATAGGACAACTTCAAAGGAGCGTTAAAATAAGTGTGTTTAAAGTATTTCAAGAGATAAAGGGAAGGAAAGACACCAAAACGCAAGAACACGAATTATGGGAAAAATACAGCAGGGGGGTCTGAAAGAAGAAAGTAGAACCATAGAAATTAAACAAAATGAAATGAAGCGGACACGTTAACAGCCAAATAGAATTAGTGATTTAAAGAAATCATTCAGGAATCAGACAGAGGGGCTTCAAGGCTCAGACAAAAGGAGGAGCACATTCAATGTCTACCAGACAGGAGGTCCCGGAGGAGAGCCTGGAGCAACTCACGAGTGGCAATATGCAAAGCCACAAGGGCTGAGAACGTTCCAGAACTGATGAAAAGCATGAGGCAGATGGGAAAAGCAACACTTTGAGCAGGATAAGGAAAAATAAATCCCCAAGTAGACACAGTTTTGCTTCACATTTGGTGATTGCAATTCAAAGAGAAAATATTAGCTTCCATCAGAGGGAATAAAAGAGCAATTTTGGACACTGCTGGCGGGGAGGTAGACTGATAAACCTTTTGGGGAAGATAATTTGGCACAACAGATACACAACCTTTACAAAGCCATTTACTTGTGATTTTCACTTCTGGAAATTTGTTCTAAGAAAATAATTATTGGTGTGTACAAAGATTGACATTTGGCTGTGTTTGTCATGGTCCAAAAAGAGGAAAGAACTTAATTTATTTCTGAAGAAATATATACAAACCGCAGTACTAGCCATAAACCAAATTTTATGACCTAACCATAAAAATTATACTTGAGAGTACTTAATGATGTGGCAAGATGAACATGAAATATTGTGAATTTGAAGAAAAAGCAGATGGCAAAACTGTATGTAGCATGTTCTTTGGCTTTGCATGAATTCGTGTTTGTGTGTGTGTGTGTGTGTGTGTGCATGCACAAATGTTTGTAATTAGAATGATTTGACTAACATTTTACCGTCATTTCATTCTGGGTCTTTGTGTTTTGTATATATGTGTTTTCTGCGTTGTCTATAATAGACATGTATTAATATTGTTGTAATGAATATGTTACCTCCCAGCCCCTTGTAGACTCCTTACTGGGAAGACCAGTAACAGCACCAGGAGGAAATGCTGCAGCTTGGCTCAAATCCTGGCCCAGCTGAGTGCCTACTGGTGACTACAACAACTCTCTTGACTGATCTGAGCCTTCATTTCCTCATCTGTGAGGTGGGGCTAAGGGTGCTGTCCACCTGCCCAGGCTGGTGGGGAATGTGCAATGAGATGATCCCTGTAACATGCTTGTCATGAAACCAGGCACAGTGTAGGTGTGAATATATGAGTCTTGATTAAATTAACCAACATTATTCCTCCACATCATGCCTCACCAGCTACTACCCCACCTGTGTCCTGTAGAACCAGGCTTGCAAAGCCTCTGCTACATACTAAAGCCAGGAAGAGGCCACTGATGGGCAAAAAGAGGAGGACAGAGGCCTGGAAAACACTAACAAGGGCCCAGTATATGCACGGGAAGCAGATATATGATGTTCAGGTGGAGTTCAGGTTCAGTATGCTCCAGCAGCACCCATCAGAGAACCCATAGGTAAGAGGCTTTGGAACAGATGATTTTCTTTTCTTTTTATTTTCTTTCTTTTCTTTTCTTTCTTTTTTTTTTTTTTGAGACAGAGTCTTGCTCTGTCACCCAGGCTGGAGTGCAGTGGCGCAATCTCGGCTCACTGCAAGCTTTACCTCTTGGGTTCACACCATTCTTCTGCCTCAGTCAACCAAGTAACTGGGACTCAAGGCGCCTGCCACCACACCTGGCTAATTTTTTGTATTTTTAGTAAAGACGGGGTTTTACCATGTTAGCCAGGATGGTCTCCACCTCCTGACCTTGTGATCCACCAGCCTCGGCCTCCCAGAGTGCTGGGATTACAGGTGTGAGCCACTGCACCTGGCCCAGAATAGATCATTTTCTAAAGATATAACTGTGGGTGGTTTATAGGGATAGTGTGGCCACTGTGACAGATAGGTCCCATGCCATACAGTGCCTTGGAGCCCTGTCCAAAGCAGAGATGGGAAATGCGCATGACTGAGGGCTCTCAGTCTGGGGGAATGAGGAGGTCTTCAGACCCCAGAGCCTGGCTGAAGCCCCAGCAGGAACATAGTGATGTCTAGTCTTGGGAAAGCATGTGCCCCGCCCCTGGAGACACCTGGACTTTTCAGCTCAGCACTGTGGCAAGCACCCCAGCACATGCCACCCAGGGCTTCCCAGACAGTGGCTCCAAGTCAGGCAGTGCACTAGGGGTTGGGACTCAAATGGAAAGTTTGCTTCGAAGAGTGAGCAGGGGAAGGTGTTGATCCTGGCCTCAACTGCCATTGCTCTCTGGGCACCCTGGCACTGAGCCAGCCTTGGCTGCTGGCCTCCCTCAGCTGCTGGCCTCCCTGCTGGGGGTCTGCACCAGGTAGAGTGCTGTTTGGCTGAGATTCACACACACACACACACAAATCTCATTAAGCAGTGGATTAAACAAAAATGGGGCTTATTTCTTTCTCCTATAACAAAAGCCCAGAGGTAGGTAGCTGTATTAGTCAGGGTTCTCTAGAGGAACAGAACTAATAGGATCTATGTATATATGAAAGGGAGTTTATGAAGGAGAATTGACTCATGTGATCACAAGGTGAAGTCCCACAGCAGGACGTCTGCAGGCTTAGGAGCAAGAAAGCCAGTGGTGGATCAGTCCAGGTCCCCAAACCTCAAAAGCAGGGAAATTAACAGTCTGTGGCCCTCAGTCTGTGGCCAAAGGTCCAAGAGCCCCCAGCAAACCACTGGTGTAAGTCCAAGAGTCCAAAAATGGAAGAACCTGGATTTTGAGGTTCAAGGACAGGAAGCATCCAGCATGGCAGGAAGGATGAAAGCCAGAAGACTCAGCAAACCTGCTTATTCCACTTTCTTCCATCTACTGTTTTGCAGCTGCTCTGGCAGCCTATTGGATGGTGCCCACCCAGATTGAGGATGGGTCTGCCTCTCCCAGTCCACTGACCCCAGTGTTTATCTCCCCTGGCAACACCCTCATGGAAACACCCAGAAGCAATACTTTGCATCCTTTAATCCAATCAGGTTGACATTATTAACCATCACATCAAGCATCTAAAGGACAGTCATCTGAACATCTCACCAGACGTATCGCCTCTCTGCAGGGCTTGGGCTGGCAGAGGGTGCTGCCTGCATAAAGACCCAGATTCAGAAGAGAATAAGAGAAACAGAGCAGCTTCTGATGCCCAATGGCTCCCTTTAAAATCCTTCCGAGCAGGAATGATCACAAAGACTCCCAGCCCTGGCAGCAGGGTGAGCTCCTTGGTGACCCCGCAGGCAGCCCTGGGCCTGCTCTCTGAAGCGCTTCCCGGGCCTGTCGTCTGTGTCTCCTGGCTTTGTGCCCTGGAAGGCCCTTCCTTGTGCAGCCCCCCTCACAGCTCATCTGAAGTGAGCGTAGGATGCTATGCTTCTTGGGCAATACACAGATTTTGCGGCCACCTTCTCCAGATATAGTTTTGAAGACCTGAAGTCCCATCACGGGCTTTTGTAGGCCCAAGTTGTGGCACATTTTTTGAACAGTAACAGTCCCTGAAAATGCATTTGCTTCCTGCCCATTCCATGTGAAAGTAACCATCCCCTCTAATCCACTTACAGTCAGTCATAATCTTAAAGAGACCTAGTCCCCTCTCCTGCTTCCAGGCTTTCTTGGTTGACCAGGTCTATGCTTCTGCACTAGTTTCCAAGAGATGCTGTAACAAAGCGCCACAAACTGGTGACTTAAAACAATAGGTAGTGATCCTCTTATAGTTCTGGAGGCTACAAGTCAGAAATCAAAGTGTTGGCAGGGCCATGTGCCCTCAAAGGCTCTAGGGGATAATCCATTCCTTGTTCATTCCAGCCTCTGTTGGTTTCTAGCAGGCTTGATGTTCCTTGGCTCCTGCCAACATCCTTGAAATTTCTGCCTTCATCTTCACATGACTTTCTTTCTTGTCTCTGTGTCCAAGTTTCTTCCTTTTTATAAGGACACCAGTACTACTGGATTTAGAGCCCATCCTAATTCATTATGGATCCATCTTAACCTGATTACAACTGCAAAGACCCTTTAAAAAAAATGAGGTTACATTCACAAGTTCCAGATGGACATTAATTACAAGGCAACACTATTTGACTTGGTGCACCCTCTCTCTCTTTATTTCACGGTGTCTCCCCATGGCCTTCTGAAACAGTAGGCTTGGTAGGGAGGCAGCACTCCTGCTCAGCTCATGGAAGCTAAGGAGGCACCTAGAGACCGTTGCACCTCCTGCTGCCTGGGTTACAGGAGCAGATGGCTTTTCTAATCTTGTGAGATTCCAGATTTCTGGATTTTAAATCAATTTGGATTGCAGGTCTCAGCTTGTAACGTTCTCTTAACCAAACTCAATTATCTTCTATACCTGTTTACAAAGCCATGGGTTCTCACCTGTATTTCTCTCTTTTGTATTTTGCTGAAAGCAACAAAGAACAGCCAACACTCTGAGTTTTTCCAGCAGATTCCTGGTGAGACAAAGTTCGGAAAGTGGGTAGGAAAGTGGTCTGCCTTCCAAGTTGTCCCAGGGGATAGGTCTACCAAAATTGCCAACACACAGCAAGGGTGAACAGCTGCCAAACCTGTAGCATCTAGATTCTCACCTCCTGCACCAACTGCTACGCCAGTGGTGTACATTTTAGTTCTTCATTTTGGTAGCACCCCACTTCTGGCACTAGTTTCTGTATCTGTTAGGGTGGAAGCTAAGCTGCTAGAATAAAGAGACCCAACCATATGATTTTGATGACACAGATCTTTTCACTCTCTCATTGTACCATCCGGGGGTGGAAAACCAGGGCTGGCAGGTGGCTGGGTCGCCTTTAACTTGTTGTTGTTACATGACCACACGGAGCTGCAAGGGAGGGTGGGTTATGCAGTCTGAAGCCAGACCACGTGCACAGCCAGAATGTGTGTGGGGTTCTACTAAGTTTGAAAAGGAAAAAAGGCCTCACTGATATCAGAAGATTGATTTTCAGTTTTCCTCCATCACATATTTGGCACTTTATTGAGCTTCCAATACCGAATCTCCCTGGCCCAGTGCTGCCATTTCTGCTTGAATATTCTCAAGGAAACTGAGCACCAGAGGTGTCAAGTAACTTTCCTGAAGTCACAGAGCAATGTGGAGGTGGAGGTGGAGTCAGTGTCCAGATCTACCAGGAGCCAATCTGTCTGAGTCTATTTGGGCTGCTACCACAAAATACCACAGACCGGGTGGCCCGTAAACAACAGACGCTTACTTCTCTTATTTATCTCTGGAGACTGGGAAGTCCACAATCACGGGGCTGGCACATTCAGTGTCTGGGCAGGGCTACTCTCTCTTTTAACATGGTTCCTTTTTGCCGTGTACTCACATGGGGCTGGCAGGGGGCGGGGTCATCCTTAACTTGTTAATTTCCATGGTTCCGCCAATGTTTTGTCACTCTCCCCACAGGGCAGGGACTGAAAGAGTCTGTGGGAGCTTCCTCGGGGACACAGCTCAGAAGTTGTATGCATCCCCTCCACTCACGTTCCGGTGGGCTGAGCTTTGTCACATGGCCACATCTAGCTGCAAGGGAGGGTGGGAGATACAGTCTGAAGCCAGACAGCCATGCGCACAGCTAGAATGTGTGTGGGGCCAGAGGGGATGAACGCTGTGTCCTTACATGGCAGAGAAGATGGAAGGCAAAAGGGACTAGGGTGCTTGCTACAACCTCTTTGATGAGAGCAGAAAGCCACTCATGAGGGGGGAGTTCTCATTATTTAATAACTTCCCCAAAAGCTCTGCCACTGAATACCATCGCTTTGGGGTTTAAGTTCCAACATGAATTTTGGAGGCACATGTACATTCAAACCACACCACAACCTGACGCTCACTTCCTCTTCCTTCCACCACAGGGTGAGATAATCCTGCACCACAGACAATAAAGAGACACTGATCAGCAAAACCATCCATCTGGCTGTGGTTTGGCAGGCACCCCACTGGTCTTTTGATTTCTCCCAATTTCTCCTCTGGAGGGGGCCACAGCCTAGGCCAGAAGATGTTCTTTCTCCCACATGAATCAGGCATTCAGTTTCTTTAGCAACTTGCTATGAGATTCGGTATTTGAAGCTCAACAAATCACCAAGCGTGTGGTGGAGGAAAACTGAAAATCAATCATCTGATGACAGTTCTCCTTTTTTCCTTGCTATTAATAGAACTCCACATACCTGCTGTGCACCTGGCTATCTGGCTTCAGAGTACGTCTCCCAACTCCCTTCTAGCTAGATGTGGTCATGTGACAAAGGTCAGCCCGATGGAACATTTGAGCAGAGGGCATGTGTACACCTTCTGAGTCCTGAGACCTAAATACAACCCATTCTCCAAAATCCAGTTTGCTTGCCCCCTCCTCCAGGAAGTCCTCTTGGACTACTGCAGTTTTTTGTTTCGCAATACCCATTTTCTGAAGAACATTGTTTCTGTGTTGTTTCCATTGATAAAAATGGTATTTTCTTGAGGGTTGTTAAGCAATTGTTTCATCTGTCCCTAATCCTGAGCCCCTCCCGTGTCTGCCACAGAGTCCATGGCCTGCCCTTACTCCCTGGGTCCTGGGTGGGCTCCTCTTCTCTGTGCCTCCTCTGCTCCATCCTTACCTGCATCACTGACTTATTCTGATCCACTTTAAGTCACCTGTTACTTGTCTGCCTCACCCTCAAGATCACAACCACCTTGACAGCAAGGACTTTGCTTTAAAATTTTCTAGGGCTGACGTAACAAAACCCCGCAGACTGGGGGTCTTGAACAACAGGGATTTATTTTCCCATAGTCTTCCAGGCTGAAATTTCTGTCCGAGATCAAAGTGTCGGCACGGTTGGTGGCTCCCGAGGCCCCTGTCTTTGGTTTGAAGATGCCATCTTCTCCCTGTGTCTTCTCATCATCTTCCCTCTCTGTACGTCTGTGTTCTAATCCCCTTTCTGTAAGGATGCCAGTCCTCTTGGATTAGGTACCCACCCTAATGACCTCATTTTAACTTCATCACCTCTGCAAAGATCTTATTTCTGAACAGTTACATTCTGAGTCCTGGGGGGTTACAGCTTCAACATGAATTTTTATGGGACACACAAAACAGACTTGTTCCTTATAGCCTATGTGCTCTGGCCCCTAGGACAGAACCTCTCTAATGGGGCGTGTGGTAGCAGTCACTGGACACCTGAATAAATGTTTAAAACACAGAGGACTGATGTGACAGCTGGCACTGCTTTGGTGATAATTTATCGCATCGATCTTTTGGGTTCAGAGCAAGGGCACCCCAACCCCAGAGCAAAGGAGCTCCCGAGGTGGTGGCCAACAGAAAGCTGGAAGGGAGGCCCAGCTGCACTCCGGGAGAGCAGACCCAGCTCTTTCAGGGGCTCTGAGCCACGTCTGACAACACTCGATGTGTTCATGGAAAATGGAATCAGCCCAATACACCTAAGGGGAGAGGAGGGTTTCTTAAGTGAGAGCTTTTTCCCCAAAAGAGCCGGGTGCTCTCCTGTAGGAGTGGTAGGTGAAGGACGCTTTCAGTGTGGAGTGGAGTGAACAGTGTGAGTCTCTCACCACAAAAGGCCCAGACACTCCAATCGGGACAACTCATTGCCTACCAAGGAGCTGTGAATTGCCTTGAATTCAACTTCAGCACATTGTTACGGTGCTGGTGGCGGTGGGACAGCTCCTTTCCCCGCAGGCGGTGGGAGGCATTGAACAAGCCTGTGACTGCAGTCCTGCCACTTATCCTAGACCCCTTCTTCCTTCCATGCTGATGAGTAAGGCAGGGAAGCTTTGCTGCACAGAGTGGGAGGGCCGCATGCCAGCAGCCTAGACTTCTGCCTGAAATATTTAAACACCGAACTCCATGGGCCCGAAATGTAATCAAATGTCAAATTATGAAAGGTCTCCGAGTTCGGCTCAGCCTTTGTAGAAAATGGATGGGCCTCAGTAATTCATGAGGCAGGCACATCACTAACTGCCCGTCGAGGGCTTTCTTGCATAACGAGCAGACGGCTTCACCATCAGTGCAGAGACCGCAGTTCCAGCAAGGCACTCAGGGTGAAACCGAGTCACCGGGGAGCTGGACCTCCCCTATAAGGCAAGAAGAAGGACCTCCACTGCTGGCCACACCCGTGACCCTCAACTCATCCACCACTAACTTTTTGTCTTAGTTCAGGCTGCTATAACAAAAATATCATAGACAGAGTGCTTTAAACGTAGACATTTATTTCTCACAGTTCTGGAGGATGGAAATCCAAGATCAAGGTGCTGGCAGAGTTGGTTTCTGGTGAGGGCCTGTGATATGGTTTAGCTCTGTGTCCCCACACCCAGATCTTGTCGTGAACGGTACTCCCGTAGTTCTCACCTGCTGGGAGATAATTTGAATCATAGCGGTGGTTTCCCCTATACTGTTCTCGTAGTGAATAAGTCTCACGAGATCTGATGGGTTTATCAGGGGTTTCTGCTTTTGCATCTTCCTCATTTGCTCTTCCTGACACCATGTAAGAAGTGCCTTTCACCTCCTGCCGTGATTCTGAGGCCTCCCCAGCCATGTGGTCCTGTAGGTCCAATTAAACCTCTTTTTTCTTCCCAGTCTCGGGTATGTCTTTATCAGCAGTGTGAAACAGACTAATACAGTCTGTTTCCTGGATTGCAGACACTGTCTTCTTACTGTGTCCTCATGCTGGTGGGGTGGTAAGGAAGGGAGAGAGAGAGAGGAGGATGAGGAGGAGGAGACAGAGAGAGAGAGAGAGACAGAGAGACAGAGAGACAGACAGAAGAAAGAGGGAGAGTGAGCTGCCTCCTGGCTCTTCTTACAAAGGCACTAATCCCATCATGAGAGCTCCACCCGTATGACCTCATTACCTCTCAAAGACCCCATCTCCAAATACCATTGCACTGGGGACTGAGGTTTCAACATATGAATTTGGCAGGTGGGGGGCACAGTCCACAGCACTCTTCTCTTCCTGGGGATTCCCAGTGAGCTGCCATTGCCCAGGTGGTCCGAGCCCTCCGTGCTGACTTAAGGATGCTCATTATGTACCATCTTCCTTGTCCCCCACAGGCTTGGAACCAACTGAAAGAGACGCAGGTGACAGGAAGGTGAAAATACGTATCTCTGTGTCGCTAAGGAAGCCGCTTGTCGTATGTGCCTTGGGAATGTCCAGGCAGTCTTGATAACATACATATCCCCCACTAATGAAATGCACCTGCTATCCTCCAGCTTATGCCTTGAGACCACAGCCTACCTGAGCACACTTTGCACATCACGGAACCAAGTAGCCAGAGTCCATCTGCTCAGCAGGCAGGAGGAGGCTGAAGAGCAAGCAGAAGAGTCTCTGCTCACACCCAGGGCTTTCTCCTTGAGCTCAGGGGTGACAAGGTGGCTGGAGAGGCTGGAGTGTGACCCAGTGAAAGTCCTTCTGTGTGGAAACATCATGAGTGAACTTCTGAAGCTGTTTCCTTAGTCAATAAGCTTACAATCAGCCAGGGGTGTAGCTTCCTCTTTAAATGACGAGAGCTATCTTCCAAGGCCACCTTTCCCACCTTCACGTGGCAGCTTATACAAACAGTGGCTCCTTTGGGGAATCTCCTGGGACTGCTGAAGGGCAGTGCAAAATTTTCTCCAGAAGGCACAGAGTACATGAATGAGATTAATTTTGAGATTCCTCTGTTTCCAAGGCTGAAAATATCTTCTCTCTTCTAGGCTACATCCCAAATTATATCCAACCACATCAACCCAATGAGCTCATTAGAAGGTCTCAACATGAAGCAGCTTGAAACATCCATAAACGTTGATTATTCTCAGTGCTTGTGGGTCTGACACTCCAGAGCAGATTACCTAGGAGGGCCGGCTTGTGATCTCTCCTGAGGCCTCAGTCAGATGTCATCTGAAGGCTTGAGTGGGGCTGGAGGCTGTGCTTCCAAGATGGCTGCCTTCATGCCACCAAGGTAGTGCTGGCTCTCAGCAGGCAGCCTCAGTTTCTCACCATGTGGGTCTCTTTAAGGGCCACTATGTCCTTCTGATGTGGCAGATGGGCAGATGGCTTCCCTCAGAATGAATTATTTGAGAGAGCAAGGCCACCACTGCAATAACATTTATGACTCAGCTTTGGAAGTCATGCTGTGTCATTTCCATAATGTCCTATTGTTGACTCAGCTCAGCCCTAGTCAGTGTGGGTCTGCATACCAGGAAGTGAGGATCCTTAGGGGGCATCCTGGAAGCCAGCTCCCACAATGTCTTGCTCTGCTTACGCTCCGGTCTTGTGGACTCTCAGACCTGTGTTTCTGTAGCAGTTGCTGTTTGGCCTGTCTTGTGAGGATGAGGATGTCTTCTTCAGAACCTCAGAAGTTGAATTAGGCTGCTGTGTGCCTTGGTTTGAGTGAGTGTGAAGAGTTTCCAAGATACACAATAATATGCTGGTATTTCACTGATATATTTAGAGAACAAGGTCATCCCCAGCCCTGAAGCAGTTGTCCAAGGCAAAGCTCTGTTCCTAGAGCTCAGTGCTTAGTGCCCACAAAACACAGGGCAGACTCTGGTATTGAATGAAGACAGAGAAAATCCTGCTGGTTTCAGTTTCATCCATTGCACCAAGTCCAGGACCTAAGAACTTGCACTCACCTGGGCAAAATCTCTCCCTAAGAAGTTAGTGATGTTTGTCGAATTGGTTGAGAACTCCCCACAGGATGCTGTCTTGTCTTTCAGAGAGCTGCCCGCAGGAGGATGCCATGGTCTGGCTAAGTCTGCTGGAAGCCCCAGTTACCAGGCCTCTTGTGAGATGAGTTTTACTTGTCCCACATGCTTAAAACCGCTTTATCTTGGGTTCTGGGTGCCTCAATGACAGGTTGAGCTTCAACTCTGTCTCTCCACAAAGGCCCTACAGTGTCCTCTGGGAAGGGTCATCCTTCCTGTTCCCATTGTCTCTTGAGATGGAATCTCTTGTGCCTGAAGCCTGGGGATGGTTCCCGTCTCCTTCCCACAGTTACTCAGCCACAGGGTCACCCTCAGCAAGTTGCTGAGCTGAGCTGCCATAGGGGCCGGGAAAGCCGTGCTGCTGAGCCTCTTCCCAGTGCTCCTAAAAGACTGCATTTCCTCTGATTTTGTGTGTTGAAGACCTCTGTGGTATTCCTTGCCATTCATTCACTCGTTCATTTGTTTGTTCATCCAGCCAGTATTTATGAGGCACATATTGTGTAAGTGGTGCTGTATAAGTGCCCTATTGCTGCTGTAACAAGTTAGCACAAGTGTAACGTGGACTTCTTATCTCACAGTTCTGGAGGCCAGAAGTCCAAAATGGGCTAGAATCATAGCATAGGCAGGGTTGGTTCCTCCTGGAGGATTTAGGGGAAAACCCATTTCCATGCCCTTTCCGGCTTCCAGGGGCCACCTGCATCCCTTGATTTGTGACCCCCCCCATTACTCCAACATCAGTCCGCATCATCACAGCTTTGACCCCCACTCTGGCCTCCATCTTCCTTATGTGCCATTGTGATGACATTGGGCCTACCGAGATAATCAAAGATAACCTCCCCATCCCCAAATCCTTAACTTAATCACATCTGGGAACGAAGACATGGACATTTTTGAGGGCCACGACTCTGCCCACCATTGGTACTACCCTGGGGCTGGGATATACAGCCATGAACAACAAAATGATACAATTCCTGCCCCCATAGGCTTGCATTTTTCTGTAAAACACATTTCTCTCAGCCACATTTTTCTACCAGAGTGGGGTGGGAAGGGCTGATTGCATATATGCTGCAATAGTGCTTTCCCATGGAAACTTCTGCAATGGTGGGAACATTCTCTGCCATGCCTAATGTTTTAAGCAGCAGTACTTGAAATGTGGCTAGTGTGACGAAGGAACGGAATTGTACATTTCATTTTAGTTAATACCTTTGTAAACTGACGTAGACACAGGAGGCTCCCTGCTTCTGTGCCGGACAGCACAGCACTCGCGTAGCTCTGGAATCTGCCTCACACCTGTGGCTGGCGCAGGACACTTCTAACCTGTAACCTGCTTTTTAGCATCGCAGCTCGCATGCACAGGCTGGCTCTGTTTGCTGGCGCCCAGGGCCTTCCTCTTTTGCTTCTTCCTTTGTTTGCTAAACCAGGCCCTTGTTTTTCTAACATTTTCCTCCAGATTCTATCCGGGAGTGAGAAATATAAAATCAATAAGACCTAAGTCTGCCAAAACCACAGTTTAAACAAATCTTTTCCTCATCACCTTGCAGATTTAGAATTCCAACTCCAGCATCTAATCCCGTCGGGCCGCTGTCCCTGCCAGCCTGGTCTCAATGTGTTATCATCCTGCCTGCGCTTTGCGTGTGTTTATTTGCCAGCACTTGCATAGCATGGCCCGTATGCCAGGAGTCTTCCTGCAGGCTTTGCAACTGCTAACTTGTCTAATTTTTCATCAGTCTTGCAACACAAATAACATCATCAGCTCCATTTTTACAGGTGGAGAAACTGAAGTATAGAGAGGTGAAGTGTCTTGCCCAAGGCCGCAGAGCACTAGGTGACAGAGCCAGGATTTGAACCCAGGCTGTGCGACAGAGGTATGCCCAGGCCCTCACTGACTCACTGCTTCCTCTCTGCTAGACGTCTCCCTAGGCCTCCATCCCTAAATTTCCCTATCAGACCCTGGCTGCACCAATACTTACGGTGAGGAGATCCACCTTGTTAAAGCAAACCAAATACAGCCTGAGAAGGACGCCGTACTTGTGTATTTGAGTCCTTGTGGATGAACTGTCACCTGGCTTAACAGACAACATTGAAAACCCAGCTTAACAGTATGCACCTGTAATAATGGCTGAGTGTTGGCCAATCCCAGTCATTGTGCTTCAACCATTCATAGACTGCGGAGTGTTCAAACCATGTTCAAATAAGGCACACACCAAGCTGTGACCAATCTCACTGTTTCTGGACCTCATTTCTGATTCTTGTATGTCACTTTACCTTTTTTGACTATAAATGTGTTCTGACCACAAGGCACCCCTGGAGTCTGTTGTGATTCTGGGGGCTGCCCAATTCGTGAATGGTTCATTGCTCAATTAGACTCTTTTAAATTTAATTCGGCTGAAGTTTCCCTTTCATCAACCTGAAACTTACCTCCTTGCCTTCTGCTCAGTGAGCTGCCCAGATTTCCTGTGACTGCCTCCTGCAGCTGCCACTGTCTTCAGAGGAAATGACTCCCAGGCACCTTTGCTGTAACTGTCGCCTGTAGCTTGAAACAGGTCCTGGGTGGCGCTCCTGCAGGGAGTCCTGCCCGTCACCCCCTGTGATTCTATGTCTCCGATTGGTAGGAACCAAGACACCTCATCTTGTCCCTTGGAGCTGTTTGACCTGAATTTAACTTTTCTCTTTAATAATGTTTTAATATGCTTGAGCCTTACATTGTCCATTTCCCTGCTTCTTTAAGAGCAGATAGGGCTCCAGAGTCTCAGTTTCCGTGTTGCGTCTGCCTGGTACATTTTCTGAGATCTCCACCTTCCTCGAGAGGAGATGCCTCTGCTCTGCATCTGGAATCCGTGTCTTGCTTGTTTTGCCTTCCTCACAGCCCAGCTGCTGTTCTGAGAGTAATTCGGAGACGTGTTCTCAGGCCACCCCCTTGGCTCCTCAGTCCCTCTGAGCAAACCTGGTTCCCAGAAACAGAAGGCATGGGCTCTGTCATGCAGTCACTGTCTTCCCAGACCATGGGTTTGTGGGAGGATCTCCTCCCCACCCTCTTCCTAGGAAGGGCACTCATGCTGTCTCAGTCGTCCTTTAGCCATTTCTGTCTTCTGCGGAGGAAGCCACCTCTGGGGACCTCAGAAATCTAACGCCACGGTCAGAATTTATGTGACTTATATATCAGGGTCCACTTGAGACTATTGGTTGAAGGTGACTCACAAGGGACCCATGGATTCAAGGTTAGCACCTTGGCAGCCCTCTGTCTCAGCCTTGAAGGGAGTTAGAAATTAATGAAGGAAGAAAGGATGGAAGGAAGGAGAGAAGGAAGGAGAGAAGGAGAAAAGAAGGAGAGAGGGAAGGAAGGAGAAAGGGAAGGAAGAGAGGGAGGGAAGGAAGGAGAAAGGGAAGGAAGAGAGGGAGGGAAGGAAGGAGAAAGGGAAGGAAGAGAGGGAAGGAAGGAAGGAAATGAAAGAAGGAAGACGGAAAGAAAGAAGGAAGGAGGGACAGAAGGGAGGAGAGAAGGGAGGAGAGAGGAAAGGAAGGAAGGAAGAACAGGAAGAAATGAAGGAAAGAAAGAAGGAGGGGAAGGGAGGAGGGAGAGAGGGAGGAGGGAAGGAAGGAGGGAGAGAAGGACGAAGGGAGGGGAACAATAGTGGCTGGCAGATTCAATCCTGTTCGCGGACTCAGTTCTGACGGCTCGAAGCTGGAGCCTCTTGCCTGCTCCTGATGCCAGCAGAACCCAGATGCTTTTACAGTTGTTAAGTCCTGGCTCCCTTGCCTGCCAGTCTGACTGAGCACCACAGTTAAAAGCAGCAAAAAAAAAAAAAAAAAAAAAAAAAAAAAAAAAAAAAATTTCATCCCCTAATGCCTTAAAATCTGTATACCCACAGATGCTATCATCAAAGCTGTGCCCTCATCATACTGCTGAAAAAGCACATTCCATTCCCCCTGGAACTGCCAAGGTCTGCCCTTGCTACAAAATAGCCCCTAGCCTATGGTTAAAGCTTCTATAAGCCGCAGTGACCCGCCAAGGTCAAGATCCAGCAGAGCCCAAGGGCACTCAGGTCCCAGGCCCAGCGTGGCCCTCCCAGGCTGCACCCACCAAAGCCAGGTGCCCCTGGAACCCTAGTCATAGAGTACCATTGACTTTTCACAAAGTTAGAAACCCACAGGGGTGGCCTCAAGCCATGGGCTTACAGGACTCCAGAAACCTCAATCTCTATCATTTCTGCGTTCCCAGATCCCATTCTTAATGTTTCCTGTGTTCCTGGAAGTGCAACAGGCATCTCCACTGAAATGAGAATTTCAGTGGGTTGACGTAGGACACACCCTCCCCTCCCAAGTTTGGCAAATGAACACAAGAATCAAGTAAATAAAGCATAAAAGACAATCGTCTTCGTTTTAGACAAGGCTGTTGGGAGGGAGATGACCAAGGTACTGCCAGATGGACTTGCTTATGTCCCAAACACTGGGTCACGCCCAGACCCGGAGCCATCTCCATGGTGTTATTGTGGCCGGATGTGGTGGCTCACGCCTGGAATCCCAGCACGTTGGGAGGCTGAGGCAGGAGGATTGCTTGAGTCTAGGAGTTAGAGACCAGCCTGGGCAACATAGGGAGACCCCGTCTCTACCAAAATCAATCAATAAAACTGGCTGTGTGTGGTGGTGTGTGCCTGTGGTCCTAACCACTCAGGAGGCTGAGGTAGGAGGATTGCTTGAGCCCAGGAGGCTGAGGCTGCAGTGAGCCATCGTCACACCACTGCATTTCAGCCTGGGCAACAGAGCAAGACCCTGTCTCAAAAAATAAATATCAATCAATCAATCAATTGGTGTTGTCTTAAGCTGCAACATTTGTAGTCATTTGTTTCAGTGACAGTAAGAAATTAAACTAAAACTAAAACTCACCCATCAGCTGAGTCACTTCCCCTTTGCCTGGAGAGACAGGGGAGCGTGAGAAGGAAAACAGAGGCCAGGGACGTTCCTTTCATCAGGGTCCTCCTATACAGAGAACAAAATGAGTGATGGAAGGGGGGGTGGGTCTAACTCCTTAAACAGGGAAGCTGAAGCCCAGGAGTGTGGTCACCCACCATAGGAGAACACAGCAAGCTGGAAAGAGGGCCCACACCTGACCACGTGGCTCTGTCTGCCTCTGCTACTGATTATCCCAGACAGGCAAATAACCTCCCCCTGGGGTTGGCTTCCTAGGGATCGGGACCCAGGAGAGAGGCAGGGCTGTCCTCGTCACCAGGTCACGCAGACTTGACGACGTGCTCTTCATGCGAGTCTAGCTATTGAAGGTCCGTTATTCATCCTAACCCATTTCTGCCTCTTGATAGGGTGAGTCGATTCACACCATAAGAACTTTCCCTGCCAAGTGAGCAGGGCATTTTTTTTTTCCCATTTAGCAAGAGAGCAGGAGACAGAAATCAAGTTCAAGCCAGTGGCCTGACGTGACCCTGCTGGTCACCCCAACTGCTTCCTCCACGGGCATCTGCATCTGCCCGTAGATGGGGCTTGAGCTTTGCTGAGGTGATGACGTCACCTCTGGCTGCTTTGCTATCTTATCTATTTGTGTATTTGACATGTATTTGATGAGTGCCTGCTACGGTCTGTGGAGATATGGCAGTAAACGGAGCACACAGTCCCAGCCCTCACTGAGCCGATGTTCTCCTGGGAAGGGGCAGAGCAGGAGGATGGGCACACATCATCCAGTGAAATATGCTCGGGTCCTTTGCTGCTGTGAAGCTGGAAGGGTGCAGGTTTGGGGACCCAAAGACCTGGGTTCAAGTCTCCATCTAGCACGAGGAGCTGCATGTTGCTGCTAATTACACTTTCTCCAACTTGGACCAGCAGAACAGCCCATCACCTGGGCACTTGCAGTACAGCCCTCTCTGCTTCCTTTTCTTACTGTCACCTGCATTCCTGAACCCCCTGCGGTCTTTACCACGACTTAACTGTTGCTCGGGTGTGAATTTCCTCAGCAGGAGTGAAACCCTGGGAGGACTGGGTTTGGCCCACTGTTTGTTAAAGGTAAAGATGTGTTCCCAGTGCAGGAAGCACTGACAGTCCTCCCCTCTTTTTCCCTTCAGTGTGCACAGAAGCTGTTTTACTTCAGTGGGAAGGATTTTACAGAGAAGCACCTTTGGAAACAAATGTTGAGAACGCGTTTTTGCAACACGTTTCTTTCTGCATTGGTTCATATTAAACAGGTTTACATATAGAGCTTTACAACGCAAAAGTAAACATGCTTTCTTCAGCACTCATTAAAAGCTGTTTCCTTTCAGTGACTGGAACTGTTTGACAGGGATTCTGCATTTTCTTTTTTACAATAACTACGTTTTCCTTTTTTTAAAAATCAACAAATAAACATTGGATATATTTATGGTGTACACCATGACGCTTTGATATACGCATCTACTGCGGAATGACTAAAGCAAGCTAATTAACACACATTCCTGGCTGCCGCCTGTGCTGGTTCAGGGGCCCCACACTGAGAGGCTGCGGCTGGATCCATCAGGGCCATCAGTGTGCATCTCCCTCTCTGTGACCCTGGGACCTGGAACAGAGCCAGCACCGAGTCGGTGCCCAAAAAATGTTTGTGGGATGCCTGGGTAGGTAGGTACCTGTGTAACCTGGCAGCCGGTGGCAGGAGTGCCACTTTCAGAGGTGAGCAGAGCAGATCCAGGCTCTGGGTACATGGGAGGGTGGATGGGAGCTGGCCATCTAGGAATGAGGATGCTGTCCCCTGGTGGAGACTGTGGAGACTCAGTCAGTGTTGGTCCTCCCATCCCTGGTCCCCGCCTGTTCTCACTGCTCCTCTTCATTCCTGGGAGGTGCACCTGCCCCTGGTGTCCGTCCTGACTCTGCCCACATGGGGTAGGTCTGGGAAAAGTACTTCACTTTTCTAAGCCAGCGTCTTTATTCATAAAATGCCCCTGCTGTTCATCTCTCAGGGGCGCCTCAGGGATTAAATGGAAAAATGAAGATGATGTGGTGGGCACTGCCTTAGGGGCCTGGGTGTAAGCCTTGCCAGGTGTCAGCAACTTGACTTGAATGTCCTGCCCACCACCCGTGCCTACCCAGGCAAGCGCAGACTCAGGAATGACCTCAGGAGTCACCTTTGGGGAAAGCCTGCCCCACGCCCCTGGGATGCACTGGGTCTCCTTCCCCTGTGCCTGCTGAATGGTTGGGCTCCTGCAGGTCTCTCCTGAGGGTCTGTATTGTTAGCACCTGGCAAAGCACCTGGCACTCAGGCAATGTTGCCCAAAATAAGAATGAGCGAAGGGATGAATTTTCCAGAGGCACTTAGTTTAGGGAAGTAGAGAAATGAGGAGGGGAGAATGAAACCAATGCTAGGACCAGGGCCCCAGGACTTTTGGGGTTCATCAACACCCAGAAGAGCAGAGGCCAGAGCCAGCCACTCAGCTCATATCAACTCAAGGATGAAGGGAAATAGGTAAAGGGGACTTTCATGCTTCTTTCTGGTTTGACCCAGTCACTTCCCCAAGGTAGGAAAGCAGTCTAAGACTTTAAGAGCTATCTAGAAAAGACAGCTAGGTTTTGGCCACAGTGTTTTCTGTGTCAGCTCAGGGGAATGCAAACTTGTTAAGCATCATACAAAAAAGGGATTTAGTCCTTCCTTGCCACATTGCCCCTTACTAGGGGAAACATTTTTCTAGCAAATTCCTATTAATCTTTCAAGACCCAAATCAAATTGCCCCTTCCCTCCACCCCCAACCATGAGGTTCTCTGCATTTCCCAACCCCGCTCAGGCCCAATTTAGTCCCCACATGCTTGTATTCCCCACCACACTGAAAGCCCCTAGAGAACTAGAGGACAGACACTGGATTATTTCGTTTGAATCCCTGGGCTTTTCCTGGGTTAGGCTATAGTAATTGCTAAATAAATGTCTGAATAAATGGATGTTGCTTTGTGCCTTTCATGTTCTACTTGAAGGGCACCACGTGGTTCCCCTTCCGTTAGCCTGGTTCTTGCTGATTTGATTTTTAAAAACCCTGTCCTGCCCTTCTGCTTCCCGCATGTGCCCACACACTTGGCCCCTGGGGGATGCAGGACCGGGCCCCTCTGAAGCCAGCCCTGGGGTCCCCTGTATGCACTCCTGTGCACAGAGGCCTGGAATGCATAGCCGGGATTGATTTTTGTCTTTCTGATTTAGGCTGCGATTGATTTTCTCAGGCAGAGGCTTTGCACTTAATGAAGTGAGGGCCGCTTGGCTCCATCCGAGACAGGATTACATGCAAGGACAATTACCCTTCTGGTGACAGCTTCTCTTTTTATTAAAAAAAACTATATAATGCAATGAAAATAACTCAGCTGATGGGCGCGATGTGTTAAGAAGTGGTTGTGACGTGGAGGGGGCTATTTGTAATTTTCCCACCACCCGGGGAAGACCTTGGTAAAAGGATTGCATTATGATGATGATGATTATTTTGTAAACTTGGGAGAAATGTACAGTGATGGTTGAGAAACAGAAGGATGAAGTGTTTAACTTAGCAGGAGAAAGTTTTAGATTTGTTTTCCTCCCAGCTCCACAACGTGGAGAGCTCCACAATGGCTGCGGTCCATTCCGGGGATTTAGTTACAGAACTTCCCCGAGGAGAGGGGACTGAGCAGCTTCTCGGCTTCTCTGACCCCGAGGGCTTCTAGGTGATCAGTGCTTCCAGCTGCCCTTCAGAGGGAGCTCAGCTGCTCTGCACCAGGGTTTCCTTAGTCCTTCAAGTTGGCAGGTGATTAAACAGATATTATTAGAATTATTCTGTTTCCAGAAATATCAAGAGAACTAGCTCTCAAAATTTCTCTTCTCATGTTTAATGAAGGGCTAATGTCCCTTGGATCTGTTTTCTTGAAGGCCGACTGGGAGTCCGTCCCTCAACCCAGTAACCATTCATGCTGGTTCACTGAGAGTTATCCAGGTTTTGGCAATGCCAGTCCCACATGCCAGGAAACCCCTTAGTCCCAGGCAAATCATATCAGTTGGCCACTTTAGCCCAGACTCACACAGGCCTCTTTATGAGGAAGAGACAGAGAGAGAGAAATAAAATAAAATAAAATAAAATTCCATCTGAATGGACTTCCTCCTTAACCAGGGCTCTTATAAAATTTAACCTGAGCGACTGTTTCAGGCCATGACGGGAAGTGGAGGTCACATATGCCTCATGCTGCCTCTCCAGCATGAACATCAACACAGACTTTAGGTCTGATAAGAAACATTTACAATCCATTCTCTCTGAAGCCTAGTACCTGAAGGTTCCCTCTGCAAATAAAAACTTGCATCTCTCAAGCCTTTATCTTAACCTGGGCATTCCTTTCTATTGAGTTTCTCTAGAGAAGCTCAACTAATTGTCATCCAGAAAATTTTAAAATCTACCTATAAGCTGGAAGCCTCCGCTTTGAGTTGTCCTGCCTTTCTGGGCCAAACCTATGTATTTTTAAAATGTGTTTGATTGAAGTCTCATGTCTCCCTAAAATGTAAACAACCAAGCAGCACCCGGACCACCCTGGGCACCTGTTCTCAGGATCTCCTGAGGGCTGTGTCAGGGACCATGGTCACTCATATTTGGCTCAGAATAAATCTCTTCAAATATTTTACAGAGTTTGACCCTTTTCATCAATGAGAGAGAGAGAGAGAGAGAGAGAGCGAGAGAGAGAGAGAGAGAGAGAGAGAGAGAGAGAGGGAGAGAGAGAGGGAGAGAGAGAGGGAGAGAGAGAGAGGGAGAGAGAGGGAGAGAGAGAGAGAGGAGAAGAGGGAGAGGGAGAGGGAGAGGAGAGAGAGGAGAGAGAGGAGAGAGAGAGAGAGGGGAGAGGGGAAGAGAGAGGGAGAGAGAGAGAGGGAGAGAGAAGAGAGAGAGAGAGAGAGGGAAGAGAGGGCGAGAGAGAGAGAGAGAAGAGGGAGAAAGAGCGGAGGGGGGAGAAGAGAGAGGGAGGAGGGGGGAGAGAGAGAGAGAGAGAGAGAGAGAGAGAGAGAGAGGGAGAGAGAGAGGAGAGAGAGAGGAGAGAGAGAGAGAGAGGAGAGAGAGAGAGGGAGAGAGGGAGAGAGAGAGAGAGAGAGAGAGAGAGAGAGAGAGAGGCTTGTAGATAATTCTCTTGTTGAAGGACTTTCTCCTTAGTTCAGCTAAAAGCCAGGTTCTTGTCACATAGCCATTAAATATCAGGCTCACAGACGCATGGAAGGGTGATAAAAATGGGATTTATTGGGCAAAAAGGAAAAACAAAGGAAAGAGGGAGTCTCAGCAAAGCGAGAGTCCTGCAAGCTGGTTCCGCCTCACAGATTGAATCCCAGGTGCTACCCAGGAAGAGGAGGGGCCTGGCTCCTCCCCATTGCAAATGGCTCAAACTTCCAGAGGTTCCACCCCAGTGTGTGCTTCTCCCGGGGTGCAGGCCGGTCACAGGTTCTCCGGGGGCACCTTTATACTCGCTGTCTCACTCTGACACCAGGCACAGGCAGCAGGGAAGGAAGGCACGGCCGAGAGGGCAGCAGAAAGCCCCCCACTGCCCACTCCTATCTGAAATGCATCCACGGAACAGCCAAGCATCCTTCAAATAAAAATACACATTTTAAAGATCTTGGGTTGTGTAGGGCCTCATGGGTAAAGAGAGCAAGGCGGAGTGTGTGTGGCCAGGGTCATCCAAAGCGGTAGGTTTATATATCAGGAGATTCACGGAAAAGTGGCCTCTCAGCTCGGACCCCAGTCCCCAAGAAAACTGTCCACCAAGCTTTGTAGGCTTTCTTCTTAGGGTCCTTGTCACACACCAGGAAAGATTAGGCTCATAGACACTTTGAAGGCTGAGAAACATGGAATTTACTGGGTGAAAAGGGAAAAAAAGGAAACAGGGACTCTTAGCAAAGCGAGGGTCCTGCTAGCTGGCTTCCGGCCTCACAGATTGAATCCACAGTGACAAACCCCAGACAGGAGAGGCCAGGCTCCTCCCCACTGCAAACAGCATTGGACTCCTCCCACCACACAGGCTGGTTGGAGGTTCTCCATGGACCCCTTTATACCAGGCTGTCTCAGTAGGACTGCATCACCCACGGGCAAAAGAACTGCTGGGCCTGCACCCCTGTTCTCCTGACTGTCCTTGGTGTCTTCTGGAAACCTGAGGCCTTTCTTCTGGCCCAGGAGCATATGCTGCCCCTGGGCTGTGCTGTCTGACCCTCGGGGCAGGTTGGGACCAGGTGTCACTTTCCCTCCCCAGCTCCCCCATGCTGTGCCCTCAGCAATCCTTTACTGTGATCCCAGGTCAACATGAACTCATCTGCTAAAGAAATGTGCCCCGCGGCACACTCTGAAGATGGTCCGTTTGGGTTTACCTGAATTCTTCAGTGGCGTTGAACAATTGACTCTGATGCACCCACAGAGATCCCAGAGAAGTTGGCGGGTGGTTCTAGCCCCTAGATTTGTGTTGTCATTTATGGGGGCTGAGACCTGTTGGGAGAACTGGCTGCAAACAGGCGAGTTAGGAACTGCTGGGCAAACCAGGCTGAGCTGGTCGCTCCATGAAATTCCTGATTACTCTTACAGATGAAGAAACAGATGGTCAGAGAAGTCCCCAGCTATCTGACTCTCAAACTTGTGCTCCTTCCAGTGTCTCTTGATTGAGGGGACTAGACATCACCTTGTGAATATCAGGACAATGGGTATTTGAGTCAAGACAGAAGTCTGGGCACAAGGCCATGGATGTGTTAGGCTGGTAAGTAGGTGGCAGGTATGCGGAGGTGGTCACATGGCCAAGCGCCCCATACTCTTGCCACATGGCTGGTTTTGTGCTTAACCATTGCCAGGCCTTGTCTGTATCTTTGGGCATTCCTCAGCACCCTTGGTACTTATCCTCTCGGTCCTTTCTTCACCAAAGACACTGAAGAGCATTTGCGATCTGCCTTGAAGATATTGGCTCTGAGAGTTACCGACTTTCTTAAAATGAGAGTCCCAAAGATGGAATGGCCTGTGGTATGGTTGAGAGCTTTTGAGGAGATTGCACCAATTGGAGTCCTAATTAATGTTTGTTTTATGATGTTCCAGGGAATGATTGCTCGATAAGATAATGCAAATAGAATTTTTAAAAGGCGTATGTTCAATTTAAACAGTGGGCACAAACAGATGCATTGCAACGTAGCTTGGTAGAAGATGTTATTATAAGAAGCAATATTGTTGTTCGTGCAATCTGTGCTTGGAAATCATTTCATTAATTGTAAACAGACGCCACAGGGTGTCTGGCTTCCAACTCTCTGCAAGAACACGGGGTCAGAGAGGAGAAAGTCCTTTAGGCAGGAGGCCCCATGAGCAACTTCCCTAGAGGCGGAGCTGGGAGG